>NC_080177.1:78450088-78750088 GCF_950295315.1 Erinaceus europaeus
TCAAGCCTGGCTCCCCACCTGCAGGGGGAGTCGATTCACAGGCAGTGAAGCAGGTCTGCAGGTGTCTGTCTTTCTCTACCCCCTCTCTGTCTTCCCCTCCTCTCTCCATTTCTCTCTGTCCTATCCAACAACGACGACACCAATGACAACAATAGTAACTACAGCCATAAAACAACAAGGGCAATAAAAGGGAATAAATAAATAAAATAAATATAAAAAAGAAAAGTTTAATAATAATAATAATAATAATAAAGGAATACAGTGCAGGAACTGGGAAATTCTGCTGGGCCCTTAGGAGGAGGACGGGTGGGTGGGTGGGTGGGTAGGGGAAGCTTGGCAGTGCCCAGCAATGAGCATTCCTGTCCCTTTGCTATTTTGGAGACCTCATTTTTGTTTCCATTTCTGCCGCCAGCCGCTTCCCCTCTGTTACAGATCTGTCTTTTCTCTACCAACTACTCCCCTTGTTCCCCCAGTTTCTGATACTCTTGGACCTGCAGAGGGGCTTCTCCTGTGCAGTTCTGCCCTGACTCTTGCCTGCACTGGATAATATGATGGGTCTGGGTCACGCCTCCACCACTGCCACCAGGGTTACTGCTGGGCCTTTGTACTGTCGACTGCTCCTGGTGACCATACCCCCCCTTCTCTCCTTCATTAGTCTTTTTTTTTAACTTAACTTTTATTGGGAAGATTACTGGCTTACAGTAAATACAGTTTTTGATACATGTGTAAAATGTTTCAGTTTTCTGCAAAAAGCTCTCACGCTCAGCCTAGGTCCTCCTCCACCATCAAGCGCAGGACCTAGACCCCCAGCCGTCTCTCCCCACAAATCCTTTCTTTTAGTGCACTACACCAAACGTAATCTGAGTTCTATTTTGTGTTTCCCCTTTCTGTACTTTTTCTCTGTCTCTCTTTTTTTTTTCTTTATTGGGGGATTAAACTTCTTTAATCTTTATTCCTTCCTTCTCTCAATTGTTTTCATTTCTTTTTATTTTGAGACAGAAAACAATTGAGAGGGAAGGAGCAGATAGAGAGGGACAGAGAAAGAGACACTTGAAGCATTATTTCAGTACTTGTGAAGTCCCTCTCCCCACCATGGCAGGTGGGAACCAGAAGCTTGAAGCTGGTTCCTTGCACATGGCAACATGTACCCTCAGCAGGGGCACTGCTGGCCTGGCTCCATCCTCCTCACCTCAGTGGAATGAATTCCAGGTTCGTGATTGTGAATTTTCTGTGTCAGCTTGACTGAGTCCTGGGGGATGGGAGGGTGAGCACGGAGGGCTTCACAGACATTGGGTCAAACATCTGAAAAGCAGAGTGATTTCCCTCATGTGGTGGCCTCAGCTGCTGAATAGAACAGAAGCACTGAGTAATCAGAACGATTATCTGTTGGTCCTAACCCTTCCAGTTAAGTCTGCAGAAACGGAAGGAACCACAGTACCACAAAGCGGTCCCTTTCTTACTCATCAGTGAACATTGATGATGAGTCTCCTCCTGCTTTGGGACTGGAATGCCCACCAGTAACCCTCCTGGGTCTCCAGCTGACTGACTGTGCCTAAGGATTCCTCAGCTTCCATCAATAAGGGAACCAGTTCCTCCTGCAAAGCCTTTGTCAGTAATTATGTCTCTCCTCTCCTCTTGGCTCTATTTTTCTGGAGAACCTCTCATAGACCCCCTGATCCACCCTCCAGGCTAGGAGGCCTCTGGTCAGTTGGCTCGGTGCTTGGGGATGAGAGCCAGAGAGTCCAGGGTCTGCTGATGTCAGCAAGGGAATGTAGGCCAGAGTCCCCTAAAAGGGGGCCTGGACTTTGCAGCTTATCCTACCTCCTAGCTGCTTTCCTGACACTACCCACAGAGCCATCAGCCAAGCTTCCCACACTCCCTTGCATTATAGTTCCCATTAGAGATACTATCTAAATATTTAACAATATGGAGAGCCAGTCTGGTAAGAGGGAAGGGAGATGGGCCAACACAGAGAGCAAGAGTAAGTCTCAGGGCTTCCTGTGTGAGTGGGGTGGGGGGATGGGATGGTATCTTCTAGCATAACAGTACTTTGTAATTATTTTGTAAGATGATTGCCGAGTTCTTTAAAAAAAATTTTTTTTTATTATCTTTATTTATTGATAGGATAGAGACAGTCAGAAATCAAGAGGGAAGGGAGGGATAGAGAGGGTGAGAGACAGAGAGACACCTGCAGCACTGCTTCACCACTTGTGAAGCTTCCCCCCTGCAGGTGGGGACTGGGGGCTCAAACCCAGGTCCTTACACATTGTAACATGTGTGCTCAACCAGGTGCACCACCACCTGGCCCCCCAATCACTGAGTTCTTAAATCTAGTTCCTTGAAGTGATTTTCATAATGAGTCTTCTGAGCTCTGTTTCTGTCATTTTTTTCCTAGATCTGTGTCTGTCCGGCTATCTGGGGTTTCTTTCTGTCATAGCTGTCTGTGTATTTCTCAATTTCCTCATTTAGTGTGGATTTCGTTGTAGTGCCAGCAGGAGGCGCTGTGGCCAAGGTGTTCGATTTCCCTGTTTGTATATCTTGGTGGAGGAGGGGAGATTTTATCCTGAGTCACCAGGCTGGGTCAGTGACCTTGATGTCTCTATATGTCCCAGGTCCTTCTGGGAATCTCTTGGGCAGGACCCACATGTGCTCACAGAGGACAGACCCCCTTACCAACATTTATGGGGCTCCCCAGATAGCCCTCATATAGCAACTCACAAACAAGTCTCCCCCCAGTGTCTCTGGGAGCTCCCAGGGGGTGTCTAACAAGGACTTACAGCTAAGGGTTTCTCCAATATCACAGGGGTCTCCAGGTATTGTCATATCTACACCCAATGTACTCCCTTACCCAGATAGTCCTGAGAGTTGCACCTGCCACAGTCTAGGACAGCCGCTGCTTTCCCTGGGGGCTCCTTGGGTTCCGAAAACCCCCTCAGGGCATCTGACGGGCACGGCCTGCTTCTCAGTGGGGGATCCTGTGCCTTCCAAATGGGACATTTTGGGGTTGTCAGAGTTGCTGAATAGGTTAAGTCAAAATAGGGTAGAATCCCCCCTCCTTCTCCTCCTCCTCCTCTTTTGGAAGGTGGCCAAGTGTGACGGCTTTTGCCTCACTGTCTCTTTTAGACTTAATTTAAAAAAAATTTAAAATATATTTTATTTTTGAGAGAGATGAAGACAGAGAGAAACACACACAGAGAAACACCAGAGCACTGCTCAGCTCTGGCTTATGGTGGTGCAGGGGATTGAACCTGGGACTTGGGAGCCTCAGGCATGAGAGTCTGTTTGCATAATCATTATGCTGTCTCCCCTGCCCTTAATTTTTTTTAAAAATTTATTTCTTATTGCCCCCAGGCTTATTGCTGGTGCTCGGTGCCTGCATGACAACCCCACTGCTCCTGGTTGCCATTTTTTCTTTCTTTTTGGACAGAGATAGAGAGAGCTGGAGACAGGAGGGGGGACATAGGGGAGGGACGAGAAAGAGAGACACCTGCAGTACTGCTTCCCCCTTGTAAAATCCCACTTCCCCCCAACTCCCTTAGCAGGTGGGGAGCTGGGACTTGATCCTGGATCCTTACACATGGCAGTGTGCGCACTCCACCAGGTGCACCCATGCCTGGCCCCTGCCTTCCACTCTCCCATGGCTTTAGTCTCCTGCTCACCTTTTACCGATGGTTCTGTTCTATTCTTTTTTTTAAACTTTAAAAAAATTATCTTTATTTATTGGATAGAGACAGTCAGAAATCGAGAAGGAAGCAGGTGATAGAGTGGGAGAGAGAGACAGAGACACCTGCAGTCCCGCTTCACCACTTGTGAACTTGTGACTGGGGGCTCGAACCCGGGTCTTTGTATATTGTAACATGTGTGCTTACCACCACCTGGCCCCTGATGGTTCTGTTCTTAATAGGATTCACATAGGAGCATCAGTGGAGCGGGCCAGAAGACATAACTCAAGAGAAGAATGACCCTTCTGATGACAGAGGGTTTGTCACTGGGTGAAATTCATTGCAGCTGGGGAGTCAGGCGGTAGCACAGCGGGTTAAGCGCATGTGGCACAAAGCAAGGACTGGCCTAAGAATCCCGGTTCAAGCCCCCGGTTCCCCACCTGCAGGGGAGTTGCTCCACAGGCGGTGAAGCAGATCTGCAGATGTCTATCTTTCTCTCCCCCCTCTCTGTCTTCCCCTCCTCTCTCCATTTCTCTCTGTTCTATCTAATAACTACAACAATAAAACAACAAGGGCAACAAAAGGGAATAAATAAATATTAATAAGAATAAAAAAAATTCATTGCAGCTGACAGGGAGAGAACTCACCCAGTAGAGTACATGCCCTCCATGCATGGAGTCCTGGGTTTGAGCTCTGACATCACGTGGGCACACCACGGATCACCCAGGGGAGTTTCGTGGATGCTGGATCAGAGTTGTGGTTCCTCTTCTCCCTTTTTCTGTCTTGCCTTCATCCCTTTCCCCTTCTCAAAAAGGAAGAAAGAATGAAAAAGTGGGCCAGGCAAACACACAGGCCTTCATTCCCTGGAAACACATTAAAATAAAAAAAAATCATCACGGGGGCCCCACGGTGGACACCTGGTTAAGCACACACATTACCATGTGCAAAGACCTGGGTTTGAGCCACCTCTTCCCATCGGCAGTGGGCAAGGTTCATGAGCAGTGAAGCAAGTAAATGGGTGTATTGTTCAGTTGCTATTTTTTTATTCCCTTTTGTTGTCCTTGTTGTTTTATTGTTGTAGTTGTTATTGATGTCATTGTTGGATAGGACAGAGAGAAATGGAGAGAGGAGGGGAGGACAGAGAGGGGGAGAGAAAGATAGATACCTGCAGACCTGCTTCACTGCTTGTGAATCGACTCCCCTGCAGGTGGGGAGCTGGGGGCTCGAACCGGGATGCTTATGCCGGTCCTTGTGCTTTGCGTCACGTGCGCTTAACCCACTGCACTACCGCCCGACTCCTGTTCAGTTGCTACTTTAAGAGTGGGAGGATTTGTTATAAGATACAGAGCCAGGAAACCAGTGAGGAGAGAGGCCTAGTAGCTGTTGAGCAGAAGCTCACTACTGGGCGTCCTGGGTCCACTTCTTACCTTGAAGGCCGGGACCCAGGCAGCACAAAGTGTCCCCGCCCTTCACCCAAGAGCCCCACACCCCCGTGGCTGATGTGACCTCATAGCACTTCTCTGCCCTCCTGTGGCTTTACTGTGTCTTCACTGTCTGCTGGCTGCAAGTGGCTTTTGGTGATTCCTCACCACGGAGTAGGGAGGCAATGAGGTGGGGTTTGGTATGTGTGTCAGCTAGGTCACAGGCAGACCCTCATGGATGTGAGTCTTACCAGAAACATGAAGGCTTTCCCCCAGTGTGTGTTTGAACTGTGCTCAGGAGCAGAAGGGCTACCATGAATGCACCTAACCCTAACATTCCCTGGGACTCTGTTCATGCCCTGTGGCTATTATCACCTTACTGGTTAAATGAATTCCTTCAAGTGTCTTGTTTTAGGGTCCGGTGAGCTGGCGCACCTGAGAGGGCACATGCTTTGGCGTACATGTGAGCAGGTACAATAGAGGCGTGGTGCAGGAGAAGGAAGCTGTGCTGCCATGGTCTCTCAGTCTCTGACTCTCTCTTTTATTTTTTAAAATATTTTTATTCCCTTTTGTTGCCCTTATTGTTATTGTTATTGATGTTGGTGTTGGATAGGACAGAGAGAAATGGAGAGAGGAGGGGAAGACAGAGAGGGGGAGAGAAAGATAGACACCTTCAGACCTGCTTCAATGCTTGTGAAGTGACTCCCCTGCTGGTGGGGAGCCGGGGGTTCGAACCAGGATCCTTATGGCAGTCCTTGCGCTTTGTGCCACGTGTGCTTAACCCGCCGCTCTACTGCCCAACTTCCTGCCTCTCTTTTTTAGATGAGATTGGGTGTCTTCAGGGTGATGTGGCCATGGACTGACTCTCTCTCTCTCTCTCTCTCTCTCTGAAAAGGCTGGTCCAGAGTAGTGAACTCTAGACTGTAGAGATAAAAAGGGTATATTGTTTTAGTATTAGTCTGTTAACAATACTATCTCTCCTTCTTTTCAATGACTGGCTGACTCATTCATCAAATATTTGCTAAGCACCTATTATGTACCATGTATGATGCTAGTATGTGGGTTATTGAAAAAGACTGTGTCCTTTTCTATTTATTCATCTATTTATTTATTTATTTATTTTTACTGCCACCTGGGTTATTGCTGGGGTTCAGGACTTGCACTATGAGCCTATAGATCCTAACAGCCATTTTTCCTTTTCTCTTGATAGGACATTCACCATTTTCTCCATTATACCCAGAATTGTACCTGGCACATAGTAGGCATTCAGTAAGCATCAAATGGATCTGTCCTCTGGCTAGCGTTATTAGTTGGATTAATTAGCTGAGAAATTGAGAGGGTTGGGGGAGCTAGAGAGGGAGAGAGACAGAGAAACACCTGTGGGCCGGCTTCGTGGCTCAGGAAGCTTCCTCTCTGCAGGAGGGGACCCAGGGACTTGACCCTGGGTTCTTGTGCATGGTAACATATGTGCTCAACTGAGCGTGTCACCGCCAGCCCCTCACAGTCCCTGTTCTTGAAGATTCTTCTGTATCAGAGTCAAGGGCACAAGGCATCATGAGAGAATGCCGGCAAGATACTGGGCGGCATAGGGAGGCATTGTGGCGGCTGTGTTGTAGTAGGACAAAGTGACGGATTCAGTGGGCGCTGCACGTCAGAGGGAAGAGACAGGAAAGACCTCCCTGACCGAAGAGTCCCATGTCCAAAGTGATACTTGTGGAGTGCTCAGCTGTGCAGAAAGCTGAAGCTTATAGCCAGCAGTCAGGGTTGGGACTGGGGAGAGATGAGGACACAGGTGTGTCGTATGCTTTACATTGGTTTGTTCTAACCCTCCCCCGCCAAGAGAATTGGATCAGTCCTATTAATTTTGCGGGCCTGCTTGGCCCCGCCCCAAGGAACCCCGGGAGAGGGTTCCTGAGTTCGAGAGTGCCAGAGTTCCTGAGTTCCTGAGTTTGAGAGTTTCAGGGTTACAGAGTAAGAGAGAGTTCCAGTGTGCCAGAGTTTCAGAGGGCTCTCAAGTATGAGAGTTCCAGAGTGCCAGAGTTGGAGAGTTCCTGAGTTCCAGAGTAAGAGAGAGAGTGCTTGTGCCGCCGCAAAGAGACAGCAGAGTTCTGTTTGGTGATTAGTTTGACTTAGTTTATGAATCGTTGTTCCTGAATAAAGAAATACAGCTTCCCTGCCCAGCCTTTGTCTCCGCGTCTCTGTTACCCGCCGTGAAGCAAGCCCGGCCAGCTGGAGCCATCCGAAATTTTAACAACACAGGTGTCAACAGCTACCAGATTAGGAAGGGTCTGGAAGTCTGTGGCAGGAAATTCAGGTTTTTCTTGGGAGAAAGAGGCTTCAGCGTTTTAAACTATGAATCAGTAGGTTAGTCTCAGGAAAATAAGGTCACAGTATGCCAGCCACGTAGAGAGGAGACTGGGGAGGGTCTGAGAATGCAGGTTGAAGGCATGATCCAAATGAGAAATTTTGAGACTAAAACTACTATCAAGAAGAAAGGAGAGAAAAGGAGGGATGAGAGAGATGTGTAGGTGGGCTGCAGACATAGGGCGCATTTCTCTTGGGATAAATAAGCAAAGGGAGGAGGTGAGGTATTGCTGTGTCACTCTGAACCCATAAGGCCTAAAGGCCTTGCTCCTATCACTCCTGAGAGAACTGCCCTTGGCTCTATCCAGAAATGGAAAGGCCATGATCTTTGGGTTCCATTTTTGTTGGCTTCACATCTAGCTCTGGGGTTCCTGATTCACTGGGCTATCCTGGCTTTCAACTGTCCTTACCTAGACTCTGATCCCAGGCTTGGTTCACCCACATCTTCCAGAAACTGCTTGGCTCTAACTTCCCTTATATTTGCCATCTTTATTTATAGCTTTCACCCAACTCTGCAAGACCTATTTATTTTCTCCCAGTCTCCAAGGTCTAATGCCAAGCCTACTCCTGGTATGCTTCTCTCCTAGAATTCTGTGTCTCCTGGTGGTAGATTGAAAGCCAGACTGTCAGGCTTGGCCTTCCTCAGACTCTCAGCAGTTGCTGCTCCTTTCAACCCATGAAGGGACCCGTTTCTGGCTCTCTCCATTGTTGGCCAGAGTTGGTCTTTCTGTAAAATCTCTGATTGTCAGCATTTTTCTCCTTCCAATACCTTTAAGTCTCAATGTGTTTCTTCTTGGAGAGTTCACTAGCTATTCTCTTGATACTTGTGTGGTTGGTTTTCTCTTGCTGAGAATGTAATTTCAGATGTCATCTTTTCAGAGAGGGCTACCTTCACCACCCAATCTAGGGGAACCACCTGGATTTAATCTTTCACATCCTTCTAATTTACTCTTCTGCACAACACTCACTGCTCTCTGCCACCTTATTTATTTGTCTCTCTGTCATCCCCCAACTAGAAAACAAATGCCAAAGGAGACTTGTGGAAATCATTCACTATTTTCTCCATTATACCCAGAATTGTACCTGGCACATGGTAGGTATTCAATAAACATTGAATGGATCTGTCCTCTGGCTACTGTGGACCATTATTATATTGGATTAATTAGCTAGGACACCTCCAGACACTGCATCAACTGAAATTAAAGCTGAGGTCCTCAAACCCTTTGTTTCCAAGCTCTTCACATCTTCTGAAGCCAAATCTGCCTGAAATGGGATCATCTCATCTTCATGGAAATCTGGAAATCGAGACCCAAATACTACTTCCTTAGCAATGAGTACAGTTTGTTTGCTACTGAACGATTCTTTCTCATTTGGTTTCCTCTTATCTCACTGGCTTGATTGGTGGTGATTAGCAGGGGGTGGTCCATGTATTTGAAGCACCTGCTCCCTGCCTGTATCCCCTCCATGAGCCGTTGACTTTGAACTGAGTGCAGGAAGCTGGTGGGTGTCCTTCATAGCTGGGTGGGCTTCTAGAATTTTCTCTAGGAGTCAGATCCAAACTGGCACCATATAGGTAGCCATCTGTATAACTGTTATCCAGCATTGCATCAAACACATCTGCCAGTTTGTGAAAGAGATCTGAAGGGACCAAGGGGGATTGACAGAAGAAAAATAAAACAGGCCCAAGAAGTAGACTGAGCCAGAGGAAGAAGATTGGACTGCTTGAGTTGAGTTGCCATTTTAATTTGTCTTCTTCCATGTGTTCACAAAAACTAGAAAATTCTAGCTCAGAGCTCTGCTCTTTCATCATTGCATGTCATCCTGCTCTGAAGAGAGCAGGCAGGGGTGTCAAAGGTTACTCTACCCAGCCCCTGGTTGGAAAGCACATCCTGCTGAATCAAACTTCCCCTGGTTTAGGAACTCCATGGGGTGGAGTTTGAGGCAACGGTCATGCTCCATTTACCCAACACTTGGCAGCTCATGCTGTATGCCACTGTCCTTGCTTCTCAGCGTCACCCATGAGACCCACAGCACCAATAGTCAGCACATCTGATGGGACGGATGCAGAGGGGACAGGCAGGCAGAAACATGGGGGTGACTGAACTGAAGATCTTTCTACATTCTGCATGTGTGATTTTTCTTTTTTATATTATTGTATTTATTTATTTATTAGAGAGAGATGAGAGATAGCCAGAAATTGAGAGAGAAGGGGGTGATAGAGAGAGACAGAGAGACACCTGCAGCCCTGCTTCACCACTCGTGAAGCTTTCCCCCTGCAAGTGGGGATCAGGGGCTTGAACCTGAGTCCTTGCACATTGTGATGTGTGCGCTTAACCAGGTGCGCCACCACCTGGCCCCACGTGTGATCTTTCATGTGTGGTTCTGTCATCTTAACTCCCAGTTCTCTTCACTCCAGCCTAGAAGCCCATTGGATCACAGGAGGATTTTCCACCTCCGCCACTGCTAGTTCATGAATTAAATCATCAGATGGTTTTGAAACGCTTGCAAGGGTGTGCTAATAGGCATGAAGGGTCCAAAGTTAACCACAACAGCATCCTTGTTCTCAAGTAATCCATAGGTAGGTGGTGGACATAGATGGACAATTCACTGCAGTAAACCCATGAAGAGGGAGGGGCCTTCTCCCAAACACGGTGAGAAGACAGGTCAGAGGGGCACCCAGAGCTGAAGCAGGAGCAGGTGTTAGCTGACAGTGGAGAAGATACAGGGCTCCAGGCAGAGGCAGCAAGTGTGCATAGGCGGTGGAGAGAGAACACAGCACACGGAGGCTGACACCCTGCACAGGGCTGGGCTGCCTCACGGAGCAGGGGGAGGTCAGAGGAGGCACTGGGACACCAGCCCAAGGGCAAGAAGGGCTGCAGGAGGACTCACCCAGGACCTTAGAGAGTGAGATTTGGATTTCACAAGACTTGGGCTACAGAATGGGAAATAGATGGAGGTGGTGACTTGTTAGACTTTGGAGGTTGGAGTTGGAAACCAGTGAAAAGGATGTGGGGGGAGAGAAGGGATGGATGGAAGAGCCCTGGGGACAGAATTTAGAATAGATAGAGGTTGAGGGAAAGGATTCCTCCTTAGACTCGAGCTTGGGGGACATGAATGGATACAATGAATGGAGAGAAAGCCCACACAGGAGCAGGTTGGAATTCATCTTCTTCTTCCTGGGGCTTCTAGCAGAGGGGTCCTAGGTCTCTAAGCAGCTCACAAGGGGCTGGGTAGGAGGCTTCATCTACAAGAGATTCCGAGAATTTCCTGCATGTAGTAGTTGGCCTTTGAAAAATGCTGTCAAGACCCCTTGGGAGGGGAATGGAGGCAGCATAATGGTTCTGCAAAAAGGCTTTCATGCCTGAGGCTCTAGAGGCCCAGATTCAATTCCCAGCGCCACAATAATCCAGAGCTTAGCCATGGTCTGGTGTCTCTCTCTCTCTTTCATTAAAATCAAAACAAATTATAGATATTTTGCCACCAGGGCTATAGCTGGGGCTTAGTGCTTGCCCAACAAATCCACTGCTCCTGGTGGCCATTCTCATCCCCTTTGTTTTATTTGTTAAGATAGAAATTGAGAAGGGAAGGGGAAATAGAGAGGGAGAAAGAGAGACACCTGTAGCATAGCTTCACCACTCATGAAGCTCCCCACCTCCATCCCATAGGTAGGGACCAGGGTCTTGAATCCAGGTCCTTGCACATGCACTCAGCAGGTAATTGCTGCCTCCCAAATCACCTCCCAATAAAACATATATTTTTAAAAAGAAAAAAAAACCTGAAAATCCCTTGGGAAGCTTGAAGGGGACAAGATAGTCCCAATGGGCAGTAGCCCTGGACACCTCCCACTCTGCTGTGCTAGACAAGGTTGCCTGCCTGCACTGAGACACAAGTGCTTGGGAGACGGGCCAGCTCCCTCTCTGGACCTTAGCTTGGAGTATGAGGAGGTCCTCACAAGTGATCTGCTCAGACAGGGAAGGGAGAGCTGGTTAAGGGGCAAGGACAGGGTTTTGGTGAGCCTCTGAGGACAGGGAAGTGGGCATTTCTGACAACAGTTAGCTACAATCCTGGTGCCTGGGCCATGCAGGAAGCTGAAGAGCTACTTGAGAGAGATTGTCTGCATAGATTATGCCAACACAGTCTCTGCTTTCTCAGGAAAGCAATTTCCAAGCCACTTCATTCTCCACCTGCATTTAGCTAACGGCCTGATTACAGCCGTAATAGCCTCCACACTCAGAGGAGCAGCTTGGGCTCTGAAAGCTGTCTCCTTCCTCACTTCCTCCTTGCCCTGCCTCGTTCTTTCCAGGGACTGTGATGATAGCAGCTGTTTATTCCTCCCTGGGCCTGAGATACAAGGAGGAGAGGCAGATGGCTCTGGGCTAATTCCTGAAGTGCCCTTCTGGGGACCATCAGCCCTGGCTCCTAGGCTGACATCCGGCGCAGGGCTGGGGTCAGAGCACAAGCTGTTCCCATGAATATGGATGCCAAGGACGAAGCTGATTGCCTCTGTCCTACGGGGCCAAGCTGTCACTCTGGGCGGGGAGGGTGACATTTTTGTTGAGAACAGGGTTGGGAGGAGGGTTGCCCACGGCAGGGCTGGTCTCATGGAAGAAGGTGTCACTGTCAGGAGAGGCGGCACAGAGAGGGAGCTGTGTCTGTCACTTGGTCCCTGCAGTTGACAGTTTACTCTTGTCCTGATAACCATCAGTTATGGGTCTTGGGGAGGGGGCAGGGAGCTGCTTCAGGAGGGATGTTGTGATGGTTAAGGATTCTGATGAGTTCCAGCGGGCTAGCTCAGTGGGTAGGGCATGAGCCTTGCCATATGGGAGATCCAAGTTTGAGCCCCAGTACTAGCAGAAGCTCTGCTGACGTGGTATCTATCCTTCCCTCTGAATTTTATAAAAGGTCAGTCTGAATTGGTGATATAGCTCATGTGTGAGTCTCAGACTATGGAAGAAATAAAAGAAGTCAGATGGGGGGTCGTGCAGTGGCGCAGCGGGTTAAACGCATGTGGCGCAAAGC
The DNA here is from genome assembly GCF_950295315.1 of Erinaceus europaeus. Taxonomy (NCBI): domain Eukaryota; kingdom Metazoa; phylum Chordata; class Mammalia; order Eulipotyphla; family Erinaceidae; genus Erinaceus; species Erinaceus europaeus. The sequence goes on from NC_080177.1 coordinate 78,462,555, forward strand.
GCAGGGACCGGCGTAAGGATCCCAGTTCGAGCCCCCGGCTCCCCACCTGCAGGGGAGTCGCTTCACAGGCGGTGAAGCAGGTCTGCAGGTGTCTGTCTTTCTCTCCCCCTCTCTGTCTTCCCCATCTCTCTCCATTTCTCTCTGTCCTATCGAACAACGAACAACATCAACAATGGCAATAATAATAACCACAACGAGGCTACAACAACAAGGGCAACAAAAAGGGGGGAAAAATGGCCTCCAGGAGCGGTGGATTCATGGTGCAGGCACCGAGCCCAGCAATAACCCTGGAGGGGAAAAAAAAAAGAAGTCAGATGGTTGTCAAGATGTCTTCTCTCTCTCTCTCTTTTTTCCCCACCAAGGTTATCATTGGAGCTTTGTGCTGGCAATACAAGTCCACAGCTCCTGGTGGCCATTTTTTTCTTTTATTAGTATTATTATTATTATTAACAGGACAGAGAGATATTGAGAAGGAAAGGGAGATATGGAAGAGAGAGAAAAAGACAGACACCTGCAGACCTGCTTCACCTCTTGTGAAGCGACTCCCCCACTGCAGGTGGGGAGTCGGGGGCTTGAACCAGGATCCTTAAGCTGGTCCTTGTGCTTTGTGCCAGGTGTGCTTAACCCACTGTGCCACTGCCCTGTCCACCCCCCCCCCATGTCCTTTAATTCTAAGAGACCAGGTGCCTAGTTCATGTCTTAATTTATGGTAACTCCCAGGCTTCCTTAAAATATCATTTTTACTTTTAATTTTTATTGCCACCAGGGTTATTGCAGGGAGCTTGGTCCCTGCACAACCATTCCACCTCTCCCAGCAGCCTTTTCTTCATCATCATCATCATTTCTAGGAGAGAGATAAATTGAGGAGAGGTCTTTCTCTCCCTCTCTCCATCTCTCTGTCCTCTCTCAGTTTCTCTCTGTCCTATTTTTTTTTACGGGGCTCTGTGCAGGCACTACAAATCCACTGACCCTGGTGGCCATTTTTTCCCATTTTATTGAATGGGACAGAGAGAAACTGAGAGAGGAGGGGAAGATAAAGAGGGAAAGAGAAAGACATCTGCAAACCTGCTTCTCACATGTGAAGTGCTGCAGGTGGGTAGCTAGGCACTCGAACCTGGATCCCTGCGTGGGTCCTTGCTCTTAATACTATGTGTGTTTGACCAGGTGCACCACCACCTGGCTCCCAGAAGCAGTTGCATTTGGTGAATCTTCAGGAAGTCCTCTCCTCCCTTCAGCAGTCTTTTTGTTGGTAAAAACAGACTGGAGGTGGTGCCAGACTGTTACCAGCCGCTTGGGAGTAGAAATGGGCTTTAACCCTCTCTATCCATGAGCCATATGTGTTTGCACTCACCGGTGATTTGGTGGGTTCACAAAGTAGTCCTCATCCTGTCTTGCTGTGGTCCCAGGTGATCTCTGTCCTATCTATTTTTTAATAGGGGGGGCTGGGCAGTGCTGTACCCAGTTAAGCACATAAATTACCAAGCACAAGGACATATTACTACCTGGGTTCAAGTCCTGGCTCCCCACCTGCAACAGGTCTACGTCACAAGTGGTAAAGCAGGTCTGCAGGTGTCTATTTCTCTCTCTTTCCCCCTCTGTATCTCCCGATCCTCTCTCAGTTTCTCTGTCCAGGAGTGGTTGATTCCTAGTGCTGACACCAAGCCTCAGCAACTGGAGAAGAGAAAGCTGAAAAAACAAAAAAGGAGAAAGAAAGCTTATGTTAGGACTAGCAATGGGCCAGGTTCAAACCCTGGCTCCTCACCTGCAGGGGCGCTTCCTGAACTGTGGAGCAGGGCTGCAGGTGGCATTTCCTCTCTGTCATCCCCTGCCCTTTCAATTTCTCTGTTTCTATCAAAGATAAATAAATACACTTAAAAAGAGAAACATAACTACAATAAATGCATGTGATTTTCAGAGATACGGTAAAAAAAAAAAGGTGCGGGGAGCAACTAAAGACATAGAGGGGGGAGAGAACCAGGTCAGGGAGAGGGCTGAGAACCAAGTATAAGCAGAGAGGACTCTGGTTCCTCTAGGAGGTTGTGTTCAGAGGCTCAGGTTTTAGGTATGTAGATATGAACTGCCTATGAATATGAATATAGACCTCTGAGCAAGAGAAAATGATGGAGGAAACTGGGAGTTTCCCAGCGTAAGAGTCAGTTTTGGACTCTTTGTTGAGTGTGGGATAAAAATGCCTTCCCAATAGGGAGTCGGGCCTTAGCTCAGCGGGTTAATTAAGTGCAGGTGGCGCAAAGCGCAAGAACCAGTGTTAGGATCTCGGTTTGAGCCCCCAGCTCTCCACCTGCTGGAGAGTCGCTTCACAAGCAGTGAAGCAGGTCTGCAGGTGTCTGTCTTTCTCTCTCCTTCTTTGTCTTCCCCTCCTCTCTCCATTTCTCTCTGTCCTATCCAACAACAATGATATCAATAACTACAATAATAACTACAACAATAAACCAAGGGCAACAAAAGGGAACAAATAAATAAATATTTTTAAAATCTTTTTAAAAAATGCCTGCCCATTACGACCTGCTGTTGAGAACCTCAGTACCGACACACCCAAGATGACCTTACCAAACCCAAGGGGCTCAACCTTTGAGCCTGGGGCCCACCTTCCAGCAGTCTCAGTATTCTGACTGCATCAGCTGTTCCAGAAATAAAAGGAGATGCTCTCTGAGTACAGCCCAGGGATGCTTCGGAGTCCACATATGGAGCCAGCAAAATAGCTCACTTGATAGTGCTCTGCCAAGTGCGTGACCCAGCTTTGAGCCTGGTCCCCGCGGAGGGAAACAAGTTCTGTGGGCCCTTTCATTCTTTATTTTTAAATGTTTAAATTATCTTTATTTATTGGGTAGAGACAGCCAGAAATTGAGAGAGAAGGAAGTGATAGAGAGGGAGAGGGACAGACACCTGCAGCCCTGCTTCACCACTGGCCAAGCTTTCCCCCTGCAGGCGGGGACTCATGTGCTTAACCAGGTGCACCACCACCTGGCCCAGACTCTTTCATCCCTTCCCTCTCCCTCTCCCTCTCCCTCTCCCTCTCCCTCTCCCTCTCCCTCTCCCTCTCCCTCTCCCTCTCCCTCTCCCTCTCCCTCTCCCTCTCCCTCTGCCTCTCCCTCTCCCTCTCCCTCTCCCTCTCCCTCTCCCTCTCCCTCTCCCTCTGCCTCTCCCTCTCCCTCTCCCTCTCCCTCTCCCTCTCCCTCTCCCTCTCCCTCTCCCTCTCCCTCTCCCTCTCCCTCTCCCTCTCCCTCTCCCTCTCCCTGCCACTAGATCACTGGAGCTTGATGCCTGCATGGCAAATGAATCCACCACTCCTGGTAACTATTTTTTCCCCTTTTTAGTTACGATAGAGAAAGAGAGAAATAGAGTGGCGAGGGGGAGACAGGGAGAAAGAGAGACACCTACAGGCTGTTCCATGTCTCCCAAAGCTTCCCTTCTGCAGGTGGGGACCAGGGGATTAAACTCATGTCTCTGCACATGGTAACATGTGCACTTTACTGGTTGAGCCACTGTGAGGCCCCTCTACCCAACAACACACAACAAAAACAAACAAACAAAAAATCACTTTGTATTTGTTATATCTGAAAGGTGTAAGTCTTTATGCTTTCAAATTGGAGCCCAGATGTAGAACTGAGTATCAGCATGGAAATAAAATGAGTTCAGATCTCCTCGGACAGCCATGAATTCCTCCCAAGGGAAAGTGGACAGCAGGGGAGAGATGTTGAGGGCCTGGAGAGGAGCCACTGGACCCCTCACGGTGAGGAGCCCTAAGGACATGGAGGGGAGAGCCAGATCTGAACCCGTCTGCACCACCAAGCAGAGCATGACTCTGTAAGGCACGAGGACTAGGTGCCATCACCAAACCAGACCCTTCAGATACGCATGCCGGTGACATTTCTGTGAGTAGCTCTGCTGCAAATGGTTAAAACACACGGATGAAAGAATGGGTGGGCCAAGCCCAGAGAGAACTCTGGGAAACCACAGGAGCATCCTAGCAGGGCTGTTGCTTCAGGCACTCACCAGGGGGAGGGCACTGCTGTGCTGGAGACCTGGGAACTTCTGCTCCCACCATCACCCTGTTCTCTCTCTTTGTGACCCCAACCTCCCTTCCCTCCCCACCCCTCCCTTTCTCTTCCTTTCCACTTCCCTCTCCTCCTTTTCCCTCCCTATCCCCTTCCCTCCGCTCCCCTCCTCTCCCATCCTTCCCTTCCCTTTCCGTTTCTTCTATTCCCCTCCTCTCCCCTTCCCTTCCCTTCCCTCCTTCCTTTTGGTCTCCGTCATTTCTCTCTTGCTAGGGTGGGGATGGGGGTGGGGTCGTTTCTGTTCTGCCTTGCTGGGCCAGGGAGGGGGTGGGAACAGAGAAGAGGAACTGGAATGAAGCAGAACACTGTGTGAGTGAACTGGCAGGAGTTCTGTGGGCACTGTGTGGGGCAGCGAAAGGGAGAGTTCATCTTTGTGCCTGGAGCTCAGAATTCTCAGTGCAGTCACGAGTCTGAGGGCTAAAGACTCTCAAGAGTGAAAGGTGCCAAGGCCACCTCTGCTTGGTGCCTGATCAGGGAAGACCCTTGAGCATGTTGCGTGTATATGGGAGGTGGGTGTTAGAAGCCTTTGGGCATGTCCAGACAGCTAGGAACACGCACGGCAGAGCCAGAGGAAGAGCCAGGAATTTGATTTGTAGTTGCTCTTTGGTTTGATCCCTGTGTTGTCATCCTTGTTGTTTTACCAAAGCACCGCTCAGCTCTAGCTATGGTGGTGCTGGATGAATTGAACCTGGGGCATGGGAGACTCGGGCATGAAAGCCTGTTTGCATAACCATTACGCCAACTCCCCAGCCCAGTGTTTTCACTATGTTTCTGACTTGACGGTATTCATCTACAGGCTCAGTGAGTTCATTCTGGCAAAGTCTTGCAAAAATAGATACATTTAACTACTCAGCATATTAGCCTGTATTGAGTTCTTTCAGGCAAGATCTTGCATGAGTATGTGTGTGTGTGTGTGTGTGTGTGTGTGTATACATGGAACACAGACTTTTTAATATTTATTTTCCCTTTGGTTGCCCTTGTTTTTTATTGTTGTTGTTATTGACGTCATCATTGTTAGATCGGACAGAGAAATGGAGAGAGGAGGGGAAGACAGAGGGGGGAGAGAAAGATAGACACCTGCAGACCTGCTTCACCGCCTAAGAAGCGACTCCCCTGCAGGTGGGGAGCCGGGGGCTTGAACAAGGATCCTTACGGTGGGCCTCGTGCTTTGCATCATGTACGCTTAACCCATCGCGCTACCACCCAACTCCCAATGGAACTTATTTTTAATTTGTTTTCTTTATTGGGGAGAGTTAATGGTTTACAGTCAACAATAAAAGACAATAGTTGGTCATGTGTAACACTTCTCAGTTGGTCCTATGTAACATTTCTCTGTGTAACTCTAATGCCCCACCTAGGTCCTCCTTCTCCATCATGTTCATGGACCATATTTTACCCTTTAATTGTTGACTTTTCTTCCAGGAGAGGAACGCAGGATTGATTGCTTTGTCAGGGTGACAAACAAAGAGGGGACTGAGGTGACACAGCTCTCAGCTCCCCTTAACCTGCGTGGAGGTGGGGGGGGGTCTGTGTTAGGAGAGGAGGTGGGTACTAGTAACCTCCTTGTTTTTGGATTTTAGTCAGTGTCTCATCTATACGGTTCTCAGGCTAAAAGAAAACACATGAGACATCCAGTTCAGTGGTTCCTATCTGACTGCGTCTCAGAATCATCAAGGATATTTTCTCCCTAGTTTTACTGAAATTCAACTTACATGTAATAGTTTATTAGTCCACAGTGTACAATGTGATTTGATATACATATTGTGGAATGATTAGCAACATAAGTTTAGCTGACATCCATCAGTACACAGTTACACAACTTTTTAAAATTTATTTATTTTCTGGGCGGAGGTAGATAGTATAGTTACGCAAAGAGACTCTCACACCTGTGGCTCAGTGGTCCCAGGTTCAATCCCCCCACACTACCATAAGCAAGTGCTGATCAGTGCTCTGGCTAAACAAACAAACAAACAAATAAATGAATTAAATAGTACATTTAAAAAAGGGATGTATTTATTTTTGAGAGAGAGAGAGTTCAGCTCTGTCATACAGTGATGCTAGGAGTTGAACTTGGGGCCTCTGGCATGAAAATCTGGTGTGTTAGCTCTGTGATATTTCTCTGTGTCTTCTTAAATTATTTTTCTTATGATGAGTTTTTTGAAATTCTTTTTTAAAAAATTTTTTAAAACATTTATTTATTTTCCCTTTTGTTGCCCTTGCTGTTTTCTTGTTGTAGATATTGTTGTTGTTGTTGATGTCGTTGTTGGTGGATAGGACAGAGAGAAATGGAGAGAGGAGGGGAAGACAGAGAGAGAGGGGGAGAGAAAGATAGACACCTGCAGACCTGCTTCACCGCCTGTGAAGCGACTCCCCTGCAGGTGGGGAGCCGGGGGCTCGAACCGGGATCCTTATGCCGGTCCTTGCACTTTACGCCACATGTGCTTAACTCTCTGCACTACCGCCCGACTCCCATGATGAAAAATTTTTAAATGTCTTCTTCTAGCAACTTTGAAATAGACAATAGGTGTTGTTAACTGTGGTTGCCATGCGTTTCACTGCAGCCCTTCAGCTGACTGATCTCCACTGGGACATGACGTAGCCCTTTAATTACCTTCCTTCATTCCTCCCATACTCTCCAGTAACCACCAGTCTGTTCTGCTTCTGTGAGTGGGCTTTCTTTAGATTCCGTATGTAAATACGAGCATAGAGTATTTGCCTTTCTTTGACTTATTCCACTTAGCAGACTGACTTCAAGTTTCTTCCAAACTTCCTCAAAGGGCAGGACTGTTTCCCTCTCTTATAATGTTAGTTATAGTGTGTGTGTGTGTGTGTGTGTGTGTGTGTGTGTGTGTGAGAGAGAGAGAGAGAGAGAGAGAGAGAAGGAGAGAGAGAGAGAGAGGAAAGAGCATCTCCTTAATCTCTTCAACTGTCTGTCAGTGGACACTGGCTTTTTTCCTTGTCTTATTGTTGTGAATAAAGCTAAATGAATATGAAAGTGCAGGTTTCTTTTCTAGACAGAGATCTTGTTTCCTTTGGGTATATATCCCCAAATGGGACTGCTGTATCCTTTGGTAGTTCTATTTTTAACCGTCTGAAGGCACTCCATAGTGTCAGCACCTGTCTATATTCCAGTTTCTTCCTGTCGCCACAAGCCCTTGCTATCTCTCGCCTTTATGACAGTAGCTCTTCTTACAGGTGTGAAGTCTCACTGTGGCTTTGCTCTAGGTCTCCCTGTCAGTGAGTGCTGTGAAGCACCTTCCCACAAACTTGCAGGCCATCCGTACGTTTCCTTTGGGAAAATGTCTATTCTTTTCCTTGGTGCATTTCATTTTTATTTGTTTGCTTTACTGTACTTTTCTTATAGATTTGATAGGACAGAGAGAAACTGAGAGGAGAGGGAGAGACAGAGAGAGAGAGAGACCACAGAGACCTGTCAGCATTATTTCATGACACTTGTCCCCTGCAGGTGGGAGCTGGGGGCTTGAACCCAGGCCCATGAGCATGGTAACATAAGCACTCAACCCAGTGTGCCACTGCCTGGCCTCCCTCTTTCCGTTTTAATTGGAGCATTTCCTTTCTTCCCTCCTCCCTTCTTTCTTTTCTTCCTTCCACTATTGAGTTGTTGATATTTTAGATGTTAGCCCCCAGCAAATATTTGGTACACAAATATGTTTTCCCATTATGTAAGTTACCTTTAATTTTGTTGATTTCCTTTGTTACGCAAAATATGATTATGCAAACTAGGATGGAGATTTCTCTATCCTCAAATCTGATTTGGAACTTCTGGGCATGGTGGGGTCTGGCATTCCTTCTTTAAATTTTCTTTCCTTAATTGTTGTGGAAGTGAGGTCTCACTTGCACCACTTCTGGACTCCTTTTTCATTCAGATAGAGAGACAGGGAGAGAGAGAGAGAGAGAGATGAGATGGCACAGAACCATTAGAGCTTCCTCTGTTGCCATGCACCTCCCATAAGGTGCCAGGGTTTGAACCTGGGCCAAACACATGACAAGACGCATCCTACCCAGCAAGCTATTTCTTTGGTCTCTGATACTCAGTCTTAACATGTGCTGCAAACACACCAAGACAACATGGTGAATGAAGTCAACAGAAGCGAGACTAGACTCTGAATCATCTCTTTCTACCCCTGGCATCTCCTTCTTATGGCCCCAATGTCCCTTGAGCTTAAAGCTTTGGGAAATCAGGTTCATCCTGGATGTGTTGAGTGGATCTTTTGTCATTCAGTGAGTACCCTAAAAGGACGTTCTGTTCCAGAAGAGACAGAGACATTAGAGCAGGTAACAGTCTGGGATGACCTGACACTTGTTGACCTGGTCTGTAGGGTGTCAGGGTCTCTGGGGCTGCTTTCACCCTGGTTCTTTCTTGGGATCAACCTGTTCTCTGGCTGGTTGGGGGACACAAGTTTGGATTTCTTCTTGGTATGTAGCTATCTCACCTCCCTCCTTAATCCTCTCTTTTTCTCCTCTTCTTTCTCCTTCTCTTCCTCCTCCTCAGGCTTCTCTCTCTTCGCTCTCTCCCTGGCTAGCATAAACCCACACTGTGTAATTCTCTCATCTGAAAGTCATACAAGTCAAGCACTTTCAGTAAGTTCAAGAGTTGTGCAGGCTTCACCATGGTTCCTTTTCAAACATTCTCATCATCCCTCATATCCAGTGACGGTTATTTTTTTCCTCCCCAATCTCCTTAGATCTAAGTTAATAATGGATCTACATGCTGTCTTCTTAGATCTGACCCTTTCTGTAGAGATGGAACCAGTGTGACTGGCTTCATTTATTGAAGACGTTTTCAAAGTCCATCCATGTTTCAGGAGCCCTTCATTTCTCTTGATAGCCAGATGCTATCCCATTGGATGACCATCATGCTTTGCTCATGTGTCTACCCACTGACAGACATTTGGAATACTCGCCATTTTTGTTGTTATAGATGAGGTTGCTACGCGTGTTTGTGCTCATATGTTTGCATGATCCTATGTTTCAGTTCTTTCTGCACAGGGCCAGTGGTAATTCTAAATTTAACCCCTTGAATAACTGCCAGACTGTTTCCCACAGTGACTGCAGATCTTTGCATTCTCACCAGCAGTGCGTGCGAACTCTCATTTCTCCACATCCTCACCAGCACTTGGGATCTAATTCGGTGATGAATGCCTAGTGGTTGTGAAGTTGTAGCTCACTGTGGGCTTGATTTTCACTTTTGAAACTTTCTCATAACCATGTCCTTGTTGATCTTTAGTGTATTTTCTTTGGAGAATTGTCGACATAAATGTCAAGACAAGGGGCTGGGTGGAGGTGCACCGGATTGAGCACAAGTCATAATGCGCAAGGACCTGGGTTTGCAATCCCACTCCCCACCTGCAGGGGGAAAGCTTTGTGAGTGGTGATGCAGGGTCACAGGTGTCTCTCATCTCTCTGTCTCTCTCCTTCTCTATCACCTCCTTCCCTCTAGATTTCTGGCTGTCTCTATCCAATAAACAAATAAAGATAATAAAAAAAAATAAATGTCTAGCCAACATTTTACTTGTTTTCTTGGTATGGAATTTTAAAAGTGTCATATACATATATATTATACGTAATACTGCTATGATTGTCAAACATTTTTTCACATTCTTTGGGTTGTCTTCCATTTCCTCAGTGGTCGCTACTGAATTTTTAGTTTTTAGGAAGTTCTGTTTATGCAGAGTCTCCTAATGCTGCTTGTATCTGAGATAAAGTTAAATTTCAGGTCATGTGTTTTCTTCTGAGTATTTTATAGTACTAGCTCTTAGATTCCTTGCAGTTAATTTTTACACAATGCAAAGTAGCAGTTCAACTCCATTCTTCAATTTCAATTTCATAATTTCATTGTGCCAATGGCATTTGTTGAAAAGACAATACCTCTGGCCATTGTATTGTTTAGACACTCCTGTGAATGGGACCCAGTTTTTTTGACCCAGTTCTGTTCTGCTGTCCTGTGCGTCTCCTTACATCAGTACCACACTGTCAACTACTGTAGTTGGATAGCATGTTTTGAACTTGGGATGCTCATTCTTTCTGTGCCTCCCTTTCAGCAGATGCCGCAAAGACTGGGAAATAGTGTGAGTGGGAAAGCCTTACTAGGCAAAAGGGAAGGCATGTAAGGGGAGATAAGGCTGTGGGGGGCACAAGGGACCAGGACTCGGAAGACCCAGTCTTGGCCTGCCATAACCCAGTATAACTTTATCTGAGTCCCTTGATATTCCTGGGCCTCTCTTTCCTATTCTATATAGGATGAAGGCTCTGAGCTAGCTGAGGGTTAAAGGAATCTTCACTCTGATATTCTGGAGTCATGGAAGACTCGGTTTACTTGGGCAAAGACTATCCTTGGACCCCATGATTTCAGGGGCATAGCAGGCATTCTACCTTAGCTCATTTGGAACATATGCATGAGGCAGAGTGTGTACAAGATGACTCAGGATTCTCTTGTCATACCAGACAGCAATGCATCTATCAAAGACCATTAGGCTGTGTCCACAGGACATAGGTGTCAACTTAAAGAGACTCTTAGTAGCTCCAATTAGACTTTGAAAGTCAAGAAAGACAATCAGTGAGATGTATTGGAACACATGAAACACTTTAAATTTATGTATTTTTACAGTGAAGCTTAAAAATCCCAATTATTGGGAGTCAGGCGGTAGCATAGTGGGTTGAGCACACATGGTGCAAAGTGCAAGGACCGGCGTAAGGATCCTGGTTTGAGCCCCCAGCTCCCCACCTGCAGGGGAGTCACTTCACAAGTGGTGAAGCAGGTCTCTTTCTTTCGCCGTCTCTGTCTTCCCTTCCTCTCTCCATTTCTCTCTGTCCTATCCAAGAACAACAACATCAGTCATAACTACAACAATAAAACAACAAGGACAAGAAAAGGGATTAAATAAATACATAAATATATATTTTTTAAATCCCAATTATTGGGGCTGGGTGGTGGCGCACCTGGTTGAGCACACGTTACAGTGTTCAAGGACCTGGGTTCAAGCTTTGGTCCCCACCAGCAGAGGAAAAGCTTTGTAAGTAGAGAAACAGTGCTGCAGGTGTCTCTCTGTCTTTCTCCTTCTTTATCTCCTTCTTCCCTCTAGATTTCTGGCTGTCTTTTTTCAGTAAATCAATAAAGATCATTAAAAAAGTTAAGCCCAATTATTTGGAACTTCTGGATTTTGAACGAAAACCTCAGGTCATCTCCTGCACTTGGCTTGGCTCTCATGATTGAAGCACACTAGCCTACATCTTCCTGCCCGTTTTTTTTTTTTTTTTTTCTGGCACTTAACTTAATGGTGATTTTTTATTGCTTTGTTATTGTGTGTTAATCTGTTTGGAGAAGGCCTGGAGCCAGCCAGAGTTGCAGTAGAGGCCCAGGAAACTCCACGGTGCCCCTGCTCTGTTTTGCACCATTGCTTCTCTGTTTCCAGCGAGCAGCTGCTTAGATGAATAATCATGCCTTCTCTTCACCAGCAAGTTTTGGGATCATGTGCTTTTCCAAACAGGGGCTCATGGATTTTGGAAAGCTCAAAAGGTGGCTTTTTACTGGAGGTGTGTGACCAGCAGGGCCGAGGGGCTGCAGGGACCCAGGCCCTCTCCTCCACCCCCTTCCCAGCCTGCCCTTCTTGCCCTTTGCTGCTCATGGCTGTGCTGCTGACACGTGTGCCAGTGTGCTGTGTGCTACGTGAACGAAGCCAGACTCAAAGGCCACATATTCCATGACTTCCCTTCCTGAGGCTTTCTGAAAGATTCAAAGACAATACAGGCTCAGTAGCTGCCAGCAACAGTGGGCAGAGCCAGAGGGGATGACTGACAAAGGAACACAAGGCAACTTTGGGGAAGGAGAGCAGAATTATTCTCTGTTTTGTTTTTTGGGTGGTTCCAGCACTGTATGAGTCTATCAGAATTTATAACACTGTCTAAAAAGGGTGACATTCATTATGTGTGAGTTATCCCACAAATTGTGTAATGTGAGTGCACTTGAACACACACACACACACACACACTCACACACACACACTTACACATACTACACACACACACTTACACACTTACACATACTCTTCACACACACACACACACAAACACAGTTACACATACTCTTCACACACACACACATACTCTTCACACACACTTACACATACTCCACACACACACACACAAACTTACACATACTCTTCACACACACACACACACACACACACACACACACACACTTAGACATACTCTTCACACACACTTACACATCCTCTGTAGGGTAATGTGTGACTTTGCCTGTAGGGCAGTCTCAGAAGGCAGAGGCCTGCCCAGCCCTCCTCCTAGGTCCAAGGACTAAGTCATGGGCTCTGTGGATAATGTTTCTGGTCAAGATCTCAGCACTCTTAGACACTCATCTGTTGCTGGATACCTGGGTTCATTTTTAGAGAGCTGTGGTCTGTAAACACTGGAGATCTGAGTAGACTGTCCAAAAATGATGAAGTCATCTTGGATGGGACTTAAAGGTATCATGTTAAGTGAGATGAACCAAGAAGAGAAGGGCAAATACTAGATGACTTTGCTCATAGGTACAATTTGAGAAACAAGGACAGAAAGGGAACCTACACAGGGGACCAGGCAGTGGCACACCTGATTAAGATCACACATCACACATCTGTCTTATTCTTTCTCTCTTTCTCCCTTCTTAATTTCTCTCTGTCCTGTCAAATGAAATAGGAGAAGAAATGGAAATGGAGCACTGAGAGTGAACCTGGGGCTGGGTGGGTTGCATTGCACCCAAGCAAAGCATTCCGGGGAAGGAGGAGAAGGGGGGGGAGAGGGCCTTGGGGCAGATGATAGTGAGAAAGGGTCCGTGTTGAGGAGACGTGTTCTGCAGACCCCTAGCAACACAGAGATAAAAACTTGTAGCTGTGTGTCAACAATGTCCTGCAGTGTATTAACTTCCTAACAAAATAATAGAACAATAAGGAGCTGGGTGGTAGCGCAGCAGGTTAAGCTCAGGTGGCGCAAAACGCAAGGGCCAACTTAAGGATCCCGGTTCGAACCCCTGACTCCCCACCTGCAGGAGAGTCGCTTCACAGGCGGTGAAGCAGGTCTGCAGGTGTCTATCTTTCATCAATAGCAACAATAACTACAACAATAAAAACCAAGGGCAACAAAAGAGAATAAATAAATAAATCTTCAAAATGATAGAACAATAAAGACAGCAGAGAGAGTAAAAAGAATAGAGAGCTCAGAATACAAATTCCAACGAAGCATGCATGGAGGGATGTCAAATAAATGGGAGTCTGGGTGGAGAGCTGGATTCCTGCTTCTAATTCCCACCCAGAGTCTGAAAGAGGGGAGGGGAGAGCAGGTGGCTGGCTGTGGAGAAGGCCATCCAGTGGGGACCCAGCATCACACTCCAGCTCCACCAGCTGTGGTGTCTGCCTCAGGCCCAGCAAGAGCTAATCTCACACCTATTATGTGGGCATGTGCTCCAAGTCAGGCCCAGGCTGGACCCTTTCAATTCACAATAGCTAGAAGAGAGATCTTTTTCCTATTTACTTATTTATTAATACTTCAATTTATTTATTACTGGATAGAGACAGAGAAGAATTGAGAGGGAAGGAGGAGATAGTGAGGGGAAGAGACAGAGAAACATCTGCAGCCCTGCTTCACCACCCAAGAAGCTTCCCTCTGTAGGTGGGGACCAGGGGCTTGAACTGTAATGTCTTTTCTTTTTTAATTTATGTATTTATTTGTGAGAAAGACAGGCAGAGAGAGAGAGAGAAAGAACCAGACATCACTCTGGTACATGTGCTGCCAGGGACTGAACTCAGGACCTCATGGCTGAGAATCCAGTGCTCTATCCACTGCACCACCTCCCGGACCACTGAACTGTAATGTCTTTTGTGCACTGTAATGTTGGCACCTAACCAGGTGTGCCACTGCCTGGCCACCTTTTCCTTTTTTTTTTTTTTTTTTTTGCCTCCAGGGTTATCACTGGGGCTCGGTGCCTGCACTACAAATCCACTGCTCCTGGAGGCCATCCCCTTCCTCCCTTCCTCCCTCCCTCCCTTCCTTCCCTCCTTCCTTCCTTCCTTCCTTCCTTCCTTCCTTCCTTCCTTCCTCCCTCCCTCCCTTCCTTCCCTCTCCTTCCTTCCTTCCTTCCTTCCTTCCTCCCTCCCTCCCTTCCTTCCCTCCTTCCTTCCTTCCTTCCTTCCTTCCCTCCTTCCTTCCTTCCTTCCTTCCTCCCTCCCTCCCTTCCTTCCCTCCTTCCTTCCTTCCTTCCCTCCTTCTTTCCTTCCTTTCTCCTTCCCTCCCTTTCTTTCTTTTTTTTTATTGGATAGGAAGGGATAAAACTGAGAGATGACAGAGAGATAGATAAAGATAAACACATGTAGACCTGTTTCACTGCTTTGCAAAGTGACACCCCCCCACACACCCACCACAGGTAGGGAGCCGGGGCTTGAACTGGGGTCCTTATGCTTTTTTCTTTTTTTATTATTATAATTATTGTTTTATTGATGTCGTCGTTGTTGGACAGGACAGAGAGAAATGGAGAGAGGAGGGGAAGACAGAGAGGGGGAGAGAAAGGTAGAAACCTGCAAACCTGCTTCACCACCTGTGAAGCGACTCCCCTGCAGGTGTAGAGCCAGGGGCTCGAACCGGGATCCTTAGGCTGGTCCTTGCACTTTGTGCCACCTGCGCTTAACCCGCTGCGCTACCACCCAACTCCCAATCCTTGTGCTTCTTACTATGTGTACTTAACCTGATGTGTTACTGCCTGACCCTCTAATTTTTTTAAAAAACTTTATTTGATAAGTCTGAGAGAAATTGAGAGGGAAGGGGGATAAAAGGAGAGAGTCACCAGCAGCCACGGCTTCACAGCTACGAAGCTTCCCCAGCAGGTGGGGCTCGGAGCGCTTGAACTCTGGTCCTTGTGCATGGTAATTTATGTGATTTATCATGTGTACCACCACCCAGACCCTCTTTTTCTTTTCTTTTCTGTCTAAAAAGCTAGTGCTTAGACCCAGGTATGAGACCAGGCAATCAGGCACTGTCTCTGTCTCAGTCTCTGAGCCACTGACGGGGATTAGCCAGACCTGGCTGGGTAAGCTCCAAGGCTCTGCTTCCAGGAGCCCAGGCCGTAAGGGGGCAGGAGCACAACACAGCCCTGTTCTGGATGGAGATCACATGACTGCACCCCCACCAGAGCCCTTTGAAAGCAGATTCCTAGTTGGGAAGGCCTGGCTGCTGGGAGTAGGACCTGGGAGAGACCCTGGTGCTCTCGCTAGGAGGGAAGGGATCCAGATGTGATGTCAGCAGCTCAGATGGGGGGGCAGCATAATGGTTCTGCACAGAGACTCTCCTGCCTGAGGCTCTAAGGTCCCAGGTTCAATTCCCAGCACCACCATAAACCAGAGCTGAGCAGTGCTCTGGTAAAAAAATAATAAATTAAAGAAGAAGAAGAAGAAGAAGGGAGTCGGGTGGTAGCACAACGGGTTGAGCGCATGTGGCGCAAAGCGCAAGGACCGGCAGAAGGATCCCGGTTCAAGCCCCCGGCTCCCCACAGAGGGGTAGCTTCACAGTCAGTGAAGCAGGTCTGCAGGTGTCTGTCTTTCTCTCCTCCTCTCTGTCTTCCCCTCCTCTCTCCATTTCTCTCTGTCCTATCCAACAATGACATCAACAATAATAATGATAACCACAACAAGGCTAAAACTACAAGGGCAACAAAAGGGGGAAAAATGGCCTCCAGGAGCGGTGGATTCATGGTGCAGGCACTGAGCCCAGCAATAACCTTGGAGGAAAGAAAAAGAAAAAGAAAAAAGAAAGAAAGTAAAGAAAAAGAGGAGTGGAGCGGTAGCACAGCAGGATAAGCGCATGTGGCGCTAAGTGTGAAGACAGGTGTTAAGGATTCTGGTTCGCGCCCCCAGCTCCCTACCAGCAGGGGGTTAACTTCACAAATGGTGAAGCAGGTCTGCAGGTGTCTGTCTTTCTCTTCCTCTCTCTGTCTTTCCCTCCTCTCTCCATTTCTCTGTACTATCCAGTAACAATAATAACAACAACAACAAGACAACAAGGGCAACAAAAATGGGGGGAAATAGAAAAAACAAGTAAAAATAAAACAAAAGTCAACAGCCCCCTCAAGAGGACCTAGAAGTTCAAGTGGACACATGTTTTCTGGATGAACCCCTCCCCTCACCCAAGGGACACCTGTATGGCCCCTCTAAGCCCACAGGGTTTGGAGCTGCCTTTCTGCCCCTGCCAAGGAAGGTCCAAGTTGGGAGACCCCATAAGCAGCCCTGACCTTCCTTATAGGTTGAAACCAGAGCACTTGGAAGTCCACCAAAATGGACGGACTCCTGCCCTTCAGGCTGGGGGTTGGCAGAGGGTGCAGGGAGAGAGGGAGCTATGAGGCTGAGCTCAGACAAGCTCGTGGGTGGGTGATCAATGCTGCAGCTGGCAGCCCCCCTCACCTTGTCCCCCCACCCCCAAACCCCAGGCGGATCTCTGTTCTCGGTGGTCAGCTGGATCCACACACACTGCGACAGCTTGCTGAACAAAGAGCCTGGAAAGGAGCCAGATGGCTGGGTGGCTAGGAGGAGCTCCAGCGTCCCTGGAGGTGGCGGCCAGGATGGAGGAGGGCGGCAGGGAGACGCCTATTTCTGGAAGCCCGGGACCTTAGAGTGGGACCCACTGGGTGCTTGAGGTGCATCTGCAGGTGTGATTTTGACCTTGATCTGGGGGTGGGGGAGCTGGAAGTTGGGCTTTGTGTGTGCGTGTGGGGTGGCTGAGGGCTGGAAGGCAAATCTGGTTCTTATATGTGGCTGAAGAGTGGTTCCCAAGTCTCTGAGGTAATTTCTACTTTGAAGGCACCAGCCTAGTTGTTAACAGAGGAAGAACAGCACGGGGCTCCCTTGTCCCCCGACCTGTCCCGATCACTGGGCTCTCAGTGTCCCACTGCTCTGCAGTGAAAGCTGGCACCCCTGCTCGGGCAGAAGCACCGTCTAGAGAGAGCAGGCTTCCATCTAGGAGCTTGGCTTGAGAGTATCTGTGCAGTGTGTGGTCACTGCAGAGACTGGCCAGGTTTGTGCCTGAGTGCAGGCACTAGTGCCCAGGGGCCACTCAGCCCAGGAGATCCTGGCAGGGTCAGGGGCTTTGATCTCTTGGTAAGGCCACTGTCACAACATACCAGGGTGGTTCCACTTCCCAGAGGTCTGACTTCCCCAACCTGTTTGGTTCCTGCTTTGGGCGAGAGAAGGGAAAGGTGTGTGTGTGTGTGTGTGTCTGTGTGTCTGTGTGTCTGTGTGTGTGTGTGTCTGTGTGTGTGTGTGTGTCTGTGTGTGTGTCTGTGTGTGTGTGTGTGTGTGTGTGTGGTGGGACAGATTATTTTCTTTCATTCTGGTTCTAAGTCTCTGCGCAATGGACTCATCCAACCAAGGAGTCACAACACAAGTGTTCAGTTGGGTGGCAGTGGGTTCAAGTAGTTTATTTTCAGAATGTACCAACATGTTTGGTTCTGGGGGTCTGTCCCCAAACTCCAGAAAAAAGAAACTACTGGGAACCACATGCACTAGAAGGCCATTCCAACACGCCTGTGATCATGCAGGAAGGGAGTGGAGAGAAACGGGGCAGGAACCCCGGGGCTGGGCAGGGCCAACAGCAGCGGGGCTGCACCCTTGTGGGGGCTGAGGCTGGCCACTAGGCGCTGCCCTCCTGCAGCTCTGGGCTCTTATTGCTACATTTGCTACTTTATGGCCCTGGGTGGTGCCTGGGTGGGGGAGGGGAAGCCTCATTACTGGGTGGTACCAGTGAGCAGCCCACTGGCATCTATCGCCATGGTTACGTGAGCACAGCCTTCTCTCCAGAGGGTCTCCGGTGAGTGATCGGGGGTCCATTTGGCCGCTATTTGATGAAGCTGCACACGGTCCTTGCTGTGTACTTGACCACATCAGCCTCCCTTCTCTCTCCTCCCTCCAGCCCCCAACCCCAGACTCACTGCCTCATTTCCTTTTGAGATACCGTGCGTGCAAGAACCAGAAACCAGCAGCCCTCAGTCCATCCCAGCTTCCTGGGAGGGGAGGGCACCGCATTTGGAGCTGAACGACAGGAGGGTGCTCTGGAGGAGAAGCAGCTCATTTTCACAAAGAGCCAAGGGGCCGGCTGGGTGGCAGTCTCCCGTGTTAGTGTCCTGTCGGTGAGGTAGTTTGAACACACCAGCAATCCCGTCTGGGGGAGGCCTCTGCGACATGTCTCCACGGGGCCCAGCAGCAGCTCAGAGGCAGAAGTCCCTCTGCAGAGTGGCCTGCTACCCAGCTGCTCAGTGCTTGGGGGCCTAGAGCACAGCAACACCTGCCCAACAGAACCTGCCTAGGGAGCATTGCTGCCTTTGTGGTGGGACCCACTCCCAGATACTTGCCCACACATGGTCCCGAGGGAACTGGAGTTCAGAGCCTTCTGGTCATGTTCCCATAACATTTCTCCCTTTCTAGGGGTAAGGACCAAAAATCTTTATGGGGTGCAGAAGGTGGGAGTTCTGGCCCCTGTAACTGCTTCTCCACTGGACATGGGTGTTGGCAGGTGCATCCATTCTCCCAGCCTGTCTCATATATATATATATATATATATTTTGGCCTCCAGGGTTATTGCTGGGGCTTGGTGCCAGATATGCTGCTCCTGGAGGCCATGTATTGGATAGGACAGAAGGAAATTGAGAGGGGAAGGGGAGATAGACAGTGAGGGAGAAAGACAGATACCTGCAGACTTGCTTCACCGCTTGCAAAGCTTCCCCTGCCCCACAGGTGGGGAGTTGGGGGTTTGAGCCCGGATCCTTGTTAGTGGGCTCCTGTGCTTTGTTCTCTGCACTCAACCAGGTGCACTATGCCCATTGGCTGTGCCAGGCATTTGCACATGCCAGCCCTGCTTCATCACTTGTGAAGCTTTTCCCCCTGCAGGTGGGGACCAGGGGCTTGAACTGTTATTTATTTATTTATTTATTTATTTATTTATTTATTTATTTATTCATTCATTCATGAGAGAGACAGGCAGAGAGAGAGAGAGAGAAAGAACCAGACATCACTCTGGTACATGTGCTGCCAGGGACTGAACTCAGGACCTCATGGTTGAGAATCCAGTGCTCTATCCACTGCGCCACCTCCCGGACCACTGAACTGTAATGTCTTTTGCGCACTGTAATGTTTGCACCTAACCAGGCGTGCCACTGCCTGGCCACCTTTTCCTTTTTTCCTCTCCCCACATCAGCAACAGCGATTTCAGTCAGATGCCCAGTGCCTGGTGCCTGCATCTGTCTGATAGGTGTGGGGTCTCTTCCCGGGCTGACCTGGCCATGGGGCTGCCCCTGTGACATTTGCCCTTTGAGTCCTCCTGAGGAAGAGCCCCAAGCTGAGACCAACAAAGAGGGGAAATGCACAATCTGCTTTGCTGCAGAACTGCCTTCAAAAATCCTGTCTGGTCTGAACTTCCTCCTGCTTAGACCAGGCCGCCGGCGAGCAGGCCAGGGTCAGACCTGCACCTGCACTGCACCCCCAGGTCTGCATGGGGACAGTGTGACGGCAGGCTGGCCAGCTTGGGCACAGCACCCTGCTCCACCCGCAGTGCTGAGGGACATGTGGTGGTGTCACAGGACTAGGCAGGTGTGGCTGCGAGGCAGGAGGAGGGCTTATTGCTCTGGGATTGAATACGTGTGGGGCACCCTGAGCATCGTGGGACCTGCAGGCTCCCTTCCCCTTAGGATGTCCCCAGAGCTGTCTGGAAACATGCAGCCTCCGACCTCTTCCTGTCACAGTCCTGGCTCTGGACAGGCCCTTTGGGGACATCCAGGGCTGGGTCAAATATCAGAGTGGGGTCACTCAGGAGCAGGAGTGTGTGTGTGTGTGTGTGTGTGTGTGTGTGTGCGTGCACGTGTGCATGTGTGTGTGTGTGTGTGTGAGAGAGAGAGAGAGAGAGAGAGAGGGAGGGAGAGAGGGAGGGAGAGAGAGATGGAGAAGGAGAGGACAGGAGAAGCCAATGCTGCCCTGCTCACAGTCCATGGGATAGGGCAGGAGTCAGCCAGTCCCTGTTCCTGTGTTACCAAGGACAGTTGTGCCTGTGGTCAGGGAATTCCTGAGTCAACAGCCCTGTGCTGTTGGCTCAACCTGAGGACCCGAGACTGGGAGCAGCTTCCTGTGGGCAATTTCTGAGTTCAGAGGAGCTTAGACTTCAATATGCTTCTAAAAATAAGGGAGTCTGTGAGGACACACACAGTGCCTCGAAAGGGTACATGGAGGAGACAGAGCCCCCATAATGGAGATAGGGTTTTATTTCACTTTATCCCTTCAGCAAGGGGTGGCTGAGTCTCTGTTGAGAGCCAGGCTCTGCACTGAGGTCTCATGGCACACAGGGTGCTGGCGCGTCCCCTGGGAATCTGGGTTTTTCTTGCTGCCTTTGGATATGCTCTTGAGGACTCAACAGATGCCACCTATCTAATATCCATGGAGCTAGGCAGACATCCACTGCTGTCAGTGGGGGAAACTGAGGCCAAGTGGTCAAGAACTTGCAAGAGTTTCGAGTGCTGCCATGGCTCCCCTGAGAGTGATGGACGGTGTTGGGACAGGGCTCCTGGAGGCAGGTGTGTGGTAGGGAATGGAGCTGGGAGTTGGTAAGAAGGTCACAGGGGCCCCCAGGAGACTCTGGGGCTGAAAATCGGCTTGTGAGCCTCCAGTTAGTCAGTCTGCCTGCATGAGTCAAGAAATATCCCTGCTGGGAGTCGGGCGGTAGCGCAGCGAGTTAAATGCACGTGGCACAAAGCACAACGACCGGAGTAAGGATCCCGGTTTGAGCCCCCAGCTCCCCACCTGCAGGGGAGTCGCTTCACAGGCAGTGAAGCAGGTTTGCAGGTGTCTATCTTTCTCTTCCCCTCTCTGTCTTCCCCTTCTCTCTCCATTTCTCTTCATCCTATCTAACAACGACATCAAAAATAACTACAACAATAAAACAAGGACAACAAAAGGGAATAAATAAATAAATTTAAAAAAAGAAATATTCCTGCTGCTGAGTTTGTTCCTCTCTCAAGGGAGATCTGTCACCCATAGCCTAAAGAGGTCCAAGGGAGGAGGCTGGGTGGTGGTTTACCTGGTTAAGCGCACATAATGCCAAGCGCAAGGATCCAGGTTTGAGCCCCCGCTCCCCACCTGCAAATGAGATGATTCACAAGTGGTGAGGCAGGCCTGCAGGTGTCTGTCCTTTCCTCTCCTTCTCTATCTCCCCCTTCTCTTTCATTTTCTCTCTGTCTTGTCCAATAAAATGGAAAAAAATGGCTGCCAGGAGCAGTGGATTCATAGTGCTGGTACTGAGCCCCAGAGATAACCCTGGAGGAAGAGAGAGAGAGAGATAGAGGGAGAGACCCATAGGAGATAGTCACAACAAGTGGGGAAGTGTGAGTCTGATTAAAAACAAAATAACAAAAATACAAAGAAAGGAAAGGAAAGGTCAGAGGATACTGCACCCATGGAGATGATGCACATGGAGGGTGAGGAGATGAGGAGAGAGAACAGCTGTGTGCTGAGCACCTGCTACACGCCAGGCCGCCAGCTCAGCACCTATACAGATGCCACCTCCCTGAGGGTTGGCCATTCAAGCCATTTGACAAACACGCAGGCTATGTGAGGGGCTCTTGCAGGTCTCTTTCTGTCTGCTTTTTTGCATGATGATGTCCAGAATTGTTTTGTGGAGCGGTGTATGTGTGTGTGTGGGGGGTCTTGCTGGGTTGCCCAGAGAACCATGTAGACCTGGCCCAGCTGCTCTGTGGTCAATTCTGTCCAACTTCAGGACACTACTGAGATCTGACCCAGCAAGTACCTGGCCACCAGACTCCCCAGAAGGCTACCAAACCTCCCTCCTCCACCTGGGGCTGCTGGAGGGGAGAGGCCCCATGGGCCCTGAGCTCACAGATGTATTTATTCTGTGTAAAAACACACAAGGGGACAAGCCAAGGAGCAAGGTGGACAGCAACGGGATAAACTCAGAAACAAAAAAAAAAATCTTTTTTTCTTTCTTCTTTTTTTTGAAAGACGGTTATCTGAGTGGTTGGCTAACCGACAAGATCTTTAAGGTGCACTGACGCTTCCCCTGGTATTGGTGCCTGAGACATCCGTCAGGGCCAGAGAGCAGATACTAAGGGAGCTGGGGAGGGGGCAGGGTGTGTGTCACTCAATGCTGCTGATGAAACCGGGGGGGGGGGGCAGGCCTGTATACCGGGGTGGCCACAGAGATGGGGCGCACAGTGGCTGTGACTATGGGGTTTCACCAGAGAGATAACAGGATGGGGACTTAATACTGATGTGCCCGGGGCTACTGGTCCCTCTGGAATTGCTGGGAGGTCTGTGACTCCCCCAGACAGTTGAGGGGTGGATGATAATTTGATCTCAGGTGACTGTTACACTGAGGCTCCAGGAGGCCTTCTCCACCAGGCGAGTCAGGAACAAGGGCCTCTCAGAGGACCAGAGGACGAGGACGGGGTGCTGGAGCAGGACTGTGCATGGAAGAGGGCTGTAAACAGGGGCCTCTGTCGGGCCGACTCCAGGCTCTGTGGACTTTCTCCTTCACGGTCTCCCTGCTCATCCACCATGTCTCCCCACCGAGGCCCCTCATTCCTTCTCTTTCACAGTAACCAGATCTCCCCGCAGGGAAACTCTGTCCGCGGAAGTGGAACGCCGCCGCCTGCCAGTGAGGTCCTGGGGCCCGGGCCCTGCGCTGGGGACTGTCAGGAGGACTGCATCAGGCCGGTGAGGCGCTTGCCCGCCAGCGACTTTCCCTGCAGAAACAGGTGACAGAGAGGCACACACACACACACACACACACACACACGGGTACACACAGAGAGAGACACAGACACAGGTTCACACACACACACATAGGTACACACACATACGGGTACACACACAGAGAGACACACAGACATGAGTTCACACACACACACACACACACACATCATACATGAACAGACACCACAGCATACCACACACCACACCACACCACACCACACCACACACACAGATACCGCACACACAGACATACACCACACAAAGACAACACAGCACACACACCACAGACAGAGACACAGACATACACACCCATACACACCACAGACAGACACACCACACACACACACACACACACACCACACACAGAGACACAGACATACATACCCACACACACCCATACACACCACAGACACACACCACACACACACAGGCACACACCACACACAGAGACACAGACATACACACACACACCACACACACACCACAGACAGACACACGACACACACAAAGACACACAACACACACAGAGACACAGACACACCACACACACACACACACACACACACACAGACACAGACAGGACAGAGAGCCAGACAGGCAGATTAATTATTGCAGGTGTCATGGAGGCCACATAGTTTAGCTCAGTGCCCCAGCTCAATGCCCCACTGGGCCTCTGGGCTCAGCCAGCTTAACTGCAGAGCCCTGGAGAAAGCAGGACTCTGGAGCAGGTGATGGGTCAGGGTGTGTGGCTGGTACTCTCTTTGGGGTGTGGAGATTTTACTTAGCACCCCCCATGCTCCCCCCACACACACACACACCAGACCAGGCCTCTGAGCCTGCAGGGAGACCATCTCTTAATGCCCACGGGTTGCCCCTGCCCTTGATTTTAGTCAAGTGAGGGGCAGGAGTGGGGTGGGAGGGAGCGGCAAGGGTGGTTCAGCCCAGATGGAGAGGGGTTCAGGATCTGGGTGATTAGACACAGACAGACCAGTAAGTTGGAAGCTCTCCTCAGAACCCTGTTTGACATGCAGGGTCACCTTCTCCTCAGAGGAGACACAAAGGTTTGGGGATCCTCTTGAAGACACAGTGGGGCATGTTCTGGGCTCAGTGCCTGTGCTGGTGGCCAGAGGCCCCTCTAGGACCCAGGGCCAGACTGTGGCTCCCTCCCCTGTCTCTTGGCTTCACCTCTGGTACCCACAGACGAGGTTTGCTGACATCCCACTGACGAGTTCACAAGCTATTCCTTTACAATTCATGTGAAAATTCGGGAAAAAAAATAAAAACCAAAAAATGAAAACTGAAACTAAGAAGGGAGTGGAGCGAGAGGCATGGAAAGGCCAGAGGCTCACTGGCCGAAGGCTGAGGAGTCTTTGATTTGGAACTGGGGTGCGGAGGAGGTGATGGGGTGTGTGAGGCTGCCTCCCGTGCCTGAAAATGTACCATGTCAGGCAGAGACCCAGGGGAGAGTGTGGCCGGACCCCAAGCAGATTGATCACCAGGTCTGAACAGACGCCAGGAACCCAGCCGTTACTGACAGCGGGGCAGTGACACCTTCACCTTGTGCGGAGGGCGGCATGTGACTGCCGGCTGCTGGAGCCAGGCCAGGCGGTGGCGGTTGTGGGTGATGGGGGTGGGGGTGGGGGTGGGGTGGGGGGGGTTTGCAGGGACCAGCAGTGACTCTTAGTGAGCATGTCCAAGTGGGGGGTGAGGGCTCGTGGTGTTGACCAGGCTTGGCTGCCTGGAAGCGTGATGTAATTAAAAAGAATTGATCCTGTTTGTGGAGCCTGGTAGGCTACTCAATAAACCTGCTGACTGATGAATTGATGGGTAACGGTATAGCTCGTGAGCCAGCGGCATGGGCTGTGTGCTTGCCGGATGCCCAACCTTGTGTCATCTGGCCCAACAGTCCACAGACAGACAGGGCCAGTGCACCACAGCAAACACCCACGGCCTGGTGGGAGCCTGTCCAGAAACAGCCTTGCCCTCTCGCCAGGTTGGTAAGCCTGTATCTACCTCGCCTTACTCTTGTCCCTTTTTCTTCTTCCACTCCCCCTCTTCCCTCCTGAGATTTTTTTTTCTTCCTTTCCTCTCTCCTATCTTAAACACACACACACACACACACACACACACACACACACACACACACACACACCTACCTCTCCATCGGTATCCTTATCTGAGTCTTCAAACACACTAACCAGAGCCTGCAGCAGAATCTCTCTGCACCGGGCTAAGGATTTTCTAATCAGATTTCCTCTTTTATTTTTTAATCCTAGAGAGTAAGGGTGCCAGTCTTTGCAAATCACTAAACACAGGGTGACTACTGACTTCTCAGTGTGGAGAAGATGACGTGTGGCTGCGGCCTGCAGGTGGCAGAGGCTGACCTTAAAAGACCCCCTGCTGGCTCCCCCAGCCCCAGACTCTAAGGTGGGCACACACAGCCGCCAGCCACTCCTCTCAGCTGCCGTTTTTTTTTTTTTTTTTTTGATGGAGCTCCAGGCACTGCCCGTTGGTTGACCTGGGAATGTGCTTTCTCTGTGCAGGCCTGCGGGCAGGAAGTGCAGGGCCGCGCCTGCCTGTGAGGTCCTTTCTGGGGAAACATGGAGCCAAATGAGTCCAGGACCTCCTGGTTGGAGAGCTCTAGCAGACCTGCCCCCTGAGCCCAGCCCCGTGCCCACAAAAGGCACCGAGACATCCTGCTTTCTATCGGGAGCCATTCATCTCTGTGGGGGCCACACACCAAACATGGCCGCTCCCGCCCAGCAGCCCTCCTCCACTGGGGCCATGCAAGACACAGGAGTTTGTACCTAAATATATATGCTCCGGGCTTGCTGTATGTGGCATGTGGGGGGCTCTGATTTAGCTAGTGATGTGGGCAAAGAAAAAAAAAAAGGAAACAAAAAGAAAGAAAAGAAAAAAGGAAACCATGAAGGCTTCTGAAGCGTGGTCCCTTGTCAGCTGAATATGTCAAAAGCCCTGAGACAAAGAAGGTGAGGTTGACCAGGCATCTGCGCCCTCATTACGGCTGCAGCCTCATTAGTGAGGTCATTTGGGCTAGAGAGGGGGCTGCGTGCGGTTGGAGGAAGGCTGGAGAGTCTCTTTCTGGAAGACTGTGTGTCTATTTGTTTGCTGTGAATTTGGCCCTGAGGCCACCCCTCTCTGCCCCTCCCTGTTCTATGCAACAGAGGAAGCTGGGCTTGGAGGCACTAATTAATCTCTTCCTGCCTAAATCCTGGAGCTCCTCCACGCAGCTCTGACTCCCAGGCCCTATGACCAGCCCACTGATGCCTGGCCCTCCCCAACTCCCCGCTTCCTCCAAGCTGCTTCCATTTTTCAGGACTGGATGCTGGTGGGGGGTGGGGCTGGGTGCAGGGAGATGCCTGGAGAACTCGCCTTGAGAAGGTTCTGGATCTCTCAGCCATCCAAGTGGTGCTCCTTGGCATTTCTGTCTCTCTCTGCCCATCCCTGTGCTCCCTTGTTTACCAAATGCCAGGCCTGCCACTGAGGGATGTTTCAGGGGTTCAGACTGGTGGGGGAGGTGGCTTAGCCCCACCTCAACCTGCGGGCCATGCAGTGACCTCCCGTGTGTGGGTGGAAGGACCTGGGCATGGCTAGATGCCTGGCCTTGGGCTTTGGGGAGGGTATCCTGGAATCCCACTGGCTCAGCAGCTGCAGCCCTTCTGAAGAGCCTGGGCTCCTGTAGTCCCCAGGATCAAAGTGAAGTCTGTCAGCAGAGGTGACATGTTCAGAGATGAGCTCTCCTCTAGTCTGCTGGGAGGGGCTTGCTGAGGGCTCCTGAGCTTCTGGCTCTGCCCAGAGAGAAGACTCTCCCCTGCTCCTGCCCCCTACCCACAACCCCCCACCCCAATTTGTTCCCATGTCCTCACTTCTCCAGATCAGCCTCCTATTTGGATGTTCTGGAGGGAGGCTGGTAATTCTGTTCCTGCCTGGCATCTTGCATAGCTCCAGGAAAAGCAGTCTTTTGGAAAGAGAGTATGTGCGGTGCCCTAGTCCCGGTCAGCTGCGATGGTATTACGGGCCCAGGAAACTACAGTCAGTAGCCCGAGGCCCTGAGGCCCTGAGGCCTTGGCGTCACTGAGTCCGGCAGCTGAGGGTGGTTGAAAATGCTATCAGCAGGCAGCCTTTGTCCAGGTGAGAAGAATATACAGTGATTAAGGACAGAGACACTGCAGAAGGTAACATTCCCAAGACACCAGAGCTTTCGCATACAGACAAAGTGATTTTTCTCCTTGGAGACGTACCATGAAGTTTTACCCAATAGCTGCTGACATCTGGGACTACGGGCTCAGTGCTGGGCTCACAATCACCTCTACACATTCAAGCCCCACCCTCCACTCTGTCTCTTTTCAGCCTTGTGGTCATTTTGATGATCAGGAGTCCAGAAGAACGTATTCACAAACCCCTTTGTTGCTATTATCATTATTATTATTATTATTTACCAGAGCCCTGCTTGGCTCTAGTTTATGGTGGTGTTGGGGATTGAACCTGGGAGCTCAGAGCCTCAGTCAGACATGAAAGTCTTTGTATATAACCACTGTGCTATCTCCCCACCCTCCTTTGTTTCGAATAGCTCCCTTTGTGTAACACTTTAGGGAAGCCAGCATGCTTGACATGCTGGGGCTCTGGGCATTGCACTCTCAGATGGTAGCTGACAAAACATGCAGGATCCGGTCACCAGGAGCTCTGGTCCTCACTTACCTGGGGGCCCTTACTATACTCAGCTGGGAAAGGTCTGTGGCTCAGAGTAGCCTAAAGGTCAGCGAGAACTCCAGGGACAGTACAGAACCAAGGCTGGGGGGGCTCAGGAAGGACCCTTTCCAAAGCTATGGGAGTAATGGCATTGAGTTGCTGCCAAGACTGCCTGATTTGCTCAGATGATCTAAAGGCAAAGTTATGGGGACTGGGCAGTAGCACGCCTCGTTGAGTGCACATATTACCAAGTGCAAGGATCTAGGTTCCCACCTCTGGTCCCCACCTGCAGGGGGAAGCTTCACACGTGGTGAAGCAGAGCTGCAGGTCTCTCTCTCTCTCTCTCTCTCTCTCTCTCTCTCTCCCTCCCATCTCCTCTTTTTCTCTCAGTTTCTCTGTTCTATAAATTAAAGAGGGAAAAATGGTCACAGGGAACAGTAGAATAGGCAATGAGCCCCGATTGTAACCCTGGTAGCAAAGAAAAAAAAGTTAGAGATCCCACAATCCCAGCTGCTACAGGCCTAGGAATCAAGCTTGGCTCTCTCTGGGGAGAGGGAGAAAATGATCAGCAAGGGGGCATGAGGGGCTTTCTCAGGTGACGGCTGTGGTGTAAGCTGCTGCATTCATTTGTCAAGTTTATTGAGCCATGTGTTTCTTATCTGCTCATTCTGCCAAACATAGTTTACTTCAAAAAGGATCAGAAAAACAGTCCTACAGGGCCAGCTGGGACACTTCACCAGTGGTGAAGCAGGGCTGCAGGTGTCTCTGTCTCTTTCTCTATTTCCTCTCCCTCTCAATTTCTCTCTGTCGCTATCCAATAGTAAATAAATAAAAATATTTTTTAAAAAATAGAGTGTTAGGGGGCCAGGTGGTGGTGCACCCGGTTGAGTGTACATAGTATGAGATGCAAGGATATACATAAGGTCCTGGGTTCGAGCCCCTGGCTCCCCACCTGCAGAGGGAAGCTTCACAGGCAGTGGAGCAGGTTTGTAGGTGTCTCTCTGTCTCTCTCCCTCTCCATCACCCCCTCCTCCCTCAATTTCTCTCTGTCCTATTGAATGAAATGAAAGATCTCCAGAAGCAGTGGATTCATAGTACTGGCATGAAGCCCCTCAACTGGAGAAAAAAAAATTGAGCGTTACAAAAAAGAAAAGAAAGGAGTCGGGTGGTAGCAAAGCAGGTTAAGCGCACTTGGTGCAAAGCACAAGGACCGGCCTAAGAGTCCCGGTTTGAGCCCCCAGCTCCCCACCTGCAGGGGAGTCACTTCACAGGCAGTGAAGCAGGTCTGCAGGTGTCTGTCTTTCTCTCCCCCTCTCTGTCTTCCCCTCCTCTCTCCATTTCTCTCTGTCCTATCCAAAAACAACAACAATAATAACTACAACAATAAAAAAACAACAAGGGCAACAAAAGAATAAATAAAATAAATAAATATAAAAAAAGAAAAGAAGTTCTAGCTATCACATCTATGCTCTGAAACTTCTTTATTTTATTTTCACTGCTGGGATCCCTTTGCTCTGGGGCTAAATCTGATGAAAGAAACCCCAGGAACTCCTCAAGGGAGCTGGGGCTTGTGATGGAACTAATTTGGGGCACTGTTTTGGAAATACGCACCCCTCAGTACTTGCCATCTGGTGACATCCAGGCATTTCTCATCCTGCTAATAAAAAAAAACACAAGGACCAGCATAAGGATCCCGGTTCGAGCCCCCGGCTCCCCACCTGCAGGGGAGTCGCTTCATAAGCAGTGAAGCAGGTCTGCAGGTGTCTGTCTTTCTCTCCCCCTCTCTGTCTTCCCCTCCTCTCTCCATTTCTCTCTGTCCTATGCAACAACGACATCAATAACAACAACAATAACTACAACAACAATGAAAAACAACAAGGGCAACAAAAGGGAAAATAAATAAATATTTTTAAAAATGGTGTTATCTTGAACAGGCCTCACCAAGTGCCATCGTCAGGCAAGGAGGGCGAGGTCCCCTACTTGAGCTGTCCTTGCCATGAGACTGGAGGTCACCTGAGTGGACACTGGTCGCAGTCAGAAGTCTGACTGAGAGGCAGGAAGAGAAGTGAAGAAACTGATCCTGGAGTTCAGCCTCTAGAGAAGAGCCAAGTTCCTGCCTAACCACCTGCCTTCAGCGGCTAATATGTCTGGGAGCCCATGCTCTGGGGCTTCTTCTCCACCCAGCAAAGTAGAAGGACCGAGTTCAAAAGGGAGTAGGCAGAATTCAGTACCATCTCCTTCCTTTCCCGTTCCCCGCCCCCCACCCCCTTCTTTTTGCCTCCAGGGTTACCCGTGGCTCTAGATGCCTGCACTATGAATCCACTGCTCCTGGCGGTCATTTTTTCCATTTCCTTGGATGGAACAGAAAGAAATTGAGAGAGGAGGGGGAGATGGAGAGAGAAAGAGAGACACCTGCAGACCTACTTCACCTCTTGTGAAGTAGCCCTCCTGCAGATGGGGAGTCGGGGGCCTTGAACCCAGATCCTTGTGTGTGTCCTTGCATGTAGCACTTATAGTGTGTGCTTAACCGGGTGCACCACTGCCCCCAACCTGTGGGGAGGAAGCTTCATGAGCAGTGAAGCTCTTCTTGCCTCACGATGTAGCATAGGGGGAGATGAGGGGTGACCTGACTTTGGGGGAGCTGGTCTGCTGTAAGTATAGATCTTCCTCTCACCCCATGAGTCTCTCCAGTCCTAAACTCTGCCAGGCAAATAGCATCCCATCCCACCAGTTTTTGATTTTAAGATAGAGACAGAGAGGTCGAGAAGCAAAGAGAGTAAAAGAGACCACAACACCAGTTTCCTTCAGTGAGATGGGGGCCGGGCTCAAACCTGGGCTGTGCACATGGCCAAACAGCATGCTATCCAAGTGAGCTATTTTGCCAGCCCGCCCCCCCCCCCCATTTTGTATAGAGGAGAGAAATTGAGAGGGAAGGAAGAGGGAGCTATGGAGACACACACACACACACACACACACACACACACACACACGCACACACACGCGCACACGCATACACACGCACACACGGCCTGTGCCTTCCCACTGTGCCTTCTCAGCACCTCACATATATGAATTTAGAAAACATGGGCTTCTTGCCCTCTTTATATGAACTAGATGTGAAGGGACCTACTTACCCAACTGCCCCCATCTCCAAGGGGCTTTCATCTTTAAATTGCTTATTCCTGGGGCTGGGCAGGGGCACACCTGGTTGAGTGCAAACATAACAGTGCACAAGGACCCAGGTTCAAGCCCCTGGTCCCTACCTGCAGGGAGAGAGCTTCACAAGCAATGAAGCAATGCTGCAGTTGTGTGTGTGTGTGTCCATATCTCCCTCTTTCCTCCCAACTTCTCTCTGTCTCTATCCAAAATAAATACAACCAAACATTAAAAAGGGTTTATTTCTGCCCAACGGGATGATGTGACTATCACCTGCAACTCCTTGGCCAAGAAGGCTACCCTTTGATAGTCATGCCCTTGATGCTGACAGGGTAGGAAGAACGCCATGACCAGGGACACAGGCTCAGTGCCTAGGGCATGTATGAACCACTTCCTGGTGACTGGCTGCCGAGTAGCCCTTGTGGCTCTAGCACCCTGGGCACTGGGCAGACACTGTACTATTGCCCACACCAGACATTACTCACCTGCCCCAGCCCTAGACAGGCCAGGAAATGGCTCTACCAGCCTAAAAGGAAGGCCCTGTAACTTGGCTTTCTGACCCATACCACCTTCCATTTTGTGTGTGGCCACCACGTTGAAGGAGGCTGGTGGTAATTCTTGGGGATTAAGGACGATTCTATGTGCACCCTACCAGGCAGCCTCTCTGGGTGGCACAGTGTCATTCTCAGCTCCCATGAGGAAGACACTTCAGCTGCTGGGCACCCTTGGGGCCATCTCAGGCACTCCTACTCTGCCTGAGGGACCTGGTCCCACACTCGCTGTGATTGCTGAGGGAGGGGTGGGGCCCCTCTGGCTGGCAGGTCTGGCAAACTGAGCCCTTTGGCTACTGCACTAAACTAGGGCACAGGTCACCACTGCTTGGTGCCTGTGGATTTCAGGCAGTGGCTTCTGGGAAGGTGAAGTGAAGCCAGTGCTTCTGCCTGCAGCCTTGTGCTATCAGAGCCCAGGCCTCTGAAGGCCTCCACAGGGAGCAGTGAAGCAGGTGAGATGTTGACCTTCCTGAAGACAGTGGGGAGAGCTGCCTCCCTCCAACTAGACCAGCATCAATTAAAACCGGATGATTTAACTGGGGTGTCCCATTCAGGTGGGGGGACAGCCCAGTGTCCAGACTGTTTAAATTGAGGCATCCGGGGTAGATAGCATAATGGTTATGTACAGAGACTCTCGTGTATGAGGCTCCAAAGTCCCAGGTTCAATCCCCCAAACCACCATAAGCCGGAGCTGAGCAGTGCTCTGGGGTGGGGGAGTAAATACAATAAATTGAGGTGTCTAAAAGGTCTAAATTAGGGCTTATTTTTTTAATTACAAACATTAATTTATTTATTTATGAGAGAGGAGGGAGGAAAGGGGAGAATGAAGAAGAGGGGAAGGAGGAAAGAGAAAGAAAGGAGGCATAGTCTGGAACAGCTGATGCTGGGGCTCAAACTCAGGACCTCATGCCTGAGGTTCCAACACTTAGTTCACTGTACAACCTCCCAGCTACTAAATTGGGGTTTCTAAAGTGTATAAATTGGGGTGTCCTGCCAGGCTGGGGACAGCCCTCTTTAGATCAGCCTCCAGGGTCTTCTGACTTCTGTTGTCATCGTTCTCACTACCTATAGAGCTCTGGGGGCTGGGCGGCAGCGCACCTGGCTAAGCACACATAGTACAAAGTACAAGGACCCACACAAGGCTCTGGGTTCGAACCCCTGCTCCCCACCTGCAGCAGGGGCACTTCACAAGTGGCAACGCAGGTCCGCAGGTCTCTCTCTTTCTCTCTCCTTTCTAGCTCCCCTTCCTCTCTCAATTTCTTTCTTTCCTCTCCAGTAAGATGGAAAAAATGGCTGCCAGGAGCAGTGGATTCATAGTGCCAGCACTGAGCCCCGGCGATAACCCTGGAGACAAAAAAAAAAAAAAAGCCAGCCTCTGCTAGTTTGGATGGGTGCTAGGAAGCCACCACCATTGTCCCTCAGATATGCAGACAAGCATGAGCTGGGCAAGCAGACTGAGAGTGACAGGGCTCAACAGCTGTGGCAGAAGGCCCAGAGTCCCCTGCCCCCACCCATGGCATATGCATGTGCACTTCCCTCCCAGTGAAGGGGAAACACCCTCTTATTTTTATTTCTTATTTTTGCTCCCCTTCCCCCTGTTCTGGCTGAGCAGCCCTTTTGCTCATCCTAGTGCCCAGCAAGTTCTTGGCAGCCTCAAAGGATAGTGGAGGCTAATATTCTGCTTACTCAGGCCCCTCACATGGTGGTCCATAATGTGCCTCATATATTTTGACCTCTTGGCTCTGGTTCCCCCAGAGTTAGGCAGAGGGTGAGAGACTCAAAGAAACAGGCAGTGTTGCTATTGGCAACAACTAGATGCTATTTGTTTGCAACCAGGAAGTCTAAGTGATTGGTGGCTCTGGCTCTGGAGGGTGGGGTGGGGGTGGGGATGGGAGGGTAGTTCTGAAGGTAGCAGGTGAGACAACAAAGGAACCCCTTGCTTGGCACAGTGCGGTTCTTTCAGGAACCCACTCGGACTCTCACCCTCCAGAGGGCATCATCCTCTCCCTCACACTTACCCCCAACTGCTGGCTAAGCAGCATTTCAGCCTGAACCCAAAAGGCTTCTGAGAAGAAGGCTGGTTCATTTCTTTCCCTCCTAACCACTGGGAAATCAGCCCAGCAGACAGGGATTTCTAGCCAGAAAAAGGATGGTGGGGGGGGGGGGGCAGGTTAATCCACATTTTAAAGAGTTCTCTAGATAGAAAGATGATGAGTGACATTCCTAGCCACGGGCAACTGTCTTACTTCCCTACAGACCCTTTATCCTTCAGCAGAAAGGATTTCAGCCCCATGGGGCAGAGGCTGGATAGGTGCTTGGCCAGCTTTGTACCCTGTGGAGATAGTGCTTAGACAAGTGAGGTTTCTGAGTTTCCTGCAAGACTTGGCCCTGGGCTGCAGAGGAAGGAGGATGAACATTGTGACTGGGAGATAAAGCCCTGGACTCAGCTGGCGGATTTAATAGCAGCCTCACTGGTCCTGGCAAGGCTGCCCTGTTCAGCTAGGGGCCAGGAGAAGTGAGTCAATCCCTCGGCTCCTAAACGCTGTGTTTGCACACTGCCTGGGGACCAAGGGGCTGTTGCAGCACCATTCCTGGATCCTTCAGTTCCTTGTGTCTTAGGAAGCAAAAACCATGGGCAAGGAAAAAAAAGAAAGAAAGAAAGAAAAAGAAAGGAAAGGAAAGAGAAGGGCGGGAAAGGGGTGGGAGGAGGTATCAAAATTGGGTGCCACTGACTGTCCAGGGTACCAGGATGTGAGAACAGGAGTGAGTAGTGGGTGGAGAGGAGGCCTTGCACCGTGAGGTCCTCTCCCTCGCATCCCTTCTGTTTCAGAGGGATCCTGGAGGTGGTTAGCGAGTGTGGACGGCGCTGGGGTCACTCACCCACTGCTGGAAGGAAGCCGCCTCGGGGGTGAAATGCAGCAGCCATTCTGACTCTGCGCCAGCAGCACTAGGCAATTGTGAAGAATAACTTATCCAGTCGCAATCAGGAAGACCTATAGCTCTGGGGGGGGAAGCCCCTGCCCACACACGCGCAGTGGGCGAGCAGCTCATGCACCGGCGGCCAGGCAGGGCCGCAGCGTCCATACACTGAACACGCGCAGGTAAGCACATGCGGCCGCAGCTGCGCATGCACTCAGGTGTGCATCTGCACGGGGGCGCCTGCAGAAGCCTCTCATGCAACGTGCATAAACAACCTGGGGCCCACCTTGGGCAGACACTGCCAGCTTCTAGCGCTCACCTTAAGACCCACAGATGCTGACTCTTGCCCTGGAAAGAGCCATTCATAATGATGGCCTCCTGGCTCCAGCCCTGTCTATACTGCAAGCAGGGGGAGTGTGCACCCCAGGAGCCTGGCTTAGGAGCCTGGCTTAGGAGAGGTTTCAAAGCATTGCCTTGCTTGCTTCTGACACCTCCAACAACCCTGCCCTGCAGCGTGGTTTTAACAGGAGCCTCTGCTTATCTGGGGGGAAGAGGGAAGGCGAGTGCTGATGGGCTGGGCAAGGCTTATATGGTTCAGGGTGGCTGCAGGCAGGCCGCGTTTCTGGGAATGAGATGTCTGCCATGCAGAGAGCACTGCTGCATCTGGACGGCCAGAGTGCACACTCTTCTCACGGGGAGCTGGACCTGGGTCTGGAAGTGGGAGGCATCTCAGGTTCTGCATCTCATCGGCAGCGTGGCAAGTCCCAGATCCTGACAACTATGCCAGTTTCCTCCGTGCCCCACCCCCACCCCAAGCTCCACAGGGCTGCTGGGCATGGCGGCCCTGCCATTCCAGGGGAAAGCAGAGGAGTCACTTCTTTCAAAAAGGAAGCCTGGTCGGGGTCAGGTAGCTGTGCAGAGGGTTGAGTGAACACATTAGCATGCGAAAGAACCCAGGTTCAAGCCCTGGGATCCCATTACAAGGAGGAAACTTCAGTGATGAAGCAGGGCTGCAGGTGTCTCTCTGTCTCTCTCCCTTTCATCACACCCTCCCCTCTCAATTTCCCTTTGTCCTATCAAGTCAAAAGAAAGGAAAAGATGACTACTGGGAGCCATGGATTTACTGTGCAGGCACAAGTCCCAGCGACAATCGTGGGGCCAATAACAAGGACGACAGCAAGGGTCAGGCAGTGGCACGCCTGGCAGAGCACACATGCTACAATCTGCAAGGGCCCAGGCTAAAGTCCTTGGTCCCCACTTGCAGGGAGAAGCTTCACAACTGGTGAAGCAGTGCTGCAGGTCTGTCTGTGTCTGTCTGTGTCTGTCTGTGTGTGTGTATCTCCCCTTTTCCCTCTTTATTTCTGCCTCTATCCAATACATAAATAAAATTGATAACAATAAAATAAAAAACTAACAGTGCTCCACTGACTAGTTCCATGAGCCAGTCACTGCTAATAAGTGTGCTTTATACTCATTGTCCTCCAACTACAGAATCACAACACTGACACTTACCTGGCAGCAGAGTATTGAAAATTAAACGTGTTAATAAGAACTAAGTTTGAGGTCAGAAATGGCAGGAACTACCTGGGGGAACACAGACACTGCTTTACCATGCCAGAACGCATGTTCCCCAGGACACCTGTATGCCGGGGGAAGGTAATTGCTACCGTAACCATTCCCAATACAGTAACGGTGGCAAGAGGGCTGTGAAGAGCTGTGCACATATCTAGGAACATGCTGCTAGGTCCCGGCTGCACCCTTCCCAACCAGTTATTGGCTTTGAGCTTCCTCTTACAGAAGCAGGGACTGAGGCTTCTTGAGCTGCATCCACCACCTGGCTATGCGGGAGAGCTGAAGGAGAACCAGCGTCCCTCTCGGGTCTCGTGCTCCCAGGGTGACAGGGATGCACACAGGAAGATACAGGGACGCTCCCTGGGCTGCTGTCTCACTTAGAGGCCACCTCCATTCACCCAGAAGGCTCTGCCATCCCTGTCAGCAAATATGTGCCAGGCCGGGGCCTAGCGCCAATCCCAGGGGCAGAGATGGGATTCCCCTGGGGCCTCCAGCCTCTAACTCCACGCACCCATCCATATGCCAGCAGAGACGCTGTTCTCAGGGGGCAGGGCCAGCAGGGCACCTTCAGTAGGGAGGTGGGAGGCTGTGCCTGGGTTTGGACCAGAGAGCCAACCACCAAGAGGTTAAGAAACAGTCTGTTCAAGTTCATAGCAGCACATTGTATCCTAATCCTGGACACAACCCAGGGGTTCAACAACAGATGAGAGGCTGAGTAAGTTGTGGCATTTACACACAATGGAATATTACTCAGCGATTAAAAATGGTGAATTCACCTTCTTCACTTCATCTTGGACGGAGCTTGAAGGAATCATGTGAAGTGAGATAAGCCAGAAAGAGAAATATGAATATGGGATGAGATCACTGACAGACAGAAGTTGAAAAATAAGATCAGAAAGAGGAAAACACAAAGCAGAACTCTGACCAGAGTTGGTGTATTGCACCAAAGTAAAAGACTCTGGGGCGGGGTGGTGGTGGTGGTGGTGGACCAGGGGTCAGGGGAGTAGTGTTAGGATCCTGGAACATGATGGCAGAGGAGGACCTAGAGGGGGTTAGATTATGGAAACTGAGAAATACTACACACTACAAACTATTGTATTTTACTTGCTGACTGTAAGCCATTAATCCCCCCAATGGAAAAAAAAAAAAAGACAGTTTGGCTGGCTGAGGGCAGGCTACCATAGGAGCAGTGTGTTTGGGGTGGGGTATTACGTCTCCAAAACACCTCTGTGGGGGTCAGACGGCCCTGTCCCCACACAGGCGGTGAAGCAGGTCTGCAGGTGTCTGTCTTTCTCTCCCCCTCTCTGTCTTCCCCTCCTCTCTCCATTTCTCTCTGTCCTATCCAACAACCACAACAATGGCAACAATAACAGTGAGGGCAACAATGACAGACAGGGCAACAAAATGGCCTCCAGGAGCAGTGGGTTTGTAGCGCACAGCACCGAGCCCCAACAATAACCCTGGAGGCAGGAGAAAAAAAAACTAACCAGTAATCTTCAGCAAAAGTAATGTGTGTGTGTGTGGGAGGGCAATTTCTGCACTTCCCTGGATGATACTAGAAGGTGGGAAGAGAAGTAGGGACTCTGATGCCGGGAAGCTGCCCCAGGATAGGCAGGGCTGTAGTGGCCGACCTCCCGCCCTCCATCTTGAATCTCCTTCCTGGATTGCTCCACGAGTGAGTCACAGGCCTGGAGAGCTGTGACTGCGGGTCAGCAGGTGATGGGCCGTGGAACTCTCACCACCAAGGAAGCCTCCATGAAGCGTGTGACCGCTGGCTTCTGGTCACTCCCGAATGCCAGCAGTGAGCTCCTTCAAATTCTTAGAATCACAGGTGCCCAGGAACCTTCTAGTATCATCCAGGGAAGTGCAGAAATTGCCCCCCCCCACACGTTACTTTTGCTGAAGATTACTGATTAGTTTTTTTTTTCTCCTGCCTCCAGGGTTATTGTTGGGGCTCGGTGCTGTGCGCTACAAACCCACTGCTCCTGGAGGCCATTTTGTTGCCCTGTCTGTCATTGTTGCCCTCACTGTTATTGTTGCCATTGTTGTGGTTGTTGGATAGGACAGAGAGAAATGGAGAAAGGAGGGGAAGACAGAGAGGGGGAGAGAAAGACAGACATCTGCAGACCTGCTTCACCACTTGTGAAGCGACCCCCCTGCAGGTGGGGAGCCGGGGGCTCGAACCCGGATCCTTGAGCTTGTCCCTGAGCTTCGTGCCATGTGCACTTAACCCATTGTGCTACTGTGCGGCCCCCACAAGATTATGTTTTTTACTGGGTCCACTCCCTCCACCTCCCAATTCAAATCTGCTCTGATGGAAAGGCCAGGCCCCTCTCCTTGCATGCCAGCCTCTCTCTGTGCATAAGGCATGGGAGTTCAAAAGCCAAGGAAATCAGCGGGGTGGGGGGCAGGGTGTAAAGGTGAGCTCTAACCCTAGAAAAAAGTGTGGGTATCCCAGGTCCCCTATCTCTCTCTTTCCTCCCATGTCCAGCCTGGCACCAATCTCAACTGGCAGGGTTTTGAGGGTCTTCCTTCCAGGGTTATCACTCGGGCTTGGCGTCAGCACTATGAATTCACTATTCCCAGTGATGGCCCCTTATTTATTTTTTATTTTTCTTCCTTTCCACTTTTTATTGCATAGAACTGAGAGAAATTGAGAGAAGAAGGAGGAGACAGAGAGGGAGAGAGTGAGAGAAAGAGAGACCTCCAGATCTGCTTTACCATTTGTGAACTGTCCCCCCCTGCAGGTGGGGAGCTGGAGGCTCGGACCTGGAGCCTTGCACTTAGTACTTATATGTGCTTAACTAGGTGCGCCACCACCCGGCCCCCCCAGGGTTTTGAACGTTTATCTGAGCAAACTGAGCATTCAACTCTGGGCTTCCTCTCTTTAAAAATGTCTCAGGAAAACTTTGCTAACTCTTACTGCTATTGCTATGTTTAATGAGAGGCCTCAAAAAAATTGAAAGCTGAAGATGGGTGGAAAAAGTCAGCAGCTATAATCACCATAATTACACAATCCCTTGATGAACTGAAAGCAGCCCTGGCCAAGTCCAAGAGGGGAGGGAGTGGCATCTGCAGTCAGGCTGGTCCTGGGGACAGCTGGCAGGGAATGTGACACTGAGCCCTTCCCTGGCCCTGAGCTGGGGTGAAGCTTTGTCCTCAGGCAGGACCAGGAAGGAGTGGGTCTGGGAGGAGGGGGCTCAGGCAGGGTGGTTCCCTCTTGGCCTCAGGGTTCTGGGGGCACTGTTAGCTCTGCGTCAGGATGAGCTGTGTTTGGTGTCAGCTTGTCCACCTGAAATCTGCAAGCGGCACTGGGAAAAGTACAAATGGCTTGAGTGGTTTTTTAATCCCCCCCCCCCCCGCTGTCAATAAAAAGCACTGTTTCTGGATGTAGACAGACGATGACAGGCCAAGCTTTCTGTGACACAAAGCCCAGGTGCTCTGGGCACATGCCCACCAGGGCCATGCTCAGCCTGAGGGCACTCGAGCTGTGCTCCCAGCCCCCAGCAGAGCCCCCAGG
This sequence comes from Erinaceus europaeus, assembly GCF_950295315.1. Taxonomy (NCBI): domain Eukaryota; kingdom Metazoa; phylum Chordata; class Mammalia; order Eulipotyphla; family Erinaceidae; genus Erinaceus; species Erinaceus europaeus. Next base: position 78,501,865 of record NC_080177.1, read on the forward strand.
GGCCTGTGTCCTCTGCCCACTGACCTCCTTTCAGGCATCTGGGAAGAGAGCCCTACTGCCCTGAGCTCAGCTGCAGACACAGCAATTGGCTTTATAAGCAAACACACACACAAACAAAAGGCAAGCTGACTGTGGGCCAGTTCTTGCACCCTTTGCACTGACAATATCTATTGTCATCTGACTTTCTCTTTCTTACAGCAGCTAGAGCAAGGAATCTGATTCAGGTCCTTCTCCTCCAACCTCAACTGACACCCCCCCCCCCCACCCCGCCAGCAGGTGCTGGCCACAGTTTGTTTATAAGCCAGAGACTCTAGACTTCTGAATATGGTGGTCAAGCTTGTGTCTTCACTCATCAAACAGGATGTTGGGATTCCAGCAGTGAAGTAGCTGGTAGAACACACATGTTACCATGCAAGAGGACCCGGGTTCCAGCCCCCCGGTTCCCATCTGCAGGGGGAGAAGCTTTATGAGTGGTGAAAAGAGTTGTAGATGTCCATAGATGTCTCTTATTCTCTATCCTTCTCTAGCTCCCTATTTCTCGGGGCTCAGTGCCTGCACTACAGTGCCTGCTCCTGGTGGCCATTTTTTCAAATCTTTTTTTTTTTTTTTTTTGGATAGGACAGAAATTGAAACGGGAGGGGGAGATAGGGAGAGAGAAAGATACCTGAAGACCTGCTTCAGTACTTGTGAAGTGACCTCCCACACACACAAGTAGGGAGCTTGGAGGCTCGAACCGGGATCCTTGCGCAGGTCCTTACGCTGCGTACCATATGAGCTTAGCCTAGTGCTCCGGGAATGCTTTCTCTCTGTCTCTATCAAAGTCTTAAAAAAAGAATGTAAGAGGGGGAAAATAAATCTCTACGAGGAGTAGTGGAGTCAGGTAGGTGTGGAGCTCCTGGTGGAGGACAAAACCAAAATAGAATATTGAGTAAGATAGAGCCAAGGCTTGACCCCTGCAGCCTGACCCCACTTGGTTTCAGTCTGTTAATTCACATTCACACCAGCCATAGTGAGGGCTGTCCGCTGGAGTGGGCCAGGGGGAGAAGGTTCTGCTCCAGAGAAGGGCTGTAGGTAACTCCCCCAAATAGCTTCAGGTCTGGCGTACACACGCAGCACGTGCCCCAGGCCTTCCTTGGGTGAGACCGGCAGAGGTGCGATCTGGATGTGAGCCAGCGGCTGTAAGCACACAGCTGTGCCTTTCTGCCCTGGGTGAGTTTGAGTTTTCTTCACTGCTTGGCTTAGGCTCCATGGGGTCTGGGCTGCAGAAGAGGGAGGCCCGGCCCAGTCAGAGGAGGGGAGCCCGAGTCACTTTTTTTTTCTTTTCCCCTTGACTACACCTTTGGCGGGAGGTTTACTTGGCTTCCAGGTTGAACTATCATTTGCAACAGCTTAGGATTCTGTCTTCCAAGAGAAATGGTTGGGTCCGGGGCCAAGTTACTCCAAAAAAAAAAAGGCCACTTGAGCTGGTGAATAGCTCACTTGGGTAGTGAGCCACTTGGCCAGGTGCACAGCCAGGCTTGACCCTGTCCTTGTTGCACTAATGGAAGCTTCGGTCCTGTGGCTGCTCTGTCTCTCTAAATAATTTCTCCAATATTATTTATTTATTGGGTAGAAACAGGTTGAGAGAGACAGACACCTGCAGCCTTGCTTCACCACTTGTGAAGCTTTCCCCCTGCAGGTAGGGACCAGGGGCTTGAACCTGGGTCCTTGTGCACTGTGATGTGTGCACTTAACCAGGTGCACCACAGCCTGGCTCTAGCTCTCACTATCTCTCTGAGTCTCTGTCTCTATCTTTGAAAACAAAAAGTCACTTCTGACCCTTTCTAATAAAACTATCACCCCAAACCAGAGTATTGGAAAGCCCACCCCCTCCCAACACACACAGTAGAGAATCACTCTGTCTTTTCTGGATCCTGCCAGTCCAGCTGATTCAAGTAGTTCACATTTCCTTATTTGCTTACAAATAAAACAATTTGCTTACAAGTAAAACAGCCTTTCACACTTTCATTTCCCAGCAACCAAATCCTGCCCTTGAACATGCTCTGTTAAGCTACACTTGGGCTCGAGGTGGGGAAAGGGGAATAGAGACAGGGGGTAACTGTACCTGCCAAGGATATAACCAGGATCCCACTGGCTCAAAAAGCCACATGGGGCCCATGTCTGAAAGATGACAGTGACAGGCTGGTCCTGAGCTCAGCTCCCCAGGGAACCAAAAACTGCAGTAGCAGATGTTCTCCAGAGTGACTCTGAGGCCCCGATGCTGGGGCTCCCTCCCTCCCAAGCTCCACAGTGTGCGGGCAGGCACCAGCACTCAAGGAGCCTGCCCTGTGCAGCTGGCCTTGCCCCCCAGCCTGGGGACACACACCCAGCTGGATGCCAGCCTGGAAGGGCGGGGATTGGCAAGGGGGACAGGGCACGTAACTGACCCTGTCTGGAGTATAGACCTGAGCCCAGGAGGGCTTTACCCTCAAAAGCAGAGTTTTCTTCCCCTTTCTTTTCTTTCCTCATATCTTTGGATAGAGACAGAGACAAGTAGAGAGGAAAGGGAAGACAGAGAGGGAGAAAGACAGAGAGACACCTGCAGCATGGCTTCCCCACTTGTGGTGAAGGTGGGGGCCTGGGGCTTGAACACAGGTCTTTGCCTGCTGTGATGTGTGTGCACTGCTGTGTGTTTCACCATCTGGTCCCTAGAGGAGGGTTTGCGGTGACTGCTGAACCTCCTCCCTGCCTTATTTCTTGGTCTCAGCCGCAAGCAGGAAGGCAGCTCCTCTTTTAAGTGACAGTCCGCACAATGTGGTTATCTCAGGACAGGGAGAAGCACAGACTTGCAGTACACTGTCCCAGCTGGGCAAGTCTGCAGCAAAGGTCTAAGGCTTCCCATGGTGCAAAGGAAGACCCCAGTGCTCAGAGAGAGCTAGTGGCTGGCCTGAGGTCACACACTGGAAATAGGAGCCCCAGATGTGCTCCTTGCTGAAGACAGACAGACAAATTTCTATGCTCCTCCTCCCAAGGATGGCCATGCAAGTCTGCTGAGGCAGGCTGGGCTTGGCTAAGTCTGAATTTCAGGCTCCTGAGATGAGACAGACTGGCACTCTAGTCTTTGACCCAAAGGGGCCAGGGGCTGCACATGGCCAGAGCCAACCCCCTGTGACGGATCCTAGTCTGTCGCCCTGTGCTAGAGGTCAGAGTCCTCTGAGCGCTCTGCTGAGTCCAAGTTTTGGAGCAATCTTCTGGTCTGGCCCATGGCACTCATGGGGGTAGGAGAGCCTGCCAGTGTCAAGGTGGGTGAGGACACCAGGTGGTAGGCCCTCCCTCCTGCCTGTCTGCAGGGGAGCCTCAGTCCTCCAGACTTCTCTGCAGATGGGAGGGGTTGTCCTTCTGCAGAGCCACCTGGGAGGGACGGTGAGCTCCGACTTCTTAGCTCTCAGCCTCCCCTTGGCTGTGGGCCGAGGAGGGAGGAAAGGCAGCGAGTGAGTGAGCAGAGGGGGCAGGAGGTGGGTGACAGCTGGCTCCTAGTCTCCATCTGACTTTGGGCCACATTCCCCGGCAGGCGGGACAGGAATGCCTGCTGCAGAGAGGGCACTCATGACATGCCAAGCCCCCCCCCCCCCCCAGCTTCTGGCCCTTGCTGTTCCACTCCAAGGAGCACCTTGACTGAGCTGAATGTCCATGTTCTCTGGGGAGCTGGGGCACCTGGCGCATGTCCTTGCTCTCTTCTGGGACCCCAGCACTGGTTCAGTTATCCATAGTGGCCACCCCCTCTCAGGAGCCCAAGGTCACAGCTGAGCAGGTGCAGGGAGGCTGCTGCCAGCACTGCCCGGGCGGGCCACGTTTCCTCCCAGCTGCAGCCAGCCCATGGTTCTCTCCTGGCCCAGCATGAAGGAGCGGGAGCGTTCTCTAACCCCGCCCCCACTGTCCTCCCAGCAGGACAGCCTCCTTACTGCTGAGCTTTAACTGCTGGCCTTTGCTTCTTCTCACCCTCATCCCACACACCCCACCCCCCCAGTCCTCCATGGCAGTCAGCTCCCAGTGAGCTCCCCCTTTTGCAGTAGACCCTGAAGGAATGAAGACCTAAGAGAGGGCAAGGGGACTTCATCATTCTTCATAGCTGAGTAGTATTCTACTGTGTATATGGACCACAACCTACTTAGGCATTCTTCTGCTGTTGGACACCTGGGTTGCTTCCAGGTTTTGGCTATTATAAATTGTGCTTCTATGAACACAGGTGTACACAGATCTCTTTGGATGGGTGTGTTTGGTGCCTTAGGATCTATCCCCAGGAAGGGAATTGGCAGGTCATAAGGTAGGTCCATTTGTAGCCTTCTGAGAGTTCTCCAGACTGCTGGAATCATGTTAAGTGAGATCAGCCAGAAAGAGAAGGATGGATATGGGATGATATCATGTATGGGCACACCTGAGCAACAAGAATAGAAAGTGGAAACAAAATAGACCTTGGACTGGCGTACTGCATCAAAGCAAAGGACACAAGGTGGTGTGTGTGTGGCGGGGGCTTTCAGGTCCTGGTGTCTGACTGAGGAGGGGGAGCTCGGCTGCAGGTAGCGTGTTTGGCAGATACCTGTCATAGTGGGATGAGCCATCTTACCCATGTGTCAGGAATGACACTTACTGTAAACCACTAACTGTAAACCCTCCAATGGAAAAGAGGGGAGCACAAGGGGAGGACCAGCCTTTCACTTCTAGCTTCTTTGTCCTCTCAACTGCCTCTGGCCGCCACAAGACCAGAAAGACTGCAGAGAATGGTAGGCTGGCTGGAGTGGGGGCAGGAAGTGGTCCTGAGACAAGCTGCCTTGTATCCCTGCCGGAGATGCCAGGACTCGCGACAGCAGCATTCAAGAGGAGATGACGTCAAGGCAGAAGGCAGGGGGGAGCCAGATCTCTCCTACTGAGGCTTTTCACATGTTACAGCCACCATGTGAGGAAACTTCCCAGGAGGTGGGACTAGGGAGAGTGGGCTCCATTTACTGGATCAGGGCCGGGTTGGGAAGCCCACCCCTTCTCACTGGAAAAACTGCTGATTATGGCAGTTCATTCTGAGACTCAGGCTTCTTGGACAAGAGCCACTAGGACAGCTGAGCAGGCCATTCAGCACACCAGGTGGGTCAGCTAAGGGCTGCACTCCAGCCTGTACTCCTCGGCTAGCTGGAAGCCCGTGGGACTCTCCCGCCAGAGGAAATCCCGCATTCTGTTGTGGATAAAGGTGCAAAATGCACTGGTTGTGCCCTGCTTTCTTTCTCTCTCTCTTCTTTTTTTTTTTTTTTTAATGTTTGCTGACAAGTAAGGAGGGTCTGTTCTGCCCCTTGTGACCCTACTCCACCAAACTACTTTTTGTGCACTGCGTCTCCACAGATGTCTGCTTTGTATACTCAGGTCCTAGCTGACACAGAATGAAGGGTCCACTGGAAGGGGCTCCCCGCAACACTGATTCTATTGGGAACGGCAAGGCTTCTTCTGCACCCAAACTAGCATGGATTCAGCAACTTCCAGGATCCAGGCTAAGCTCCTCCCCAGGATCTTGCAGAAGAGAAGGCATCTGTGGCTCTCAACGTAATTATCAGTCCCACCCTGGCACGATACCGCTTGAAGCTTGGAAAGACCGATTCAACCTCTCCAAGTGTTCCTTCTTCACCAAGAAAGTAAAAGATGAGAAGCACCTTGGATTCAGATTCAGTCTGGACAAGACTCTGGCTAGTGAGCAAACCACCCAGATCAGTATTTCTTGCCTGGCACCAACTGGCCCTAAATGACAGCTAGTCTCACATCCTTGGTCCACATGTCGCCAAGGTTCACGCCCTCATCCCTCCACTACTGGGCTCAGGACATGGGTGATCTTTCCACAGGGATTTCTCAGTGCCATGAGAATGCTGAGACTCACATTGGGTTTTGCAGTTCGTAGTGAATAGCAGCTACAATGTTCACACAAACATTTTAGAGAAATCAAGTACTTTATGGGGTGGGGCAATGGTGCACCCAGTTAAACTCACATAGTACTGAGTGCAAGGACCTGGTTTTGAGACCCTGCCCTCAACCTCGGCGCGGGGGGGGGGTGTTGCTTCATAAGCAGTGAAGCAGGTCTGCAGGTGTCTCTCTTTCTTTCTCTGTTTCTAGCTCCCTCACTCCTCTCAATGTCTCTCTGTCCTATCCGATTAAAAAAAAAAAAAAAGGAAAAAGTGGCCACCAGCAGCAGATTTATAGTGCCAGCACCGAGCTCGAGTCATAACCATTGAGGGAGAGAGAGAGAGAGAGAGAGAGAGAGAGAGAGAGAGAGAACTTGTGTATGTAATAGCCAGAAAATGTCTTAAATTACAAGAGATGTTGGTTAATTGGTTCATGCGATTTGATTTTAACACTGGTTGAGGCCAGCTTCTTGGGTTCTTCCCTCAATAACTTTGAGAGTTGCCACTGTCCTACAGCTGTTTCCTCAAACAGTCATATTCTGTGGAGATGTGGTCTTAGCCCAAGGACACTTGAAGTAAAAGGGGACAGCAGATGAGAGCAGATCCTAGCTCACCTCTACCAGCGGAACCAAAAAGGCACCACTTAGTAAAGTTCACTGAAAGGACAGTGGGAAGTTTAAAGAAAGATGTTTTCTGCTTGACCTGTTTTACATAGATGCCAACAACAACAACAACAACATCTCAGGAGCTCAGGGAAGTTTTCTCCTGCAGCTCCTGTTGGCATCTCTGTAAACTCTCCTGTGTGTGCCAATCTGAGGCAGGCCTTCCTCGTGGCAAGAGCTTTGCTCACAGACCTCTGAGCTCCACACCTGGGGAGAAGGGACATCAGCACAGGCCCTTCACAGAGCTCCAGCAAGCTCACTTCTGCCCTCACCTGCACTCACTTCTAGGGAAAGATAGACCAGAGAGTCTGGGCATCTTGTCTGGGTACCAGACTTCCCCGGTCATACCTCACAAGCAAGCTGAAGGGCCCCCATTGGGCAGTGGAAGCTGTGTTCTGTAGTTCTCTAGGAAGCCAGGATGTCCAACAGTCCACTCTGCTGGACAACAAAACCCCCGAACCCTTCCCACCTACAACTAAAGAGACAGGGGTGGAACAGATGCCCACGGCTTCCAAGGGTGTTGCCACGGACAGCTTGTGGAATCTTCCTTGGCATGAATCCACATGGCTTAAAGGCAAACTAGCTGTGCAGACAGACCAGCGGGACTTGCATTCTGTCGGTTTGGACCTTCCCAAATTCAAGTCCATAGAAAGGGAAGAGCGAACGAGAGAGGGGATGGGAGCCCACGGATGCACCATTATTCACCAGGGTTTTTATGAGCTCTGCCTCTAGCCAAGTCAAAATCATGGTTAAATCCAGTTAAAAGCCACTTGGTCATGATAGACACATGACGAGATTGCTTTCAACACAAGAGTCTCAGAATGTACAAATGACGGGGTGAAATCAAGACCTTAAGAACAGGGAAGTCAGGGGTTCTAAGAACTGTCCTCTCTGTGGATGTGTGGGGAGAGTCTGGTCAGTGTCAGTGGGGTCTCACCCTCTGAGGGGAACTGGGGCCAGTCTCATGAACAGTCTCTTTCTCCCACCTGCCAGACGGATGCCTTGTGGTGGACGGTTCACAGTGTAGACTGGGCCCCATGCATTCTTCAGCTAGCTCTGGGTGAGCAAGCAAGTATGAAAGGTTTTTGGATACTTCCTGTGCTCCCACGCTCAAACCCTGGTGTGGAAAGTGATGGGTCTGCATGGCTCTGCAGATCACAACACTGAAACCGCCTGTCCTCCAGAGCTCTCACCTGTTACCATGACACTTCTGAGCCACAGGGATGGCCTCTGCCACCCTCTGGGCTGGGCATGCGTGGCACCAAGGCCACTTCCCCACAAGGACAATGGGCCATCTTTCCTAGAACCACAACCTCTAGAGCTAGCTAAGGCTTTGTCCCTAGGAGGACCAGGTGGGGGGACACTTGTTTCTCCCCTGCCTCATGCCGGGGGCCCTGCCTTCCTCTTCTGTCCCGCTGAGCTAGAGGCTGACTGGGGGGTGAGAGGCAGGGGGAGTGTCGGAAGGGATATGAGAACTCATGCAGGGGCCCCCAGCACACACGCCAGCGAGACCACACCTGCAGCACCCATGCAGCACGCAGGCGCAGAAGCTGCTAACCATCCGCAGCCTCAGCAGTTCGAGACCCGCCCCCAGCGCCTAGCTGCCAGAGTCCGCAGAGGGAAATTTGGAATTTGCTTGCTTTCAGGAGCTCGGGGTTCCCGGCCAATTAGTTTATTTCACAGTCTGGTCCAATGGCCTGCTCCCCGGCGGGGGCAGTGGGGAGGGGCTCCCACAAAAGATGCACAAGCCACGCAGCCCCCAAAGGGCAGCAGAGCCCCCCCCCCACCCCCCACTCCATGGGGGCCCAGGAAGGCGACCCCTGAGGCTGCGGGCTGTGTGCACCTCCTGTTCAGCAGCCGCGGGTCCACTTCTGGGAGAGAAGCTGCAGACACTCGGGGAAGGAAAGTGGAGGTGTTGGGGCTGGGCGAGGGGAGAAGCACTGGACTCCCTCCCACCCCAAAGACAACCACCACCACCACCACCACCACTACAACAACAAAGTGGGGAAAAAACCCAAGAAACTCAAAGAAACAGCTGAGGGCAGAAAACCAGCTGAACTTACCACACTTCGAGTGAACTTTTCTAAGGAAGTTCTACGACCTTGCTCACTTTCTGGCTTTAGAGAATAAAAAAAAAAAAAGGGGGGGGGGGAGAAAAATACAGGGGGAAAAATCTTCAGCTTACATGTGGTTCTCAAACAGCAGCAACAACAAAACCCCAGAAGCGAAGCGGGGCAGAAAAACAGGAGAGAGAAGCAGCCAGTGCCGTGTGCGAGACTCAGTGAGGGAAAGAGAGAGGACAAACAGAAGCCCACAGAATGAGCCTCCTGGGGGCAGCGTGGAAAGAGGAAACATGCTTCTCCTTCTGGCAGAACCATTCGCTGTGCCGCAGGGCTTGAACCGGCAGCCCCCTTGCTAGGTGCACGGGACCCACCTCGCTTCCCTCGTCCGGGTTCGAGTTGCCTGCCCATTGCTTTCCACTGGCCTGTGTGCCCTGTGGTTGTGCCCCTAAGGTCACAGGTGGACATCTGGGGGCCCAAGTGGTGACATGGACAAGACACAAGCACTGAGGGAGGATGCGGAGACCTTTGACAAGGAGGAACTCATCGATTCATTCCTGGGGCCCTGGCCTAGATCTTCCCGCTCAGTCTGGCAGCAAAGCCAGCCTCAACGACTTCTAGTGGTCCTCAAGTCCTTAGCATGAGAAGCAGTTACTGAAAGACAAGGGTCTCGGGACATCATGTGGAATGTCTGGGACAGAAAGTTCTCTCCATATACAGGTTAGTGCCACATTCTGAGTTTTCTTCATGACAGGTTATAGGACTTTCGGAGTCCCCACAGGGACTTTTAAAATATTTTTATTTTTTATTGGATAGATAGAAATTGAGAGAATGGAGGGAAAGAGACAGAGAGACACCTGCAGCTCTGCTTCACCACTCGTGAAGCTTTCCCCCTGCAGGTGGGGACCAGGGGCTTGAACCTGGGTCCTTGTGCGCCGTAGTGTGGTGTGTGCGCTTAACCAGGTGCGCCACCGCCTAGCCCCATGAGACTCTTAACTAATGTGTCCTGACATGGAAAACAGAAGCCAAAGCTCTGGGTGCCCCTCCAGTCTGCCTGCTCCCTTCTACTGGCAGAGGAGAGGGCGTGGTCTACACCGGATGCTCTGCCCAGGACTTCTGCTTGCAGAGACCTCGGGAGGGAATCACACCCCCAAACCTGCTAGTTTAGCCAAAAGCCCTGTGCCAGGGTCCTGAGGTTCAGAGAGTACACAAACTCACATGGACACACGCACACGCGCACACGCACACGCCAAGCCAGCTAGAAGTGGAAGGTCTGGAGCTGAAAGAGAGCTGTGGTTATTCATTCACGAGGTGATGGAGCAGACAGGGCTTCAGGCAGAAATAGTCTGGGGAGCAGGAGGGGGTCTCGCTGGCAGTCATGACCCCACCAGCTCAGCTGGCTGCCAGAAGACAGACAGGACACTGCAGAGGGAAAACGCAACATGGACACACCGGTACAGAGCCAGGCCACCCCTTCTCCTTGTACAAGGAACCCAAGGGGCCGTGCGTGGCTCTGGGGAACATAACAAGTCTCTGTTCTGGGGGGTGTCAGGACCCACCTTTGGTCCAGTGGGCAACCTGGTAGCAGACATCTGGCTCAAAGCCCTTCAGCTAGCATGATGCATTGCCACCCCTGCCCTCTGGCTCACAGAAGGTAGCTAGTGACTTGTCTCATTTGGGTTCCTATGTCTTCATAGGTCCTCTGACCCTCCCTGGGGAAAAAAAACAACCTTCATATGATGTACCAGGTAACATGTTTCCATGTATAAGGACCCAGGTACAAGCTCCTGGTCCCCATCTGTAGGGAGGAAGCTTCACAAGTCATGAAGCAATGCCACAGGTGTCTCTCTTTCTCTATCCCTCTATTTCCTCCTTCATTCTCTACTTCTCTCTATCTCCATTAACAAAACAACAACAAAAGCCACCAGAAGCAGTGGATTTGTTTTGCAGCTACTAAGCATCAGTAGTAACCCTGGTGGTAATAAAAAGAAGAAAGAAAGAAAGAAAGAAAGAAAGAAAGAAAGAAAGAAAGAAAGAAAGAAAGAAAGAAAGTCATCCTTTGGTACTCAGTAGTCCCTGCCCCGGACAAGGCCTCAGTACCCAGCTCACCTACCCCCTTGAGGGCTGGTTCATCAGCATGACCAACCTCATCTCTGACAGTATTAGGCTAGGCGATGGACGAGGGAGGAAGGATGAGAAGGTATACTCCACCTGGGATGTTTCTTGGCAGAAAATGGAGGTCAAATCACATGTTCTCCCTTAGCCAACCAGAGGTTGTGACTCTCATGCATTTTTTTTTTTTTGACTTGGGCAGTCTTTGTCACATGGTCAGCCCCTCCCTAGGATCAGAAGACATCACCGAGGCCCTCCTGAACAGCAGGCTGCTTTACTAAGCCATTCCAAGCCTGGGTCCTCTCCAGGAGAAATGGAGGAGTGAGGAGGTTGGCCACTGTTTCTGAAAATGACCTCTGGGTCTTGAAAGGGTGTTGACATCTGCAAGGGTTAAGCTGCCATAGAACACCCCTACTTCCTTTGCCAGTGTGGGTGTGGCCCATATCCAGTCCCACTCCCCCACTGCACTGAAGGAAACTGGTGAAGCTCCTTCACTCTGTGTCTGAATAAATAAACCAAGGGGGTGGTCTGGGAGGTGGCACAGTGGATAAAGCACTAGATTCTCAACCATGAGGTCCCAAATTCAGTCCCCGACAGCACAAGTACCAGAGTGATATTTGGTTCATTATCTCCCTCTTATCTTTCTAGTGAATATATAAATTCTTTAAAAAAAAATAACTAGACCAAGGGGGCCGGGCGGTGCCGCACCTGGTTAAGCGCACAGAGTACAAAGCACAAGGACCCATGTGGGTTTAAGCCCCCAGCTCTCCACCTGCATGGGGGTGGGGTGGCCACTTCACCTGAAGCAGGTCTGCAGGTATCTCTCTTCCTCTCTGTCTTCCCCCTCCTCTCTCGATTTCTCTCTGTTCTATCCAATAAAATGAAAAAAATGGCTGCCAGGAGCAGTGGATTTATAGTGCCGGCACTGAGCCCCAGCAGTGACCCTGGAGAAAATAAATAAATAAATAAATAAAATAAACTAACAGTTAAGTAAATAAATAGACCCCTAACTCAGGAGCTCTAATTCTAATGATCTTCAATTATAACATTGGAAGGGAGGGTTGCTGGGTCCTTCCTCACACGAGAGACTCCCTCTGAGGAGTGTTTCTGTAGGGGCAGTCTGCACTCCCCAAGTTGGGGTGCACTGCCCCTCTGCCTTGTGCCCACAGGGAGACTGAATGACCTGCTTCTGGGGATGTCAACAGGCCCCCGACTGATCAGACAGAGCCTGAGTTGCCCCAGGTGTTGCCTCACTACTCAGGTGTTCTGAGTTACAAGATCTAAAGAGAACGTACTTTGACTCTCTCCCATGAGATCCGCACTGGAGATATCAAAAGATAGATAGCACAACTTTTCAGGAAAAAGCTTGGGCACCAGGGCCCTTGCCCTGAATGAGAAATGGCCGGGCCAGGTCCACACTTCCCGCCATGGCAGCCATATCAGAAGGAGGTGTTGTGGCCAACCCAGAGAGTGAGTTGCTAGCTGTCTGGCCACTGCAGAGTCCCTTTCTCTTCTTTAGACCACCCAGCTCTGCGCTGCGATACCTGCGGGTAGGGGAGCAGGGGAACCAACCGTGGATGGTCTTCTAACTGTGGGGGCTGTATGGTATCAGCCAGATACAGATACGTAGACAGGCGCCTGGCACAGGAGGTCCACAGGACACAGAGTGAGGACTGTGTGACTGAGAGAGGAGGTGGCCCGACAGAGGACCCCTAGCCAGACAACCACATGTTCAGGGTGAGGCTGGGTGGGCGGGGAAAGGAATGCACGAGGTCCTGAGTGGTGTGGGGAGAGCCACACTGAACCGGCTGTGGGCCCCAGAGCAGAACTGGGCAGAAGCAGGGGTCTGCGGGCACATGGGAACTAAGCATCATCTGTCTCCTGTTCCTGCCTTAGCTCCCCGCCCCACCCCGCTGGGCTCTTCCATCCTCCTGGCAATTTAGTTGAGCTCATTTCTCCATCACCCTCCCCATCTGAGGGGTCCTGAGAACTTCCCTCCCCAAATCAGAAGCCAAGATCTGCAGGGAACAGTGATTTTGTGCTAAGTGGAAGCGGAAGAAGGACCCAAGACACAGTTACATCTTGGGGACACTGAGGAGGGGGGGGTCACCCCAGAAATGGCTCCCATGTGCCCAATGACCCCCAGGCAGCTTAGAAGGAGTTCAGTTCAGCAAGGGGCTGCCCCAGCCCCTGGCTCAAACTGTCCTGTGGACTGTGATGGTGACATGGCAGAACTTGCCAGCGCTGGGCTCTCTTTCTCTCTGGCTTCCCAAGGGACCCACTGGTGTCACTGCCAGTCCTCCCACTCCTGTGCTGGGTCGCTGTCTCCTTTGTATTTGGTCACATTCTCTGCCCTGGGCAAAACACACAGACGGAAGTAATGGGCACAGAGAGACAGGAGGCCACACCCTGGTGGCCTGGGTGGGGATCAGCCTAATTGTCTTCCCTCTGGGTAGGAGCAGATAGAAAAGGAAAGAAGGGAGGAGGAAATAAACAAAACCCAAGAGATGATATTCTCACTTCACACCAGCAGCAAGCAGCAGGCAAGGGTTCGACGGGGTGAAGAAAGACAAGCCTGCCCTTCCCAAAGATACCTTCTTCTTGGCCAGCAGCAAGTCCTGGTAAGCATTGGATCGCAGGAAGCGGGCATAGCTGTCACTCTTCATCAGCTTGTAGATGTGCTCCTGGGAAGAAAGGAGGTAGGAGACATGCTAGAGAAAACTGCTAGCCAACGTGGGGCTGGGTGGTGGCTCGCCTGTTACCATGCACAAGGACCCGGGTTCAAGCCCCCATCCCCACCTGAAGGGGGAAGCTTCACAAGTGATGAGGCAAAGTTGTAGGTGCCTCTCTGTCTCTCTCTCTCCCTCTCTATCTCCCCCTTCCTCTCAATTTCTGGCTGTCTCTATCCAATAAATAAAGGTAATAAAAAAATTGTCGGGGAGTTGGGCTGTAGCTCAGCGGGTTAAGCGCAGGTGGCACAAAGTGCATGGACTGGCATAAGGATCCTGGTTCGAACCCCTGGCTCCCCACCTGCAGGGGAGTTGCTTCACAGGCGGTGGAGCAGGTCTGCAAGTGTCTGTCTTTCTCTCCCCTTTTCTGTCTCCCCTCCTCTCTCCATTTCTCTCTGTCCGATCCAACAACGACGACAACAATAATAACTACAACAATAAAAAAAAATTGTCAGCCATTGCAAAAGGTAATCACCACCCAACTGGAAAGAAACTAACAAAGGTGGGGCTGGGTGGTGGCACACCTGGTTGAGCACACATGTTACAATGAGCAAGGACCCAGGTTCAAGTCCCCGATCCCCACCTGCAGGGGGAAAGCTTTGCAAGTGGTGAAGCAGGGTTGTAGGTGCCTCTCTGTCTCTCTCCCTCTCTCTCACCCCCTTCCCTCTCGATTTCTGTCTCTATCCAATAAATAAATAAAGATAATAATAATAATAAAGAAACTAACAAAGGCTCACCTGGACCCCAGAATCATCACATGTCTGTCATTGCTTTGTTGTGTGAGTGTGTTTTTCCCCTACTCAGAAATACCAAATGACAACATATTCTCTCTCTTTGTGTAAAAGAGCCTTGAGGCGGATGTCTCAAAGGCTTTGTAATTGGGCCTTGATGCCATGTTGGGACACAGTGTTGCTTAAAGTTGAAAACCACAGGCATGTCAATAGGAGAGAACACAGACCTGATGTGTGCAGCCACTGGGGTGGAATCTCAAGGGGCTTACGAGGGGTGAGCGAGACAGCAACCTCCCAGATGGTTTACACACTATACGGCTTCACTGAGGGAACATTCTTGAAATGACAAATCAGAGAAGTCGACAACAGATTGATGGTTTCCAGGAGTTAGGGAAGAAGGAGGGAGGAAAGGGTGGTGTGGTTATGAAAGATAAGAGGAGGGCTGAGGAGACAGAACAATGGTTCTGCAGAAGCCTGTCAGGCCTGAGGCTCTCAGCCCCAAATTCAGCCCTGAGCACTGCTGTAAACCAGAGCTGTGCAGTGAGCTCTGGTCTCAGTCCCTCTCCACTACAGTTTTGCAGATGTTCCCGTTGGAAAGAGCCGGGTAGATGGAGCAGCTCTGTATTCCTTCTTAGATCTATCGCATGTGGATGAAGAGTCACACTCACACATCACAGATACAGCTGGATCACTCTGCACATGTGAAGGTCACCATGCCATCCTGGAAGGGTGCCCTTGGAACCAGATCACAGGGCATGTGGGCCTGAGGCTCAGACCCAAGAGAAGGCAGATGCTGTGGCATGGTGCCCGCTCTTCCTCTGGACTCCCGGAGGCATTTGCATTTTGGCCTTGGCTTCTAGATAATTCCTGAAGTCTCGTGGGCTCTTCCTAACAGACGTATCCTCACTTAGGGCAGGGAATGCCTGATTTATTAAAAGGCTGAGCTTGTTGATTGAAGATGGGTGATTTGTCAATGGCAACAGAATGCAGTTGCTCAGCAGGGCAGGAAAGCGCCTCTGTCTCAGAGAGCATCTTCTGAGAGAGAGGGTGGGAGAGCTTTCACCGGGGGAGGCGGAATCGCTGGGCAGTGGATTGCCTGGTCCTGGAAATGTTTTCCTTTCTCTACACCCATGGCTCACTCCAGGAAGATGGACACGGACCCCCAGTGATGGAGGGAATGCGGAGCAGCTCAGCCAGAAGGCTGGTCTCTTCATTAACGACACCTGCCTGGGGTGTCCTTTCTGGGGGAAGGGGAGGCTGAAAGTTTCTCTTAGCTGGGGGCACCATTTAGTTATTATTTAACTAAGAGACAAAGACAGAGAGACACAGGGGAATAGGAGAGGCACCACGGCACTAAAGCTTCCCTGGTCGGATGCCTGGTGAAGCAGGCACCCTCCCATGTGAGCTTCCTTGTCGTCCCCAAAGTGCTAGTTTGGGTTTGACACTCAGTGATTATGAACTCCGCACTGGCTTTGGGTTTACAGTCAGATCAAGGTCCAGCTCTGTGTCTGGAGGGAGAGGTCCGGGCCCCTGCTCAGCTCAGTGGCATTCCCTCTGTGAGCATACTGGCTCACCCCAGTGACTTGGACTGAAGGAGCTCACTGGCCTTCATGTCCATTTGTTGTCTCTCCAAATGGTTCCTGACATCTGAATTTTAGATCTGTATGTTAGTCCCACATGAAAATGATCTGTTGTTTCTTGCTTGTCCCGGGCAGAGCTTTATTGGGTTAACAGAGCTAGTGTCATTTGGAGACACTTGTCACTAATGCCTGGCCCTTCTCCAGACCCCACCCCTCCTTCCAAGGTAAAGGGTCCCTGCTTCCTGTTCTGATTTTCCCAGGATTCTAGGCCACCAGGTAGATCTCACAAAGCACCTTCTCCTGCCCCGGGAGCAGTAAGGAAACCTCTCCTAGACCTGGCTTCTGTCCTTGGCAATGGATTTCATTCCAACCCAGGCTAATTCCTACAATCACATCATGGGCAGGAAAATCCAGTAGATTAACTGGAAAAGAACAGGATAAAGCAGATGCCTAAGGATTCAACCACAAAAAAATGGGCATTGGATACTGAGAATCTTCTAGGTGCAATGCCAGAGCCTGTGCCAGGCACTGAGGGTACAGCCTGAACACCACAGAAGAGGCCCTTTCTCTTATGAAGCTGAGACTCGTAGGACTCCATCCACAAAGAAGGGCATGCAGGGGTGTGTCAGGGGCAAAGCGTCCTGCCAGAGGTAAGGGATGATTGCCTCACAACGAGAGGTGAGAGAGTCAGAGCCAGGAGGACTTTCTAGAGCCAAGGAGGAAGGACTGTATTATTATTGTTGTTATTATTATATATTTTTGCCACCAGGGATATTGCTGGGCCTTGGTACCTGTACAGAATCCACCGCTGGGGTAGAAGAGATAGTATAATGGTTACACAAAGAGACTGTCATATCTGAGGCTCCAAAGTCCCAGGTTCAATTCCCTGTACCACCATAAACCAGAGTTCAGTAGTGCTGAGAGAGAGGAGAGAGAGACAGAGAGAGAGAGAGAGAGGGAGAGAGGGAGAGAGGGAGAGAGAGAGAGAGAGAGAGAAAGAGAGAAAGAGAGAGAATGAGAGAGAGAGAGATTGATTCACAGAATCTACCACTCCTGGTGACCATTTTTTTTCCTTCCCATTCTTTCATTTGAGAAATAGCGAAAAAGAGAGAGAGAGGGGTGGGGGGGTGGGGAGGGAGAGGGAGAGGTTCACAGAATCTACCACTTCTACCACTCCTGGGGACCATTTTTTTCCTTCCCATTCTTTCATTTTATGTGATAGGAAAGAGAGACATTGAGAGGGGAGGGGAGCTCGAGAGACATGTACAGTACTAACTACTCCAGCTGAGTGTTCCGCTGCCTGGCCCTATATTGTATTATTACTACTAGACAGAGCACCACTCAGCTCTGGTTTATAGTGGTGCTGGGGACTGAACCTGGACGGTGGAGCCTCGGGCATGGGAATCTTTTTGCGTAACCATTATTCTATCTCTCCAATCCAAGGCCCAAGGAGAGAGAAGCAGTGGGAGGTCTGTGTGAGTCTGAGTCCAAAGCCAGAGCCAAGATGGGGGGAAAGTAGGACATTAGAACACAGCCTGTCACATCAGGAAGTTTTACTCTGCCAGCCTTTGATCATCAAGATGGCTTCATGATACCCTAGCAACACTCACAGATGCAAGGAGGGAAGCTCTGGGGAGCCCCGCAGGGCTCCTAGCTTAAGGCCCCCCCCCCCCGGCCTGGACTCCCCTTTCCCACAGCCTGTGGGTCTCCTACACCCTCTTTTCCTCCCCAAGCAAAGCAGTGGAGCCTGTGTTGTGCCCAGTGATGGGGCACTGCCCCTTCATCCTTGCCAGCTTTGTCTAAGAAACACAAAGACAGTAAACAGGGGGGCAGGGTGGGTGAAGGGAGAAGTGAGGTTTTTCTGGGAATGAGAATTAAGATAGGACTCAGGGTCTTTGGCCACTTCCCAAATGCAATGAGTAGATCACTGCCAGGGACAGCAAGTGTACAAAGCTCTTGGCAATGACCTCTCCTGATTTATGAAGCGTTCTGGTTTCTTTCCTCTCTGCTCTGCAGACAACCGGTCTTAAGGGAAATGGATGCCCAGAACTGCAAAGGGCCAGGAAACCAATGGCAAAACTGGAGAGTCCTGACTGGGAGAGACCTCCTCAGGGCCTAGGAGGGAAGTGTTTCCTTCTCTTGAACCCTTCCCCTCCTCTCTCTCCATCCTCTCCATTCTTTTTGTCTCTTCTCTCTCCTTTCTTTCCCCCTCCCCCCCTTGCCTCTCCTTTTCTCTCAGAAAAAGAGATGATTTGCGTTGACTATGAACCAACATAATTACTAGGCTCTACCTCTACCTTCCTACCCTGTGAGAAGCTGCCTCTTGGTTCTGTACTGGCTAAGAAGCCGGTGCTCTCAGACCCCAAATCACACCTGGAGTCTCAGCCACAATTCCAGGGAGAGCAACCCCTACAGCGGTTGACGGCAGCATCCGCCACCCCAAAGAAACACCCCAGCTTTATCTCCCTGGTGTGGAACATTCTAGGGATCTCTGCTCCCTTGAAGAAAGCAAAGATGCTGGGATTCTTCATGGGGCCCCAGACACGCACGGAGGGCTAGAGGGAGCCAGCAGTGCAGCGGGCTCCAAACCACACCTACTACAAGTCAGTGCTTTGCTGGGGCCATCGTCATTTGGAAGCGGGACACTTATCTTAGGCAGAACACAGTGAGTGGCTTTCGCAGGCACTGGGGAAGGTATTTAGACAAATTCCTGGGCATGTGTGTTCTCAGGCCTTGCTGGAGCAGCTGAACTACTGAGGAACCCCCCTTTGGTCCCCCTCTCTGCTGTGGCTTCCTAGAACAGCCCTGAGCTGGTCCTCCGGCTGGCTTCAGAGCACCTCCTGGAGGGGGAAGTCGCTCAGCCGGCACATCGCACAGCTGCCAAGAGCCCTCCTTGGGGTTTTCAAGTGTCCTATTTTTCTTCTGCAGGTGTCTGTGCCTCATCTCTGTCCTCCATACCCAAGCTTCCTGGAACAACATCTAGACACTGGGAATTGCTGGGGGCTGAGTGGTCCCTTGGTGGAGCACGGGGGTGTGGGATGGGGTGTGTGTGTGTGTGTGTGTGTGGGGGGGTGATGGACAGGGAAGCCTGAGGCTTGGGTCCAGGCCTTTCCCCTGTGCTCTTCTCCAGCCCCTACCTAACACAGAGTGAAAAGGGGAAACAGTAATGAAGGCATCACGGGAAGCAGACACACAGGAAGTAAGAATAATAATAGCAGCCTTCCTGTTGTGACTGTCCTTGCCTTGGCTGATATGGGGACCAGGGAGCAGATGATTCTGGGAAAGGGGAAGAGGCAAAAGACAGAATCTGGGAACTGGATTCAACTGCGGCGGTTCCCTTTCCTACCGCCAAGTGCTCAGAATCAGGGCTTAGGTCGGAACAGGCTCATTTTACAGAGGGAGGTACTGAAGTTACTGTTCTAACCTTTATGCTTTAAAAATATTTAATTTAATTTAATTTAATTTGAATAGAGACAGAAGCAGGGGTGGGGGGCACGCGCGGTTAAGCGCACACAGTACAAAGTGCAAGGATCTGTGCAAAGATCTGGGTTTGAGCTCCAGCTGTCCACCTGCAGGGCATCTGCTTCAGGAGCAGTGAAGCCGGTGTGCAGGTGTCTGTCTTTCTCCCTCTCTATCTCCTCCTCCCCTCTCAATTTCTCTCTGTCTTATCCAATAAAATGGGAAAAAAATGACCAAGAGGAACAGTGGATTTGTAGTGCCAGTACCAAGCCCCAGTGATAATCCCGGAGGCAGAGAGAGAGAGAGAGACAGAGACAGAGAGAGAGAGACAGAGAGAGAGACAGAGAGAGATTGAGATTGGAGGAGGAGACAGAGAGGGACAGACACCTGCAGCCCTGCTTCACTGTTTGTGAAGCATCCCCACTGCAGGTGGGGGGGCTTGAACTCGGGTCCTTGTACATTGTAATATGTGCAGTCTACCAGATGCACAGCTGCCTGGCCCCAAGGATACTGAAATAATAAACGGGTAAGAGACTTGCCCAAATAGAGACAGGATCTGAACCCAGAGCTGAGTGGCCCCAAAGCTCATGCCTTCCCTCCTCTGCACTATGATTTGTCCCTCCCTCCCTCTTCCCTTCCCCTTCCCTCCTTTCCCTTCCCCTTTCTTTTTTAAGAGACACAAAGAAGGTAAGAGGCAGACACACACACACACACACACACACACACACACACACACACACACACACACACCACAGCTCCAGAGCTTCCCCCAATGCAGTGGAAGTCAGGCTTGAACCTGGGTCATGCACATGGCAAAGCAGCAAGCACCTTGTCCAGGTGAATTATTTCACCAGCCTGTGATGCTTCTTCTCTTTGCCTTTGACTTAGGCAGGGGGTGGAGGCATTGGGTCAGTGCTACATGCCCAAGACAAAGCCACCAGTCTGTGCCAAAGCCATTCCGAAGATCCCCAAGGACCAATGTACAAGAGTCTCCTGAGTAACTTAGAAGGCCTGGGTCCCCAGGTCCAGTTAGATGAATGAATATCAGCAAAGGCACAGCTTCCTCGGCACGTGTCCCGCATGGTGGAGTGGGCTGGAAGCAGCTCAGAAATCAGTCACTGCTGCTTGTATATAGATGAGGGGGGAGAAAGACGTGATAGAGTGTCTCGTTACCCACTCGAGCACAGACGGCTTGCCCTCATGCGTGCTGTGCTGGGTGACTGGGCAGGACTTCTTTAATGAGAAGTCCCTGTTTGGACTTCTTTGTCCCAAGCAGGCTGGAGGGACCCCTTGCTTTCATGTAATGAAGCCTCAGGGCATAAGGATGTGAGAACAGAATCTTTCTATCCAGAAACTCATTTCTACAAGCATGTCCTGGCGTACGGTGATGGTGAAAGGAACTAAGTGGAGTGGTAAGAGTGTTCTGCAGAACCGTGTACATGAAGATGAGACACTGTAGCCATGTGCCGACAGCTGTCCTGTAAGCCTTTAACCCTCGCCCCTCAACAAATTAATAAAAGGGGAACGTGCAAGAAGAAAGGAAGAAGAGAGAAAGAGGAAAGAAAAGACTAGAACAGGGCAGCTTCAAAGCCAGCTTGGTACGTTGCCCTTTTCCTACCCCAATGTCATGGGTTTAGACTGCGCCAATGTTTTCTTTTCCCTCCTCAGGGTCCCAGGTTTTGGAGCCAACAACCTATGCTGTGCAACATCAGCACAAAAGTCTCGGCATGCAGTTACTTCCCTGCTGCCTTCTCTCCAGGAACTCCTGGTCCGTGTGGCAATAAACAGAACTAGCTCACAAACAACGGATGTGTTCTCTTCAGAATGCATCCCTCCCTCGACCGCTCATCTCCCCAGAATAAAACCACCCTCAGAATAACCTGAGTAACTCCTGGAGCAAGGCTCGTCATGGAATCCTTTACCCAAAGCTGCCTGGCATGAATGCCTATCCGGAAATGCCTGCCAGCCAGAGATTAATCTCGGGAAACGTGGTGCAGTCTTGTGAAGATGGCACACAATGCCCACATTACTGCTGGAACAGAGATGAACAGCTTTCACCAAGCTCGAAAGACTTCTGAGTGGCCCAGGACAAACACATACATGCACTCCACTGGGCTGTCGCTTTTAAATAAAGCAAATGCTAGTAGCTTTACTTCCAAGCTTAGGTACTACCACAAGTTTGTCTGGCCTTTTAAAAGTAGAAAGCTGATAGACAGATTGCCCAAATCTTAACAAAAAAATATTATAGGCATCACAGGCATGTTAGACTTCAAGTCTGAGTTATTACAGACTTCTTAGACCTTAGTAGTTAGCATAGCAGGTAGAATACCCTCCATGCAAGCATGAGGTCCTGAGTTCGATCCCTGACATCCCAAATGTCCCTGTCTCTCTTCTTTGAGCTTATAAATAAATACATAAACAAACCAATACCCATAACTGTGTGCAGAGTGTGAACTGAGTGTCCTGGAGACCTAGGAGAGTTAGAGACCGAATTCCCACTCCCGTGAAATGTCTTTCAAATCCAGATGTGCTGGAGGGTCCAGATGCTGCCCGGCAGGGAGGTTTGACAGAGTAGCAGCCACGGCAGGTCAGGAAAGCAGTGGGGCTTGGCCAGCTGAGAAGCCCATTGGGAAGGGGTGGTGGGGGAGAGGCATTCAGGGACCAAAGTCAGTGGACTGGGCTGTTCTTCTTCCTCCCCTAGCCCTGACTCCACTGTCAATCCTTTGAACAGACAGATTTCCAATCCCATCCAATCTCAATGAAGTATTTTCTCAGGCCTGTTCTGTTTTGTCTGTAAAGAATGATGTGTGCTTACACAAGCTCGGCCAGATGGATAGAAAGCCACTGGGCCTCCTATTTCCTTTGTAATTTTCCTGAGTGTAGGGAGCTCTGTACCCAGAGGCCAAGGTCCCCTGACCCTAGTGGGAGAATGCATGTCCATGAAATGGAGGCTCTGAGGAGATGAACAAATGATTGACTGCACTTGCTGACACAGACCTTGGAACATCCTTGGACGCTCAGACTCTTATAACGAAAGGCGGGCTGCCATTGTCTGAGCCTGTCAGCTCCCTTCTGGGAGAGACTCCCTCAGAGTAAGCCTTAGGGCCTCAGACTTTTTTATTTTTTCTTCCTTTTTTTTCCTGGGAGAGGGAGAGGGAGAGGGAGAGGGAGAGGGAGAGGGAGAGGGAGAGGGAGAGGGAGAGGGAGAGGGAGAGGGAGAGGGAGAGGGAGAGGGAGAGGGAGAGGGAGAGGGAGAGGGAGAGGGAGAGGGAGAGAGATGGGTATCGAGACCACAGCATCAAAATTTCCTTCAATGTGGTGGAGGCCTGGCTCAAACCTAGGTCATGTGAGCGGCAAAGCAGCACAGTACCCCAGTGAGCTACTGGCCCTTTCTTTTTCTTTATTTTTTGATAATACACTTAAATTCGTTTTAAATGATCTTTATTTATGTACTAATACAAGATAGCGAGGCCAGGGGCATCCTTGCTTTGACACACTAGGATGCCAAGGGTTGATTCCAGGACTCGGTGCTTCTGAGTCTGGTGTCCTTCTCACTGTGCTCCCTCCTGCTTCATTCCTGTTCTTTATTTCCCTCCTCCAGAACCTGCCAGGAAAATGCCAAGCTGCACGCCCTGTGATTCCGACCTCTCTAGACTCCAGCTTACTCAGCCCACAATCGTGCGATTCACCCTCCTGTCTTGAGAGTTTCCCTAATGTAGAGCTGGGTAATTTATATGACTTAGGATGACACTGCAGGCCCCTGCCATTTGCTTCCTACATACTTTTTCCAAAGAAAGAGAGTTACTATTATTTTATTATTTTTAATTTTTTTATTGGGGAATTAATGTTTTACATTCAATAGTAAATACAATAGTTCGTACATGCATAACATTTCTCAGTTTCCCATATAACAATACAACACCCACTAGGTCCTCTGTCATCCTTCTTGGACCTGTATTCTCCCCACCCAGCCACCCCAGAGTCTTTTACTTTGATGCAATATGCCAATTCCATTTCAGGTTCTACTTGTGTTTGCTCTTCTGATTGTGCTATTCAACTTCTGCCTGAGAGTGAGATCATCCTATACTCATCCTTCTGTTTCTGATTTATTTCACTTAGCATGAATTTTTCAAGGTCCATCCAAGATCGGCTAAAAACGGTGAAGTCTCCATTTTTAATAGCTAAGTAGTATTCCATTGTGTATATATATACCACAACTTGCTCAGCCACTCATCTTTTGTTGGACACCTGGGTTGCTTCCAGGTTTTGGCTATTACAAATTGTGCTGCCAAGAACATATGTGTACACAGATCTTTTTGGATGGGTGTGTTGGGTTCCTTAGGCTATATCCCCAGGAGAGGAATTGCAGGGTCATAGGGTAGGTCCATTTCTGGCCTTCTGAGAGTTCTCCAGACTGTTCTCCACAGAAGTTGGTCCAACTGACATTCCCACCAGCAACGCAGGAGGGTTCCTTTGACCCCATACCCTCTCCAGCATTTGCTGCTGTTACCTTTTCTGATGTCTGACATTCTCACAGGAGTGAAGTGATATCTCATTGTTGTCTTGATTTGCATTTCTCTGACAATCAGAGACTTGGAGCATTTTTTCATGTGTTTCTCGGCCTTTTGGATCTCTTCTGTGGTGAATATTCTGTCCATGTCCTCTCCCCATTTTTCTATGGGATTATTTGTTGTCTTGTTGTTGAATTTGGAAAGCTCTTTATATATTTTGGTTATTAGCCCCTTGTCTGATGTATGGCATGTAAAGATCTTCTCCCATTCTGTGAGGGGTCTCTTGGTTTGGGTAGTGGTTTCTTTTGCTGTGAAGAAGCTTTTTAATTTGATGTAGTCCCATAGGTTTATGCTTGCCTTAGTCTTCTTTGTAATTGGATTCATTTCATTGAAGATATCTTTAAAATTTATGTTAAATTTATGTTATCAATGTTATTTATTTCCATTCTTCTGCATGTGTCAACCCATTTTTTTCCCAACACCATTTGTTGAGGAGACTCTGCTTTCCCCATTTAATATTCTGGGCTTCTTGAACCTTTATGTCTTTGATGTTGTCTAGACTAGAGAATTTCTCAGCTATTATGTCCTGAAGAATGCTTTCTTCCCCTCCCTCTCTTTCTTCCTCTGGTAAGCCTATAATGCATATATTATTTCTTTTGAAGTCATCCCATAGGTCTCTGTTGTTGTTTTCAGCATCTCTTAATCTCTTTTTGAGATCTCTTACTTCTTTTTTTAGTTGTCTCTAATTTGTCCTCAATCTTGCTAATTCTGTCTTCAGCCTCATTGATTCTATTCTCTCTCCCCTCTACTGTTTTCTGGAGTTCATCTGTTTTGTTACCCTGTTCTGATAATGTTTTATCTTGTTCAGCTAGTTGTATTCTTAGTTCAGCTATTTCAGCTTTCAGCTCTCTAATAACGTTGAGATAATTATTGTTTTATTCCAGAGTCTCATTTGTTGTTTCTGCATTTCTGATGACAGTTCTTTCAAACTCTTTACTCACTCCTGTGATTATTTCCTTAGCTAGTGTTTGGATGTTGACCTCATTATTTTGTGCTTCACCCCTTGGGGGGCTTTTAGCTGGACTCTTGTCCTGGTTCATTTCTCCAATACTTCTTGTTGATTTAACCATTTTATATAGTATGTTTTGAGGACCCTCTATCAGTACTTTTCAAATTTCAGATCACTTTTGCCTGGATTGACTTGTGTCTAAGTAAGGTAATTGAAGGGTGCACATTTGTGGAGATTGACAGTTCGAGCTGGGGGCTCAAACCAGGATCCTTATGCTAGTCCTTGCGGTTTGTGCCATGTGCATTTAACTGCTGCGCTACCACCCGACCCTCATCATTTCCATTTTACAGAAAAGGAACTTCAGGTAAAAAGGTCTTCACCTGAGATCAAAGAACAAGTGGATTGCAGAGAACATCCAACCCTAGCACAAAAAGTTGGGTCCTTAAAAAAAACAAACAAAGCATGGGGCCATCTTTCTTGTTTTTCCTTCACAGAGACAAATCTACAAAACTAGAACAACACAGAAACAGCTGAGGGCTACGGTCACAGCCCACAGACCTCAATGGAAGATTTGGTCTTGGCATAAATTTTCAAAGAACTAAAATAAAATAAAAGCTAAATGGATCAGAAGAATGCAAATGCCAAATGCTGGACCCTGGATGATTGGGGACCTTGTGAAATGTTTCCACAGGAAGTAAACACAAGCTTTTAACTTTACTCTAACAATGCATGTGGTCCAGCAGGAGGAAAAATAGGAAAGAAGAAGGAGGAGGAGGAGGAGGAGGAGGAGGAGGAGGAGGAGGAGGAGGAGAATGGGAAGGGGAAGGGGAAGAGGAAGGAGAAGGAGAAGGAGAAGGAGAAGGAGAAGGAGGGGAAGGGGAAGAAGGAGAAGGAGGAGAAGGAGAAGGAGAAGAAGAAGAAGAAGAAGAAGAAGAAGAAGAAGAAGAAGAAGAAGAAGAAGGAGAAGAAGGAGAAGAAGGAGAAGAAGGAGAAGAAGGAGAAGAAGGAGAAGAAGGAGAAGAAGGAGAAGAAGGAGAAGGAGAAGAAGGAGAAGGAGAAGGAGAAGAAGAAGAAGGAGAAATCTTAGAGAGTAGCCAATCTATAAACCCAGCTAAAACTTTCCTCTGCCTACTGACCCTTAATGTTTGCCCACATGCTTATCCTTGTGTGGGTATTCAGGCCACCACAGATGGGGTGTGGGGTGTGGGGTGTGGGGTGTGGGGGGTGTGGGGGGGCGGATTCTGAAAGCCCTAGGGACCTGCTGGGGAAGTTGCCCAGAGTTTATGATCCAAGTGTGTGTGTGTGTGTGTGTGTGTGTGTGTGTGTGTGTCCTTTTCTCTCTCCTCCTTTCTTTTTAAAAATTATTTATTTTTACTTAACAGGAGACAGAGAAACTGAGAGTGGAGGAGGAGATAGAAGGGGAGAGAGAAAAGGGAGACACCTGCATCTTTGCTTCACCACTTAGGAAGCTTCCCCTCTGCAGGTGGTATCTGGGGGCTTGAAACCCAGGTCCTTGCTTATGGGGCTGTGTCACTCAACTAGGCATACCACTAACTACCCCTCTCTCTTTCTCCATCTTTCTCTCTCTTACCCTCTATCAGTGAAAAACAATGACCATCAGCAACAGTGGAGCAAAAAAATTCTGGCAGCAAAATAAATAAATAAATAAAACTAGAATATAAAAAAATACAAAACAAATCTTTTTTTTTTTTTTTTTGTCATTGTTGGGACTTTACTGCTCCAGGCTCACTTTTTAATTTTTTAAAAATATTTATTTATTCCCTTTTGTTGCTCTTTTGTTTTATTGTTGTTATTATTGATGTCGTCATTGTTGGATAGGACAGAGAGAAATGGAGAGAGGAGGGGAAGACAGAGAGGGGGAGAGAAAGACAGACACCTGCAGACCTGCTTCACCGCCTGTGAAGCGACTCCCTGCAGGTGGGGAGCCGGGGGCTCAAACCAGGACCTTTACTCCGGTCCTTGTGCTTTGCACCACGTGCGCTTAACCCGCTGAGCTACCACCAGACTCCCACTTTTTTAAATAAATATTTTATTTATCTTAATGAGAAAGATACAGAGAGGAGAGAAAGAGAAAGAGAAGGAGGAGGAGGGAGAGAAACGGACAGACAAGAGCACTGCTTAGCTCTGCCTGATGGCGGTGCTGGGGATTGAACCTAGGACCTCAGAGCCACAGGTCTGGATGTCTTTTGCATAACCATTGTGTTGTCTCCCCAGACCCTTCAAGCCAGTTTATTTTTTCAAGTAGAAGGAGAAACAGAGATTCAGAGTGGGAGAGATACCACCGCACCAAAGCTTTCTTCAGTGCCAGGGTTACCTGCCTGGCAGCCTTCCTAAGTATTCTTACTCAGGAGGTGCTGCCGTAAATACTGCGTTGGCCTGCAAACACAAAACACAAACGAACCATCTTGCTGACCTCAGGATAAATCTCTCAGTTTTTAATGAATTAATTTACCAGAGCACTCCTCAGCTCTGGCTTATGGTGGTGCAGGGGATTGAACCTGAGACTTTAGAGCCTAAGGCATGAGAGTCTCTTTGCACAACCATTATGCTATTTACCTTCTGCCCAAGATAAATCTTTTGCACAAAGGGAAATTGACAAAAAGAAAAAAGGTTTCATTTTGTTATAGAGTTCTTTCTGTGATGAGATAGAAAGCAGTTACCACATCCAGGCCCAGGGATCAAATCCAGGATCTCATGCTGGCAAGGAATATGCACTATTTGGTGACCACCCCCCTGGAAACGGAAGTTTTATTCTGAAGCCAACCCCTGGCTTAGTGTAAAAGTCAGATTACACAATCACCCCACAGACATAAAATGAGGAAGAAAAATAAACACAGATAGGAGTCATCTGTGATAGGAAAATATACATCAGATAGGAGCCATGGGTGCTGTATTTACATACAATTATTTGAATTTTTCACCAAAGGCGTTGACATAAAAAAAAGAAAAAGAAAAGAAAGAAAAGAAAAAAAGCTACCATTAGGAAAAAGATAGCTAATGTCCATCTTCCTACGTGCTAGGCACTATAAACTACCTAAGAATGTTTAACTTCACTTAGACCCAGTCCATCCCCTATGTGTCTGTACCACTGTATTTCTGTTCTTCAAATAAGAAAAGATTCAGAGAGTTTAAATAATTTTCCCAAAGTCACAGTGCTAGCAAGAATCACTTTGTATGTTGATGGTGGGAATACTGGGTAAACAAAAGGGACACAGGATAGAAACAGAAAATATCTAGGAAGAGATTGGTCTTTGAATCCATAGAAGGCCAAGTCTAACAGGTACACACAGTCTCCTCATGTCTGTCTAGCTGATCTCCAAAATAAGATGAAAATGTTTTTAGAAGGACCTGAAACATGGAAGAGTATTATAGTCAGGAAACCTAAGCATACAGAAATTTGTCAGGGGAAAGGGGAGCAGGCAGTGGCACACCTGGTTAAGTGCTCCCATTACAGTGCACAAGGACCCAGGTTCAAGCCCCTGACCCCCACCTGCAGGCAGAAAACTTCACAAGTGGTGAAGTAGGTCTGCAGGTGTCTCTCTGTCTGTCTGTCTGTCTCTCTCTCTCACTCTCTCTCCCTTCCTCCCCTCTCAATTTCTCTTTGTCTCTAGCCAATAAATAAATATATAAAAATATTTTTCAAATAAATAAACAGGAACTTGTCAGGGCACAATGTGCTGAGACCCCAAATCTCCCTGTCAATTCCCCCAAATTAGAAACAATAGATATGTCCAGAAGAGGACTGCTGGTGGATCAAACTGTGGTGTCTCCGCACGAGAGAATACTAGGCAGCGGCTGAAGAACCAGGAAGTAACTGCCCAGTTGCTGCTGGTGTTGGCACTGGGATTCATAAACTGCTCTGCAGTAACACAGAGAAAAGTTGAAGGGTGCTGAAACTAAGTACTGCTGCGAACACCCATGGTGTCCGTGAGAGCCTGACTTCACAACGGGAAGAAAAGAGGTGTAGATATAAGTAACTAAAGGGGGTCTGTGTTGGCACACCCACTGGGGCCCACATGTTACCAGGCACAAGGACCCAGGTTCAAGCCCCAACCCCATCCTCACCTACAGGGGTAGAAGCTTCATGAGCTGTGAAGCAGGGCTGAAGGTGCCTCTTCCTCTCTCCCTCTCTCTCTCTTTCCCTCTCCCCTTTCAATTTCTATCTGTCCTATCAAAGAAAAGAAAGAAAAATTTTTAAAAAGAAAAGGAAAAAAATGGACACTGGGAGCTATGGATTTGTTAGAGAGGTAACAAGGCCCAGAGATAACCCTGCTGGAAAAAAAAAAAAAAAAGAATAAAAGTCTCTAGTTTTGAATTTGAACAAGAAGTATCAGCATGAAGTAATGTTCTATGTTTTCCCATAAACAACCACCTATTTATTTCTTTGTTCACGGAAAATGTCTAGAAATTATGACATCCAGGAAGACTGAACACCCATAATAAGTGTTGAGTGATTATGATCTCTAAAGACCATCTCCCACTTGGGGGAAGCCAGGATGCTTGGAGAGATGTCTGCTTCCAGGTCTCGGGCAAAGGCCTGGAACTTCTTAGCTTACTGCCTGGGTGGTGTTGAGACTACATAGGGTCGTGTCAGAAGGAACCAACTAACTGGTCAGTGATGCCACCATAGAAATTATAAAGGGGAGGGACTATGTTTAAACCGAGGGCCAGGTGGTGGTGCACCTGGATGAATGTACATACATTACACTGTGCAGCGGACCTGGGTTCAAGTCCCCAGTCCCCACCTGTAGGGGAAGCTTCATGAACCGTGACACAGCACTGTAGGTGTGTGTCTCTATCTCCCCCTTCCCCTGTTGATTTCTGTCTCTACCCAAAATAAATTGATTTTAAACATTTTAAAAAGAGTTTAAATACATGACACTGAAAACAAAAGTGAAAAACCTGAATTCATCGTCACTGACCAATGACAGCGCGCCACACTCATTGCTCTGGGGACTGGCAAATACAGAAAATCAGGCACTGATCACACCTTCCTCTCTGACGCAGGCTACTAGACAGGCTGACAGTAGAATGCTTAGTTGTCTGTATTTCAGCTAATAAGAGAGCTGGGACATCACATTCATCATGAATTAACTAGTGCATCTAAGCATTAATTATAGTGGCTGCAGGATCGCTGACAGGACACAACCAGACATTATGTGCTTTCTGACAAGAGAACACAACACAGTCTACAACACGGTTTTGTTCACAAAAAGAATCAAGCATAAATATGATTAAACACCCAAATCAAACTGCCAATTCATAGGAAATACAAATAGTAAGGGGCCAGGTGGTAGCGCACCTGGTTAAGTGCACACATTACAATGCTCCAGGACCCAGGTTCAAGCCTCTGGTCCCCACCTGCAGGAGGAAAACTTCACAAGTGGCGAAGCAGGGCTGCAGGTGCCTCTCTGTCTCTCTTGCTCTCTCTCTCTCTCTCCCACCCCTCTCAATTTCTGTCTCTATCCAATGATAAATAAATAAAGATATTTAAATTAAAGATATTTAAAAGAAAAACATGTTAAATAGCCCTACCAGACATAGAAAAAAACATACCCTGCCGATATCTATGGGACACAGTTCTTCATCAAATGAACTTGGGGTAGGGTGGTAGCGCAGTGGGTTAAGCACACAGGGCACAAAGCATAGGACCAGTGCAAGGATCCCAGTTCGAGCCCCCGGCTCCCCACCTGCCGGGGGGTCGCTTCCCAAGCAGCGAAGCAGGTCTGCAGGTGTCTATCTTTCTCTCTCCCTGTCTTCCTCTCCTCTCTCCATTTTTCTCTGTCCTATCCAATAACAACAACAACAAGGGCAACAAAAAGGGGAAAATGGCTTTCAAGAGCAGTGGATTCATAGTGCAGGCACCAAGCCCCAGTAATAAAACTGAAGGCAATAATAATAATAATAATAATAATTAAAAGAAGGAACTTTAGAAGGGGGGAATGCAATAAAGGGCCTGTAGATTACAAGACCCTGACAAGACCCATTAGTCTACTGGGCTATGTGACCTGTGTTTGGACTGTGACTTTAAATAAGGGTCAAAAGGGCCATTCTTGGAGCTACTACAGATTTGAATACTTGCCAGGCATTTGATGGTACTGAGCTTCAATGTGCACTTTGTCATGTGTGACAGTGGCATTGTGCTCAGACTGGGAAAAGAAAGGCAAACACGCAGGATCGGGGTGAGAGAGATAGCTCACTGGACAGGGCACACGTCTTACTAAGCACACAGCCCAGGTCTGAGCTCCAGCACCGTATGGAGCAGATCTGGCATCTCCACACCCGCCCCCACAATACTCTCTGTCTTTCTATCTGAATGCACAAGGGCCCTGGGAACAGTGGATTTGCACACGTGTGAGCCCTGGTTCTGCAAACACAAACAACAACAGAAAACCCAAGGGTCAGTTTTATTGTCTTTATGCTTATTCAGAGATCTCTATTTACAGTTGAGATAATATGTTTTGGGGGAGGGAATGTAGACCACAGAAAATTTGATGGTGGGTGCAGTGTATACCCCTGTCATCTTATAATGTTGTGAATCACTCAATCACTAATGAACAAAATCAGAAAAAGAAGCGCTATGTCCTGGGTTTGCTTTCAAATAACCCAGTGGGAAGTGAGGAAGTCGATGTGGACAGAAGAGAAGGTGAAATAAGTCTTCTATAGATGATGGCTGAGACTGGACTGGATGAAGGTTCATAGAGAAAGGAGTGTTCATTTCTCTGCATGTTTGCAAATGACTGTCAAACAAGATTCAAGGAAACTCTCCCTGCTCTTCTGCTCAGAGGGCTAAGACTGGGCTGGTGTGTCAGCTTCTGACCCGGCGTTTTCTATTATTATATTTATTTATTTATCTATTTATCTGTTTATTGGATAGAGACCGCCAGAAATTGAGAGGGAAGGGGGAGGTAAATAGATAGAGAGGGAAGGACATAGAGACCTGCAGTGCTACTTCACTACTCGCAAAGCGCCCCCCGGAAGGTGGGGACCAGGAGCTTGAGCCCGGCTCCTTGCACACTGTAACATGTGCCCTCAGCCAGGCGTGCCACCACCCGGCCCAGACCTGAGGCTTTCATGATGTGTTTCAGGTCACCTATGAGGAGGCTCCCTGCCTCCCTACCAGGCCGTGCCAGCCAGGGCTCAGGAATCTAAATGCACGGCAGCCATCTAGAAACCTCCGAGAAAAAGACTTCTCATGTCTCATATATTCTTATTTTTGCTTGCTTCAAAGATGCCAGCATAAGGACTCCTAATTCCACAGTGCTCTGTAAACCAAAGCAACCTGGAATACGGACATCTTGGTGGGAAGGGTAGCCGGCGAGAGTGCTGGGGGTGGCGGGGGTTTCTGTTCTCAAGTGCGAAGCGCCGGCTATGTTCTCGAGCCTTTATTTCCCCTCAGCTCTGAACTTCCTAAGTCAGATGGAAAATGTTTGGGAGGATCAATGACCCAAATTCTCTCATGGAAGCCCCTCAGCTGAGAGAACTGAGGATGGTTGAAGAGAAGACGATGAAATGAAGAGGATAGAAGAGCAAATCCTTAAGCCGTGTCAGTGGGTGGAGGCCGATGGTGGGAGAAAATAAGAGTTTAGGGCCAGGGAGTAAGAAACTAACTGGATGGGGCCAGGGAGATGGCAGAGTAGGAGATCCCGCAAGCATGAGGCCTAGAGGTCGAACATCACATGCACCAGAGTGAGGCTCTGGTGCTGTCTTTTCTTCTCTGTGTGTCTCTGTCTCTGTCTCTCTCTATCTCTTGCCTCCAGAGTTATCACTGGGGCTCAGTGCTAACACTATGAATCCATAGCTCCTGGTGGCCATTTTATTGATAGGACAGAGAGAAACTGAGAGAGGAAGAGGAGATAGAGAGGGAGAAAGAGAGACAGCTGCAGAGCTGCTTCGATACTTGAGAAGTGTCCTCCCTGCAGGTGGGGAGAAGGGGCTCGAACCGGGATCCCTGTGCTTCATACTATGTGCATTGAACTAGGTGAGCCACTGCCTACCAATATCCTTTTCTCTTTCTCTCATCGACAAATACACAGACCTTTAAAACTAAAAGACAAGCTGACACGATGCTTATCTGTAGAAATGGCACTTCCCAGCCCTTGAAATAAAGTTTACTGTTTAAACAAGCTGTTTTTACTCTTCCGTATTCTTTTTCTTCAAATAAGATGTCCTTATTTACTAATGAAAGAGAAACAGGAGAGAGAGAGAACCATCGCATCACTCTGGTACATGCAATGCCAGGGCTCAAGCTCAGGACCTTGTGCTTGAGAGTCCAGTATTTTGTCCACTGTACAAGTTCCAGGTCACAGGACAAGCTTCTGCTTCTTCCTATGGTGCCCCCAGCACCTGTGACCAGACTGTAGCACAGAGGGTTGGCAGTCAGCCGTGGACTTCCTTAAATCCTAGTCTCACCCTGTGAGCTATTTCTCTCATTGTGAAGACTGGTCACGTCCTCCTCTGTCTCCCCCACCAGAGGCCGTGTCTATTCCCTGTGGTATCCTACCATAAAGCACAGGGCTAGGACAGGAGGCGTTTCCCCAGTAGTGACCAAATGGCCAGCATTCACTCTGACGCCACATCTAGTCAGAGACGGGCTTGACTCACAGCCGTGCAAGCCCACTGTCTGCCCACTTAGCCAGCGTCATCTGAGGACTGCTACATTCTCCCACTGCCGCTTTTTATTCTTTCTATTTTACTGGATAGGACAGAGAGAAATTGAGAGGGGGAGAGGAAGAAAGAAAGACAACTATAGACCTGCTTCACGATTCATGAAGGGTCTCCCTTGCAGGGGGGAGGTGGCCCCAAACCAAGTCCTTGAACATCTTAATGTGCACACTTAATGGGGTACACCACCACTTGGCCTCACTGTCGCTGCCTCTTTATAAGACTTCAGGTTTTTATCTAAAAAGAACCAAGACATGAAAAAATTAGTAAAGTCATGGGCTCCTTGGAGTATACCTAAAATAGACCTACTTGCTTTTTCCAAAACGGACGCCCCCCCCCCCCAAATCTTCATCTACAATATTCTTGCCTTGAGGTGCATGATTAGTCAACAATTTGTTCTGCTTTAT
Source organism: Erinaceus europaeus (assembly GCF_950295315.1). Taxonomy (NCBI): domain Eukaryota; kingdom Metazoa; phylum Chordata; class Mammalia; order Eulipotyphla; family Erinaceidae; genus Erinaceus; species Erinaceus europaeus. The sequence goes on from NC_080177.1 coordinate 78,535,725, forward strand.
ATTTTTATTCTTTTTCAGCCACCAGGTTCCAGATGCTACCATGATACCAACCAGACTTCCCTGGGCAGATGACCCCACCAATATGTCCTGGAGCCCCGCTTCCCCAGAGCCCCACTAGGGAAAGAGAGAGGCAGGCTGGAAGTATGGATTGACCTATCTATGCCTATGTTCAGCGGGGAAGCAATTACAGAAGCCAGACCTTCCACCTTCTGCAACCTACAATGACCCTGGGTCCATACCTCCAGAAGGTTAAAGAATAGGGAAGCTATCATGGGTGTGGGGAATGGATGGGATAGGGAGTTCTGGTGGTGGAAATTGTGTGGAATTATACCTATTTCATCCTATAGTCTTTTAATATCTCCATTTTATAAATAAGAAAAAAATAAAACAAACCACTGTGACTTTCTTGGAGATGATAACACCTACAGCTGCAGTGTGTAACTTCTCTGTAGCTTCATATTAACGAGTGATCTAAGAACACAGCCTCCGGGAACTTCATCATGCACCTTCCTGGAGTACGTTCCACCCATGACCTTCAAGACAGAGAAACCCTAGACTCCACCCGCACACAACTCCATGCTACTGTGCTAAAGGGGGAGGCGGTGGGATGGGCAGGGGAACACCTTGTGACAGAACCGTCAGAGTCCACCAACAAACCTGGGCGTCTTCGAACGTGTATCTCCCTCCGTCTTTGATGTTCTGACTGGTGATCTCGTAGCTGTGAGAGTCCAGGTTGATTGCACTGGGAGCCCCTGGGGCCAGGAACTCTTGCCAGATTTCTTCCACTCTCTTGGCAACATCCTGGAGGGGTTGTTTCTTGAGATCTTGGACAGCCAACCAGAACCTAGAATGAAGCATAAAGATGTCAGTTCTGGTGTGGGTGGGGCTCAGCGGGTATCTGGACTCCGCTGGACACGGCAGCAGAAGTGATATAGGTTCATGGTGGGAGAATTTATGTTACTTATATCCCAGCCTTTCTGCTGCCACCACACAGGTCCCAAGGCCCGTTGGGTGTCCTTCTCCCTTGGAGAACCACAAAGAAGTGTACATGGAGGCCGGGTGGTGGCACACCTGGTTGAGCGCACATGCTCCCAGGCACAAGGACCCAGGTTCCCGCTCCTGTCCCCACCTGCAGGGGGGAAGCTCTGCTAGCGGTGAAGCAGGGCTGCAGGTGTCTGTCTCTCTGTCTCTCTCCCTTTCTCTCTCCCCCTTCCCATTCAATTTCTAGATGTCTCTATGCAATAAATAAAGATAATAGAAAATACATATAAAGAAGTGTACTCCATTGTATTTCTGGTTGCTGCGTAGGAACCGTCTGTCACTCTGTATCTGAGTGGTGCAACCTCAGCTCCACTGCTGTTTTGGTCCAGAACCGCCTTTGTTGCCCTGTGCATGGACGAAGGATCGGCAGCATCTACTCGCCAGATGCCAGGGGCATGCCATTCCTAAGCTGTAACAACCAAAACAGTGCTTCCAGACTTTACCAAATGTCCCCTGGGAGGTAAAACCACCCTCAGTAGGGAGCCACTGCTTCACGTAGATGTCACAACAAAGGCAGCCAAGTCCCTCTGACCTATGCTGCTGGGGTCAGGTGGAGGCATTAAAAGGAAGATCCCACCGGGGACGGATACAGTCTTGGAGTTATAAAGAATTACCAAGAACACCGGGCTGGGAGGACCTGGCCTTTCCTGTTGTAGGTGGAGAGACTGAACTGGCTTGCAGCATCGGTGTTCTGCATGGTGCTAGGCACACAGTAGGATGTCAAATAGCTGCTGGACTGAAGAGGGACCCAGTTGAAACAAAGCTAAAGGGGCAAAGAGGAGTCTCTCTGCAGAAAGACTCGACTCTCGGGAGGAGCGCTGGGGAGAAAATCTGCCTTCTGCCATGCTTGTGAGGTTCCCACATGAGCCTGGCAGCTGGGTATGAGCACAGCAATGAGCTGACACAGCGACACAGCGGCGAGACAACAGCTGCCGGGCCTGCAGATGGGCCCCAGGCAGCTCCTGCGAGCACCTCCGGCAGGACCAGGTCTGCACTCTGCCCCACAGGAGATGGGACAGGCCACTGGGCTCCCTACAGCTGCAGGCGCCACATGTTTTCATAGTCACATCAACAAAAGGACAGAGACAGGAGAAGCTGAGCTGCAACACAGTGGAAAGTGCATCCAATCTGTCATCGGATTTCACCCAAAGTAAGATGTACTTGGTTCTTTTTTTTTTTTTTTTTAAAGGTTAAGCATGTTTTTCTGTTGCTGTTCAGGGTTTTGCCGTCAAGTCCGTGGCCTCAAAGCACCACTTAGTGGCCAACTGTGGCACTGCAGCTTTGTTACAGAAAGGATCGCACAGGTGCTATGTGAAAGGGTGAGGTGGAGAAAGAGAGAGACAGGGAGGGAGGGGGAGAGAGAGAGAGAGAGAGAGACAGACAGACAGACAGACAGATGGGGTGGGGGAGACCTAGTGGGAGTGCACATGGTACGATGCGCAAAGATCTGCACAAGGACTTGGGTTCGATCCCTCACTCCCTAGTTGCAGTGGGGCTGCTTCATAAGCAGGTCTTCAGGTGTCTCTCTTTCTCTCTTCCTATCTCCACCTCCCCCTTTCAATTTCTTTCTGTCCTATAAAAAATACAGGGTGAAAAAAGAAGGGAAAATGGCTTCCAGGAGCAGTGGATTTGTAGTGCAGGCCAACTCTAGAGACAAAAAAACGTGGGGAGAGAGAGAGACAGAGAGAGAGAGAGAGATTTCAAGGGAGGGAGAGAACTCATTCCTTTATTTGGATTCTAATATTATCCTAAAGGACCCCCCCCCCACACACACACACCTCCTCCTTCCCACACTACTAGAAAACCAGGTGAAGAAAACAATGTCTTCACTGGGACCCAGCCTGCAAGAGTGAACATGTTACTGTGCACAAGGATTGGGTTCAAGCCCCATCTCTGTGTAGGGGACCTTCATGAATGGTGAAGCAGTGCTGCAGGGCTCTCTCTCTCTCTCTCTCTCTCTCTCTCCCTTTCTATTTCCCTCATTCACTTTTAATTTTGCTCTATCTTTATCCAATAAAAATAAATTAATATATATATATATATAAAGAAGAAAATTAAATACAAAAAAAGCAATGACTTCACTCAACCAGAAGAGAGGCGTGCAGTGCTGTTCCAGCCTGGCAGTGCCCCAGTGTGCTGCATCTTTCTGCCTTCCCATTTTTCAGACGCAGACAAAGTGGGTGGGCGGCTCTGAAGAGCTTCCCATGAGCACTTGCTTAAGCCTGAACTGCAGCCAGGCTAGGAGTGGAGCTTGGTCACTGCAGGTTCAGGACCAGGGTCCTGAGCATTCAGCCTTTCTTCCTCCCTGGTAATTTGGATGGAAGCTGCCTGCCCGAGACTCTGCTTTTTGCCCACCCTCTTCCTTTCCCTGCAGGTTTTTGCAGTTCCTGCCCTCTGACCTCCACACAGAGGGGAAGCCATAATGGTTCTGCAGCCCCAGGGCAGCGGGCTGGCAGGGCAGCATTTGACGGTAGCCGTCAACCTGCTTGACTGTCCAGGTGGATGCTTGCACTTCTGTTAGGGAGTGGGGCTCCTCCACCTGCCAGATGACTCTCCTGGCTTCTAGTGGTCTCTCTCTCTTCCAGTGGTTCCACGCTCTGGTCCCGAAAATGCAGGAGTCAGCTGGGTACTCGATGGTGAAAATGGTGGGCAGGAGAGATATCTCAGTGGGTCAAGCCCAGCATCCCATGGGAGAGGCTATGGCTTCTGTGTTGTGGCCTCTCAGGGGAAAAGCAGCCTATAGTGGTGAAATTGTGCATGCATGGTCACTGCACACACACACACACACACACACACACACACACACACACCATGTGAAAAGGGTCCTCAGATGAGGGCAGAGGCTACATGCTTCTCTTCTGGAAGACAGTGCTGGATAGGCAGGTGGAATTTAGAAGCCTGGTTCTGAAGAAAGAAACAGGACTGGGGGAGTGTGAAGGGAAATCTGTCCTTACGTTGCAAAGTGGGGCCCTAAAGGAGTCCCTGGCCAGCGTCCTTCCCAAACAGATGCTGTGATTTCTCTCTCAGATGGATGGCGCTGGATGATTTCCTGCCCCTCAATCACTGTCAAGCATGGCCTTGCCTTCTGTCCTTCTATCCCTGTTCCGTAGGGTCTGAGAAAGTGCTGTGAAGAGGAGCCTCTGAAGCCTGCAGGCTGCCTGTGGCTCCCCAGGGCTGGGGTTGGGGGTGGGGGTGGGGGGCTCCCCTTTGCTTAACAACTGGGAGCCCTGTAAATACACATGATTCAACTGGGTGGAAAGCAGGCCTGGAGCTGTGGTTGATGGAGATTTCAGAATCAGATCTAATAAACTGGTACATTAAAAAAAAATCAAGAGCTTCCCTTTGTCAGAAAAAAAAGTATGAATAAAAAAATACAAGGAGAAACAAGCACAGTGTGCTGGAAGAGGGAGGGGAGGAAAGGGAGGGAGGAGGGACGAGATTCCCCTGACAGCACCTTTTCTCTCTCTGTAAGCACATACACGGGGATGCAGTGGGGGGGGGGGGGGGCTCTCGGCCTTCTGTCTGCCTTGGAGATGACCTGTCTTTTTCCTCTCAGGTGACAGCAAAAATGCTGTCACCACAACATCCTGACACCTATATGTGTTTACCATCACGGCTTTGAAAACCCTTTGTGTCTATTTGAAATTCAAAACAGCCTTTGGTGTGTGTTTGCCATCTGCGAGTCCACAGGCCCCGGCTGGGAGCTGGAGCCCCCAAGGCCCAGTCACACTCCCCCCAACCCCCTCCCGCCCCTCCATACAGAGCCACAGAAGCTCCCCTCTGCACAGTCACTGCCAGGAGAGGCCCACAGAGGCCCCTGCTCTTATCAAGAGCCTGCAGGTAGCACTTCTCCTGGAGGCTGCCAGCAGGGTGGGGGTGGGGGAGGCTGGCAGTGGCCGAGGAGTCAAACCCACCCATCCTGCACTAAGCCTCCGTGGCTGGTGGCAGAAGGCAGCCTCCATGACTGGCGGCTGTTCTGGAACAGGGCACCGCCTGCCCCGCTTCACCAAGAGTTGTCAGAGCCGAGGCAGGTGGCCTATGTGCCGGCATGTGGCCCTGCGCTGGAGGCTTAGTGGACAGGTGACCTGGGCTCCAGCACTACTGGGCCAAGTAGCAGTGGATGGGGTGGGTGTTGTGGGTCTGGGGGACTTGGGGTCACCTGGGGCTTCCCCAGGGGGCCTTCTCTCTCCCTCAGGAGCTGGAGTTGACAGGGAATGGGGTGCTCTCTTCAAGGCTGACTGCATTAAGAAAAGCAAGTAATGGCTTCCCACCCACCTGCCCCACTGCCCCCAGCTCCCCCATCACAAGTCATCTTATCTGCTGTTATAAAGTCGGATTCTAGTGGCTAGGAACACCCCGCTTTCCCTTCTTTCCCAGAGAAGTGCCAACTGCTCATGGAAGGCAGAACTTCTGTGCCCTCTGCTGGTCAACAGAGACGCTGGGAATAACAAGCTCTCGGCTTCACTGTGTCTCCAGTGGGGCTGAATCCTCTGGTGCCCCGGCAGCCATCTGCACCACGTGCTAGGCAGTGACTGAAATGTCCCTGACTGTCCCCAGTGCTCTGGGTGACCATACGCACCCTACCAGGCCTGCCGAGTCTTCTGAGGTCGCCCTAGGATGGAGGCAACAGCCTGGGGGGGGGGTGCTCTCCGGGCAACGCATCCAACTCCTCTATGCACTCTTTAATTGCTTCTCCCTTCAGCTGACACCGTGTGGAACTAGGATAATCAATCTGCAGGTTAGAAGAACAACCACGTCCTCTCAGGAGACGACGCAGCTCATAAAAAATGTACAGGGGACGCTGTGTGCTCCTGGTTTGGATTTTTAACTCCTGCTCTGCCATGTGGAGGAAGGTGCTGAGCCAGGAAGGGGAAAGATTTGAGGGCAGGGGAGCGGGGTAGGGGGAAAGAACAGGTGACAGGGTGTTCCAGGAAAACACACAGAGAAAGAAAAGGGGAACAGACATCTCAAGGGAACTAGGCCCCTGCGGTGTGGGTAGAGATCACAGGCTTTCAAAGGTCCCCAGCAAATGGCTCTCCAGGGCCCCAGCAGCCCAGATGCAGCCCTGAGCCCGGTTTTAGATGCCACAGAGAACAGATCACTGTGCTATCTGCAACCAGGGTCACTGCCTAAGTACAGAGGGGATATCCTTTCCCAGACCACAGGCTTCCCCCTTAGAAAATGGTCATTTAGACCTAGTAAGCTTGACAATCTAGTAGAAAGGCCCAACAAAGACAGATCCCCATAAACCTAATACCGGTTTGGATACAACAAAGAACAATCAACACTTAAAGAACTGGAAGAAAGTCTAAGAAAGGACTACAAAAGCCAGAGAAAGGACTACAAAAGCCAGAGAAAGGCAAGGGACTGGCTCACTTAATGATAGCCTTTTTCAACCTGACTTCCCTGGGCAGACGACCTTACCAACGTGTCCTAGGAACATTCCTCTCCAGAGCCCTGCCCCATTATGGAAAGGTAGAAACAGGCTGGGGGTGTGGATCCACCTGTCAATGCCCATGTCCAGTGGAGAAGCAGTTACAGAAGTCAGAACTCCCACTTTCTGCACCCCATAAAAAATCTTTGGTCCAAACTTCCAGTGGGGGAGAAATGATAGGAGGTAGTTGAGCAGAGGACTCTGAACTCCAATTCCATCAGGATCCGGAGAGAGAGAAGAGGAATAAAGGAAGGACACTTGGAAGTAGTAATCAGTATGGTGTGACTTAGAAACGAAGAGAAGGCAGGGCCACTGGAAAAAGTGAGAAAACAGAATTCTGGTGGTGGAATGGTCTGGATTTATTCATTCATTCTGGGATGTGGATTAGTCACCACACATTCATCTGAACACACACACACACACGTCATCTGGCCATGGAATTCTCCCTACGCTTCTGCCGCGAGGTCCTACAAGTCCGTTGCAGGTACACATCCTGCACTTGGACCTCTTGATGCCTCTGCTTTGAGGAGGTGCAGTAACACCACTTCCTTGACAGAGGGGAGCCAGGCCATCCAAAGACAAATGAAGAAAGGGGGGATTTGGGGGATGGCGCACCTGGGTAAGCGCACACACTACAGAGAGCAAGGACCCGGGTTCAAGCCTCTGGTCCCCACCTGAAGGGGGAAAGCAGGGTTGCAGGTCTCTCTCTCTCTCTCTCTCCCTCTCTATATCCCCCTTCCTCTCAATTTCTGGCTGTTTTTATCAAATAAATAAAGATAATAAAAAAAATTAAATGTTTTAAAGGGGCGGGGTGTTTCACACACTTCCACAGGAGTAGACATGGTGTGTGTTCTGACATTTGAAAGTTAACAAAACGGCACTGGAGAGAGAGCTCAGTAGGGGAGGTGGCTGCCCTGCCTTGCTGGGGACACTTTGTCTTTGTGAGGCTTTGTGACACCAGGGGAAGCTCTGGCTATGTCTCTTCTTCTCTCTGTCTCCTTATTCGAATGAAAAAGTGGCTCAGGAGTGGCGTAGTCACATACGCAGGAGGCCCTGATCTAGAAAAAAATAAGTAAATAAAAATGCACTTGAAAGGTAAGTTTATTAGGAGGGGCCAGGTGGCAGAACACCTAGTTAAGCGCAGAGGATGAAGTGCAAGGACCCCGGCTCCCCACCTGCAGGGGGGTCCCATCACAGTCGACAAAACAGTCTCTCTCTCTCTCTCTCTCTCTCTCTCTCTGTCTTCCTCTCCTCTCTCAATTTCTCTGTCCTATCCAATGATAACCCTGGAGGCAAAATAAACAAATAAATAAATATATATTTATTTTTAAAAGAAAAGCTTATTAGAAGATAGTACTTGATTTCATATAGAAAATAGGGCCTGGGGGTGAGAGGGGGAGGCAAGAGAAAAGCAGAGAGTTTTGAGAAGTCGCTCTGATCATTATCACTAGATAACATCTATTTTAATTTTTTAATATTTATTTTATTTATTTTTTTATTCCCTTTTGTTGCCCTTGTTGTTTTATTGTTGTAGTTATTATTGTTGTCGTCGTTGTTGTTGGATAGGACAGAGAGAAATGGAGAGAGGGAAGGGAAGACAGAGAGGAGGAGAGAAAGACAGACACCTGCAGACCTGCTTCACTGCCTGTGAAGCGACTCCCCTGCAGGTGGGGAGCCGGGGTTCAAACCAGGATCCTTATGCCGGTCCTTGTGCTTTGCGCCACCTGCGCTTAACCCGCTGCACTACAGCCCGACTCCCGATAACATCTATTTTATAGATGACAAGTTAATATAAGCCAGTGCAAACCTGTGTATTTATTTTTATGAGATTTCTGTTTCCAGGACCAATACTATGTGAACAGGAATAGGCCACGGGTTCCTGAACTTTTCATAATAACAAGAACCAGTTAGCTCCTCTGTGAGGCCTTCCCATCCCTGTCCTTGCTCTCTCAATGGACACATGTCCTGAACACTGTTTTGTCCTTATACCAAGAGGGAGAGCAGCAGTGGGCCAGCGAAATCACTCACTTGGCCTGTGCACGACTTTGCCAAGTTTCAAACCCGGCTCCAATGCATTGAAGGAAGCTTCGGCTCTGTGGTCTCTCTTGCTCTCTCCCTCCCTCCCTCTCTCTCTCTTTCTGCCTGTCATATCTTTATCTCTAAAAAGAAAAAAAAAGTGTATCAGGAGCTCAAGAAATGGTTCACGAGGCCAGTTGGTGGCACACCTAGTTGAGTGCACATGTTACAATGTGCAAGGACCCAGGTTCGAGCCCCTGGTCCCCACCTGCAGAGGGAAAGCTTTGCGAGTGGTGAAGCAGGTCCACAGGTGTCTCTCTGTCTCTCTCCTTTATCGCCCCCCCTCGATTTCTGGATGACTTTATCCAGTAAATAAAGATAGTAAAAAAATTTTAAAGAAATGATTGAAGAGAGAAAGAGAGAATTAGTTCACTCATTAGAGTGTCATGGCCCAGGTTCAAGTCCCAGCAGCAAGTGGGAGATGACTATGCCTTGGACAAAGTTCCCCTGCCGGCTTGTCTCTCCCGCTTTGTCGATCTCTGAGTGCAGAGTGGTGAAGCTGAACATATATCCAGCTGCAGCTCCCCCCGAGCCCCCCACCCCCCCCAGGAGTAACAGCAACATATTAAGATCCTCATCCTCCTGATGGACTAGTCACAGACCAGCAGACACAACCGCATGTTCTCCCCCCACCTGCTGACCAGAGTGGCCTGGCCAGAATTTGTCCCCAAAGGAGTGTGAGATTGACTCTGATGTCTCCATACTCTGACGTGAACCCACAGATGCCACCGTCTTCATTCTGGCACCAAAGACACGTCCGGTCTCCAGAATCCCAGACAGGAGCCGAAGGGGAGGGTCCCGGGCCTGCCTGTCCACGCCCACACCCACACCCACACCCACGCTCACTCACCCCTCCAGTACTTTTGGTTAACAGATGATGCTGGCAAACCCCTTTGATCATCATTGATCAAATTACTTTGGATGACATGCACCCTTGACTTGGAGAAATGCCTGGAGCTAGCAAAAAAATGCTGGTGCTGGTGACTGACAAGCAAGCTGCCTATAACGTTTGTCTTTTCCCATTTTCACATTAGCCAGAGATGTTACCCACTGTGTAGGGAAGCTTCCTTACGATGGACGTGCATATATATGTACATGGAAACACACACACACACACCCACACACACACCTGCATTTACTAACTTCTACTCTTAGAGAGCTCAACACAAAACACTGCTTTAGGAACCCCTCACTAAAATTTTTATTTTTATTACTGACTTCAATCTGATTTGTAAATTTGTCATGACGGGCCAGGTGGTGGCGCACCTGGTTGAGCACATATGTTACAATGAGCAAGGACCCGGGTTCGAGTCCCCACTCCCCACCTGCAGGGGGAAAGCTTTGTGAGTGGTGCAGCAGGGCTGCAGGGGTCTCTCTGTCTCTGCTACCCCTTCGATTCCCGGCTGTCTCTATCCAATAAACAAAGCTAATAATAATAATAATAAAAGAAATTTGTCATGATACAGATTTTCTTTCTTTTTAAAATAAAAATTAGGCTAGCTGATGTTCATATATTTGTTTGTTTGCTTATTTATTGCTGCCAGGACTATCACTGGGGCTCAGGGCTCACACAGTGATCCTAGTGGCCTTTTTTTGTCCTTTTATTTGATTGATAGGACAGAGAAATTGAGATGGGGGGAGTATGGGAGACAGAGAGGTGGGGGCGCAGAAAGGGAGATAGAGAGACAGTTGTAGCACTGCTGCCCTGTTTGTGAAACATTCCCCCACTCACTCCCCAAGAGTGGGGGCCAAGGATTTGACTCAGTCCTTTCACTTCAGTTTGAATGTGAACCACGGCACTTTGCTGAACGAAGACAGATATGGAGGCCGATCTCTGAGAGACTTACCTGAGGTTTTCTGAGCTGAATTCGGACTCCAGGAATCGTAGAAACTGGTCCCGCCCCACCTGGTCCTTGAGTATCTCATCAAAGGAGAAGCCCCATCGCTTTACTCGCTGCTGGCTGGGCTCTTTGCTTTGTGGGGGAAAAAAGACAAAAAGGTTTTAAGAATGTTCAGTATTGGGCAAAGCCCATGTCAGATTCTTCTTCTCCTTCTCCTTCTTCTTCTTTTGAATTTCCGTTTATTAGATAGAGACAGCCAGAAATCGAGAGGAAGGGGGTGACAGAGAGAGAGAGAGACAGAAAGACATGTGCAGACCTACTTCACCATTTGTGAAGCTTCCTGCTTTGCAGGTGGGGGCTGGGGGCTTGAACCTGGGTCCCTGCACACTGTAATATGTGCATTCAACCAGGTGCACCACCAGCCAGCCCCCTTATATATTTTTATTTAAATTTTTTTCTTTTATATTTATTTTCCCTTTTGTTGTCCTTGTTAATTTTCACTGTTGTAGTGATTATTGTTGTTATTATTGATGTTGTCATTGGATAGGACAGAGAGAAATGGAGAGAGGAGAGGAAGACAGAGAGGGGGAGAGAAAGATAGACACCTGCAGACCTGCTTCACCGCCTGTGAAGTGACTCTCCTGCAGGTGGGAATCCGGGGGCTCGAACTGGGATCCTTACACCGGTCCTTGCTCTTGGCGCCACGTGCGCTTAACCCGCTGCGCTACCGCCTGACTCCGTGCCCTCCCCTTCTATTTTTTAACAGTGTCAGTCTACTTTGTTGCTATCAGAGGACGGGAAAGTCTCATATTTGAAGTGACGGGATTAGGAAGCAGACTCTCAGATAGAAATAGTCACCAACAATTAAAGCCTCTTCAAAGAAGGCATTTGAGAAGACAAGACTCGGGTGAGAGTATCCAGGGCTGCTCTCTGCTGCAGAAAAAAAAAGTCAGCACCGTGCCCTTTGGCTCTCCTGAGCCTCCCATCAGGCACAGCTCGACTCTTGATTCCATGGCTATTTTTCACATTTTTAAAGAAAGCCAGGATGACTCCTGGGTCCAACTTTCCATCAAACCTGCTGCCCCTCCCACACTGTCCTCAATTCACAGAGAAACGGAGCCCAGCGCAGATCCAGCGATGGACAGTGAGTGACAGATGCCCCCACCCATCCAGGGTGGGCTGTCCTCATCTTTTTTTTTAGTTGCCACCAGGAATATCGCCAGGGGCCAGTGCCAGCTCTGCTCCTGGCAGCCATTTTCTCCCCCCCCCCTTCTTTCCTTCTATTTTATTTGACAGGACAGAGATAAATTGAGAGAGAATATAATAGAGAGGGAGAGAAACTGAGGCACCTGCAGTCCTTGGTTCACCACTTATGAAACTTGTTACTCCCACCCTGCCCTATATGGGTGGGGAGTGGGGGCCTGAACCTGGTTCCTTGTGCATGGTGATATGTGGACTTAACCAGGTGTGCCACCTGCTGGCATCCTCCTGCCCCGTCTTCATTTTTTTTTTCAGGGCAGCCTACTGCTTTCACTTGACTTAGCAGCCTCCTACACAGCACTTACGAGGTTCTAGGCGCTGCTGCATGCAATCACACCACAGCCCTCACGACTATGAAAAATGTTCTAGCACCGACTCTGTTTTATACACAGGGAAACTGAGGCCTAGAAGTCGCTTTCTGGGAAGTGATGGATGGGGTCAAGACTAAAGTCCCGGGGCCAGGAAGTGGCGCACCTGGTTGAGCACACATATCACAGTGCGCAAGGACCCAGGTTCAAGCCTTTGGTCCCCACCTGCAGGGGGAAAGCTTTACGAGTGGTGAAGCAGGGCTGCAGGTGTCTCTCTGTCTCTCTCCCTCTCTATCACCCCCACTTCCTCTTGATTTCTGGCTGTCTCTATCCAATAAATAAAAAAATAAAATTTTTTTAAAAAGACTAAAGTCCAAGAAGATCAGGAGGTGACATGGTGGGCGCTAGAGCTCTGAACACACAGGCGTGGGGCCCTGAGTTTTACTCCAATGCAGCATATGCCACTGTGCCGCTTTAGTCTCTCTCTCTCTCTCTCTCTCTCTCTCTCTCTCTCTGTCATTAACAAGTAAATGAATGTATTCACAAAAAAGAGAGACAAATTCAATTCCAAGGTTGGTGGTGGAGCCTTACCACAGGAGCACCGGCACCACACGAGAGACACCACAGTGCTGGGAGAAGCTCCTCTCTCTCCTGCCCTCTCAGTCTCTCTCTCTCTCTCTTAATCTCTCTGAGTGAAACAGTGACCCAAAGTGACGAAACTGCATGTGTGCAGGGCCCCAATTCTGAAAGCGAAGGAAAGAGCACTCCAACCCAGACAACGTGCTCCGGAGTGCAGCCCTTCACTCTGCCGCCACACGGGCTTGGTTCTCTTCTCAGAACCAAGCATGAGGGAGGGCTTCTTATTCTGCAGACATTAGAACAAGAACACGGCCTTCAGGGGGCTGGCAGGGGGTGCATCTGATGAAGCGCAAACAGTTCCAAATGCAAAGACCCAGGTTCGAGGCCCCTGTTTCCTACCTGCAGGGGGGTCGCTTCACAAGTGGTGAAGCACGTCCGCAGCTGTCTGTCTTTCTCTCTCCCTCTCTGTTTCCCCTCCCCTTCTCAATTTCTCTCTGTCCTACTGAATAAAATGAAAAAAAAAATAGTAAAAGGGAAAATAATGGCCGTCAGGAGCAGTGAATTCATAGCGCTGGCACTGAGCCCCATTGATAACCCCAGAGGCAAATAAATAAATCAATCAAACAAAATTTTAAAAAATATTTCCTTTAGCTTCTGTCTTTCCATGCGCAGTTGGTGATTCCTTTGACTGTCCAGTTGCAACAGGGCTGAAGTTCACAGTCATTCTCCACTCAAGGAGTGGTCTAAGGACCAGCAGAGGAATCTCAGGCCCCACCCACCTCAGATCTGGGATCAGAATCCGCTGCTTCACACAAGCCCTAAGTGGTATCCATGCATGCCAAACTCTGAAAGCATTAATCAGGCAAGACTGGTTTCCTCTCCTTTAAAAACACATGTGCATATTTGGGGGTAATGATTAATCCCAGTGCATCTGCTGTCCTCAGCTCTCCATTCTTCACGAATTTATTTCCGGTAGCCAGATGCTTCAGTTAGGTCTCTATTTTTCTAACAATTCTTCCACCAGGATCTGTGCTATGAAATCTTCCTGAATACAGTTCCTTTATGTCTGTCTTTTCTGTATCCTGTATGTTATTTCCCTGAATCACCGATTTGAACAAGTTATGAAATACTTCTGAAAATTCAAACGTCCCCAAGTGACTGGCACAACAACTTTCCTTGGATCTAACTCAAACAATCTGTGGAGCTTACAGCACCCTGGGTTTCCATTCCTTAATCTCTACGTGTGTGTGTGTGTGTGTGTGTGTGTGTGTGTGTGTGTGTGTGTGGTAAACAGTGTAATGGTGCTGCAAAAAGACTGTCATGTCTGAGGCTCCCAGATCCCAGGTTCACTCCCCAGCACCACCATAAGCAAGAACTGCACAGTGCTCCAATCTTTCTCTCTCTCTCTGTAACTTTCCTTCTGTGTCTCTCTCATTAAAATAAAATAAATACGGAGCCAGATGGTGGCATACCCTGTGAATTGCACGTAGTAGGAAGTTCAAGGACCAGCGCAAGGATCCCGGCTCAAGCTCCCAGCTGTCCATTTGCAGGGGGAGGTCACTTCGAAAGCGGTGAAGCAGGTGTCTATCTCTCTCTCTCTCTCTCTCTGTTTTCTCCTCCTCTCTCAATTTCTCTCTGTTCTATCCAACAACAGTAGCAACAACAATGGAAAAAAGATGACCACCAGGAGCAGTGGATTCATAGAGTAAGCACCGAGCCCCAGCAATAACCCTGGAGGCAAATATATATATATATATACACAATAAACAAATGATTTTTTAAAAAAGAAAGAAATCTAACAGTGCCAGAAATCAAGCCCAGGGTCTCTCAAATGCAATTTCTGTCTCTACATGCAGAGACACTTGCCTGGTCACAATGATATTATTTAAATTGTAATTTTTGTTTGTTTTTTGCCGCCAGGGCTATTGCTAGAGCTTGGTGCTGGCACTATGAATCTGCTGCTCCTGGAGGCCGTTTTTCACCTTATTAGATAGGACGGAGAAAATTGACAGGGGAACGGAGAGGAGGAGAGAGAGAGAGAGAGACACCTGCAGACCTGCTTCAATGCTTGTGAAACATGCCCCCTGCAGGTGGGGAGCTGGGGGCTCAAACCCGGATCGTTGCACAGGTCCTTGTGCTTAGTAGTATGTGCACTTAACTGGATGTGCCATTACAGGAGCCGTTAAATCGTGATTTCGTAGCATCACCTAGCTGTTTAAGAATTCCTGTCAGTGCCCCTTTGACTACTGTGTGAGATCTTGGAGCACAGAGGAAAAGAATTATTTGAAATGAAAAAGCATGACCCTTGCCACATTCCCAATATTCTGTAGGAAAAAAAAGCTACAGTAAAGACACAGAATAGACACCACTGGAAGCAAAACTAGTGACTGAAGAGAAATTCAAGGCATTTTATCCTCAGACAGACTAGGAAGACTAAGAAGAAAGGAGATAAAAGATATTACTCTTTCCCCAAATTCTTAGAAAAAGGTTTTCCTGAAAAAAAGAGGTTAGGTCATAATAATAATAGTAACTATTTTATTTTAAAGATTTTATTTATTTATTAATGAGGAAGATAGGAGGAGAGAGAGAAAGAACCAGACATCACTCTGGCACATGTGCTGACAGGGATCAAACTCAGGACCTCCTGCTTGAGAGTCCAAAGCTTTACCACTGCACCACCTCCCAGACCACAACAGTAATTTTATTTTTAAATATAAAAGAAAGAAAGATTCTGCGTTAAGTGAAGATTTAAGTCTTTGGATAAGATCAGAAGGTACATAGGGAACCTTCCAATGGAGGGATGGGATAAGGCCACTCTGGTGGTGGGAATTATATGGAATTGTAGCCCTCTTGTCCTGTCCTACAGTCTTGTCGATCATTACTGAATCACAAATAAATAAATAAATAAATAAACAAATAAAAGAAATCCATTCAAATTCAAAAAAGATTTGAAGGTACAAGCTAGGGCATGTTAGAAATAGTAGAAAGGAGATACATATTTCCATATTAATTTTCTTTTAATGTTGACAGAGAACTATGTCCCACAATGCTTTTTAAAATATATTAGGTTAATATACATCTATGAGAAAATTTGAGAATATATAAAGCAGGCCATCTAAACCGCTTATACAGTCTAAAGCCAGAACAGAGTAGATATTTAGCAATAGTGTTATTGTTGTTGCTGTCAAAGGTGAAAGAAAATGACTAAAAGATTATTTCCTTGATGCTACTGTGATTTCATCCTGACTTCCTTGGGTGGACGACCTCACCAGTGTCCTAGAACCCCACCTCTTCAGAGCCCAACTCCACTAGGGAAAGATAGAAACAGGCTGGGAGTATGGATCGACCTGTAAATACCCATGTCCAGTGGAGAAGCAATGACAGAAGCCAGACCTTTCACCTTCTGCATCCCATAAGGAATTTTGGTCCATCCTCCCCGAGGGATAAAGAATAGGGAAGCTTCCAGTGGAGGGGATGGGACACAGAGCTCTGGTGGTGGGAACTATATGGAATTTTACCCCTTTTATCTTACAATATTTAAAAAGATATCTTTATTTATTTATTTATTGGATAGAGACAGCCAGAAATTGAGAGGAAGGGGGAGATAGAGAGGGAGAAAGAAAGAAACCTGCAGCACTGCTTCACAACTTGTGAAGCCTTCCCCCTGCAAGTGGGGGCTGGGGGCTTGAGCCCGGGTCCTTGAACACTGTAACATGTGCGCTCAACCAGGTGCATCACCACCTGGCCCCTATCTTACAGTCTTGTTAATCATTATTAAATCATATATCTATTCATATATATATATATATATGTAATGGTGACTTCACCTTCTTCATTCCATCTTGGATGGGCGTAAAGGAATCATGTTAAGTGAGATAAGCCAGAAAGAGAAGGATGAATATGGGACGATCTCACTCATAGACAAAAGTCGAAAAATAAGAACAGAAGGGAAAACACAAAGCAGAACTTGGACTAAGTTTGGTGTCTTGCACCAAAGTAAAAGACTCTGGGGTGGAAGGGGGGAGGGTTCCGGTCCTGGAACAGGATGGTGGAGGAGGACCTAGATGGGGGGTTAGAGTGGTACAAGGAAAACAGGAATGTGACACACACACCACCTACTGCATTTTACTGTTGACTGTAAACAATTCCTCCCTCAATAAAGAATAAAATCGTATGTCCACATAGGTGTATAATTTACCTCATCTCTATGTCCCACAAAGCAATGTCGTCACTGATCCAGGGGTTGGATGGCTCAGCTGGTGTGATCAAAGGATCATATTCCACATACTGCTCCGTGTAAGCGATTAAACTGCAGGAGAGGAAACAGACACGGGGCTGAGTGCAGAGGGCAAAGCTGAAATTGACATCAGAGAAATCACGAGGCCTTTGGGCCCTCTTCTAGACAGAACCGCCATCCAGAGATATCCTGAACATACTTGGTTGTAGGAACCCTTTTACTGTGACTCTTGGGGTGATCTGAATGAGACAGAGAGGGGTCTTGGGTGATGAGAAGTTGTCCAAAATGGGTGATCCAGCAGAGAAAAAGCCTCTGAGTCTCTGATGGGCTCGCCCATTGTTTTGGTTCAAGGGCTAGCTGCCTGACGCACAGATAATTTTAAAAAAATGATGGTGCTAGCTTTGGAGTGAAGAAAGAGTTGTATTACGTTACTGACCAGCCAGGAGACAGATCTGAGCCCTTGCCTTCATTCCTGCCAATGACACAACAGAACTCTCCTCTGAAAAGCTAGCAGTACAGTGTTTGGTGTCTGAGAGCATTGGGCTGCCTGGTTGCTCTGCCTGGTAACACCTTTTCCTCAGAGCTGTACCTGAACTTGTGCACAGGGCTGGGTCAGGAGTTGCTTTGTACATATAAACTCTGCTTTTGGCCACGGTTGACTGTTCCAGGAATGGCCACCTAGCACTAAGTTGGACTACTATCCTCTCTGTCCTGTTTCAGCAGTAGAAACTGTAAGAGGACAAAGTTTAATGGACTGGAAGTGACCATGTTTCCTAACGTGTGTGTGTGTGTGTGATGGAAGTAAATTAGGCCAAGATCGGAAGTAAAAGAGGACAAGAGAGACAAAGAATTCTTTTTTTAAAACATTATTATTTTAAAAAACTTATTATCTTTATTTATTTATTGGACAGAGACAGCCATAAATCGAGAGAGAAGGGGGAGATAGCGAGAGAGAGAAACAGAGAGACATCTGCAGCCCTGCTTCACTGCTCCTGATGCTTCCTTCCTGCAGGTGGGGGCTGGTGGCTTGAACCCAGGTACTTGAGCATTGCAACAAGTG
This sequence comes from Erinaceus europaeus, assembly GCF_950295315.1. Lineage (NCBI taxonomy): Eukaryota > Metazoa > Chordata > Mammalia > Eulipotyphla > Erinaceidae > Erinaceus > Erinaceus europaeus. The sequence goes on from NC_080177.1 coordinate 78,553,561, forward strand.
TGCTAAACTAGGTGCGCTCAGTCCCCAGGATGAAGCTCCTTAGATGTGTCTGAAGTGCTGCTCCTGCTGTTCTTGAGTTAAGTGGCATGGCTGCTCTTCTCACAGTTCAAGTCTGCAATCCCTTCTGGAAGCTTCTGAGCCAGGTTGTTCTCCTTTCAGCTGAACTGGGAGATCTAGTGTTTGCATCTAAATTAATCAAGGGATGAAGGTAAAGAGAGTGGAAGGCAGGTTCCTGGGGGCAGTCCTTTGTAGCATTAGTCAGAGGGGTTTTTTTTGTTGTTGTTGTTTGTTTAATCTTTTTAAAATTTTATTTATTTATTTTCCCCTTTTTGTTGCCCTTATTGTTGTAGCCTTGTTGTGGTTATTGCTGTTGATGTCATATGTTGTTGGATAGGACAGAGAGAACTGGAGAGAGGAGGGGAAAGACAGAGGGGGAGAGAAAGATAGACACCTGCAGACCTGCCTCACCGCCTGTGAAGAGACTCCCCTGCAGGTGGGGAGCCGGGGGCTCAAATCGGGATCCCTATGCCGGTCCTTGCGCTTTGTGCCACGTGCGCTTAACCTGCTGTGCTACCACCGACACCGTTTAATCTTTTTTAAAAATCTTTTAAAATCCTAGAACATCTACTTCCTGATGGTCCACAGACAGTAAAGGTGGTCAGAGTATAGAAAGACAACAAAAAGGCCAATCAGGCAATGAAGATGGTAATAAACTGTCAAAGTGCTTCTTGAGTCCAAAGTGAGTTTCAAAAATCACAGAAAAGTTCGAGGTAGGACAGGAAGGGCAAGGAGGGAGACTAAGAGAAAGGGCTTGGCAGAATGCCTGGCACATAGAAGCCCGGACACAACAATTTTCCTCAAACAGTTCAATGCCAGTGACACAAAAGAGGATTTGGGAGCTCTCTGACTGAATTGTGTTCCCTCCAAGTTCATATATTGAGCTCCCACACACCTACATTTAACTAGAATCTTTAAGAAAGTTATTAAGGAGCACTGAGGTCATAAGAGCGGGGCTCTCAGCTTTGCCCTTAGAAGAACTGGAAAAGACACCCGGGTTCTCTCTCCTCTGTGTGGCTGCACAGAGCAAAGGCGGCATCAGGACCCAGCAAGAAGGTGGTCCTCTGAAAACTGGAAAGAGAAACCTCACCAGAAGTGAGCCCTGTTGGCACCTTGAGCCTGAACTTCCAGCCTCCAGAACTATGACTGAACTTAAGACCCTCAGTCACTGGTATTTTTCTAGGGCAGTCTGAGACCACAAAGATGGGAAGGGATGGAGAAGGAAATAAGGACAGGAAGTCCAGAGGACGTTCATCTGGGACACTACTTCTTTTAAAATATTTTATTTATTTATTTATTTGAATAGAGGCAGAGATATTGAGACAGAAGAGGGAGATAGCAAGAGCGAGAAAGCGAGAGCAAGTGTGTGTGTGTGTGTGAGAGAGAGAGAGAGACCTGCAACATTGCTTTACTGCTTGTGAAGCTCCCCCTCCATGTCAGTGGAGGCCAAGGGCTTGGACCTACGTCCTTGAGCACTGTGCTGTATGTGCTCAGTCAGGTGCACCATCATTTGCTTCCTGCATTATTCTTTTCATTAAATAGGGTTTTTTTTTTTTAATCCCTTGTCTTCTAATTTTTGCCTCCCTCTGATTGTTTTATGGGTTTGCTGTCTCCGAAAGATAAAATGTCCTGTCATGTGGGCATGCTGGCCTGGGAAGCGGTGCAATGAGTAAAACATTGGACAGTCAAGGATGAGGTCTAGGGTTTGATACCTGGCATTACAGGTGCCAGAATGATGAGACTGGGGAGATAGCACAGAGGTTACACAAAAAGACTTTCATGCCTGAGGCACCGAAGGTCCGAAGTCCACTTGCTGTAGCAACCTTTAAACCTTTAAGAATTGTATCATGTCAAGGGGTGTTCTCAGATGGCTCTTAGGTGAAGTTGAGGAGCTGGCTAATTTTCCCACAGACTTCTGTCCACCAGAAATCTGACACGTGGCCACCAGAGAATAAGCCTATGACCAGTCAGTCACTCAACCATTCTTAATCTGCACTCTGATGTCACCAAGTAGCAAAGAGTTCTCTGGACCACAGGAAGGTGCTGATACCGAGTTAACAGCAAAGTCACATCAATCCATTACCCGGTCAGGAGACATGGACTGTTCCAGAGGCACTTCATATATGCATGTATGTATATATGTAACAGGTGGAAGGTGGAATATCTATATGCACAGTGAGGATTATTGTATATACATAATGGAGACTATTCATACACAGTCTTTCTAATTTATATTGCTAATTTGATTCTACCTTTGATAAACCTGGAGAGGAAGAAAATAATAAAAGAAAATTTTGAAAAAGTTAAACCCAACTACTGGGAAAAAAGTATTAGAACTTATCTTCTCTCTCGAGCAAAGAGGACTAATCATTGTATTACACATTTTAAAGAATGTGACAGAAAAGAAAGTAGAATGGGTAACTAAGAGGTACTGTCCATCCATCGTGGGTTGAGGGTGCCCAGGGAGGACTGCTGAGAGCAAGAGTCAGTTCATGTCTGGGTGTTTGTTTTTGTCACCAGGGTGATCAGTGCCTGTGAGACAAATCCATTGTTCCTAATTGTTGGTATGCATGAGACCCCTTCTGTTTCATTTGGTTTAAATCCCCCCTGCTTAACACTATTCTATTTACATAACCACTGCATTCTATTTATATAACCGCTGTTAACAAGCACCTCCCTCCAGGGCATTGGTTCAATCCCCACTGTTTCATGATATGTTTTTGCTCCACCCCCCCCTCCTTGTCACACCCTGATCCTCTCCTTGTCACACTCTGATTGTCACCAGTCACTTTTCTCTCCACCCTCTCTATGTCATGCCCTGTTTCCACCCTACTTGGCAAGTATATATAAAGACAGCATTGTGAGTTTTAGAGTACTGTACCTTGAGTTTAGCTTAGCTCGTCTTAGATGGTGCTGCGTCCTGCATGAATAAAGAGATACTGCCTACAGCTCAGCCATGAGTTCCTGGTCGTCTGTTACCCGCCCGTGAAGTCAACCTGGCGAAAACAACCTAACCCGTCGAAAAGGACACCTAATGATTTTTTTTTTCCTTTTTTCTCTCTGTGTTCCTTTCTTTTATATGATGGAACAGAGGGAAACTGACAGGAACTCAGGAGAGAACAAGAGAGACACCTGCAGACCTGCCTCACTGCTCATGAAATTTTCCCTCTGCAGGTGGGCACAGGGACTTGAACTTGGATGCTTGCACACAGTTCATGTGTACACTCAACTAGATGTGCCAACAGCTGGCCCTGTGTCTGGAATTACGATCTCCAGACTAGGTGGGGGAAGCCGAAGAAACACCGTTAGACTTCTAGGCACACCGACAGTGAAAGTTGTGAGACTATAAAGCATTATGAGCTGGTGACCACATTCCTACTTTTGAAATATCAACACTGCTAGGCACTCACTTTGGAAATTAGGGACTCCAAATGAAAGGAGATAATCCAGAAAGTGTGAGTGAAGAGGGGCGAGTAGGAAAGTGCCTCAGTTCCCCTTTGCTGTGTGTGGTTTCTAGGCCACAATGCACAAAGGGACCCAGAGCAGGAGCAAGGCACCTAGAAAGGACAGTGAGGGGCCCGGGCAGTGGCTCACCTGGTGCAGTGCACATAGTACAAACAGCAAGGATCCTTGCAAAGATCCGGGTTTGAGCCCCGGGTTCTCCACCTGGAGGGGGCAGGATGCTTCACTAGAGGAGAAGCAGGTCTGCAGGTGTCTTATCTTTCTCTCACCCTCTCTGTCTCCCACTCCTCTCCTCTCAGTTTCTCCCTGTCTGGTCAAAATAAAAGAAAGAAAGAAAGAAAGAAAGAAAGAAAGAAAGAAAGAAAGAAAGAAAGAGAGAGAGAGAGAGAAAGAGAGAGAAAGGAAGAGAGAAAGAAAAAAAGAAAGACAGGGAGAAAGAAAGAGAAAAAAAGAGACAATGAGAAGACTAGTCCTGAGGGATGAAAAAGAAAGTTCAGCTCCCATTCATTAAGGAGCTGATCACAGACCCCTGCGAGCGTCCACCCGGCTTTGACCTGGCTCGTTATGATCGGGCCCTCCTCAATCGCTATCGAACAGGCCATGGCCGGTGCGCCGCTATGTTCCACCGCTGGGGAGCCAGAGACGACCCGAACTGCCCCTGCGGCTCCAGACAGACTATGACCCACATAGTCAACGACTGCCACCTCTCCAGATTCAAAGGAGGTCTCGAAACTTGACATCAGGCTCAACCTGACGCTGTTGACTGGCTACGGAAGAAGGGCAAATGCTAGAAGAAGAAGAAAAGGAGCTGATGAATTGGTCAATTAACTCTTCCCCCCCACACAATGGAGAATGTAGGGAGGAGACAGAGAATAGAAAGAAAGAAAGAATACCTAATTGCAGAGCACTCAGGGAAAGAGCCATTCAGTGGGGAGATAGGAGGGTGCCGGGATGGGAGGTAATTTTAGCTTCTTAGGAAGAAGATGCATCAGCCCGGGCTTCACAGCACTTCCAGACCCCCGTCTGGATGTAATCACATGGCTACAATGTTAACCTCCAAAGGGCTTTTTTTTTTCTTTCTCTTCTGTCACCTAAGATAAGATGGGCTGGGGAAAGAGGCGAGCCCCCCCCCCCCCCCCCCCCGTGTCTGTAATCACATAAAAGCAAAGTTGTGATGACCCTACATTTTCCTCCTCCTGTTTCCTGGCACTATCATGAGATGTTAAATTCAGAGACTTTTACCACCCTGGCAGGTTGTTTCATAAACCTCTAGCACCCAGCCTCTGCTGTCCCATCTCATTTCGCTAATTGCCTTTCACGATCACAGGGGTCAGGAGGTGGTGGAAGCCCCCACATCCAATTTCAGGAAGCGGTGGCAATCTCGAGATGGACAAGCGAGATGGGGATTAAAAAAAAAAGAAAAATCAATTCAGGTCAGCTGTGATGCACACACGGCTTCCAGGGACAGGTAAGGATGAGCCGAGTAGAGAGGCAGCTAGAGAGGGAGATGCAGTTTGATCTCTCCATGGGAGGAGGCAGTGTGGTGCGATGCCTGCCAGTCCCGCTGCCCATGGGGAGGAGTCTCTGGGAAGCAACACATAGTCGGGACCTGGGGATGGAGAGATCCCTGCATTCTCTCTTCAAAATTTTTATTTCTTAATTTTATTACTGGATAGAGACAGAGAGAAATTGAGAAGGAAGGGGATGAGAGAGACAGAGAGATACCTGCAGGCCTGCTTCACCACTCGTGAGACTTTTCCCCTACAGGTGGGGACCAGGGACTTGAACCAGGGTCCTTGTGGACTGTAATGTGTGTGCTTAACCAGGTATACCACTGCCAGGCTCGTTCTCTCTCTCTTCCTCTCTAAAATATTTTATTTATTCATTTTTTAAATAAGTGAAATATATGGAGAAAAAAAGACAGAGAGACTAGAGCACTGGTCAGCTCTAGTGTTGGGATTGAACCTGGGACCTCAGAAGTGATTTCTGCATACTCAAAGTTGTTTTGCTAAGCACTACTAGGCCTGGGGAAGTTGAAAAGGACTCTGACCAAGAAGAGCAAGGCCTCACTGATTTGGCAATTTCAGCTCGGTGGGAGAAAGGATAAGCAAACTCGAGGCTTGTACCCGGAAGAGTGCGATGTGTGGAGGGACCCGTCACTTAGACTTTAGGTTAAGGCTAAGGGACTGGCTATTGGAGCTCCTGGGCCGGTGGGTCATTTTTTAAAATGGAGTTTATATCCACAGTCTTTGAATCCAGTTTTGGGAGTTAAAAAAATGTTTCATTTATTTTATTTTAATGAGAGTGAGAGATACAGAGAAAAGAGAGTCAGAAAGACCAGGGCAAAGCTCTGCTCTGGCTTATGGTGGTGCTGGGGATTGAACCTGGGACCTCAGAGGCTCAGGCATGAGAGTCTTTTGCACAACTACTTTGCTGTCTCTCCAGCTCTTGTGATTTTTTTTTTTTTGCCAACAAACTGCATCAGAGGCGCTGAAGTACCAACCTCAACCCTCAAAAGGCTCTCTGTGCCCCTCAAAAGACAGCAACTCATTTGCATGACACAAACAGAAGCAGACCTCTGGGTGAGAAGGGAACAAAAGGTTTAGATAAAAGCCTATTGTATAGCATGTTCAATATACTTTGAAAAGATTTAACTTATTTATGTATTAGATAGAGACAGAGAGAAATCTAGAGGGCCAGGACATTGAAAGGGAGAGACAGAGAGATCCCAGCAGTACTGCTTCACTGTTTACAAAGCTTTCCTCGGCAGGTTGGGCCTAGGGGCTTGAATCTTCGCCCCTGCACATTGTAACCTGTGCTACTGCCTGGTCCACATCCTGTGCTTTTCTATATTTATGCCTTACATTACTGTAGATCAAATGCATTTAGGTTCCAATTCTAAGATGAAACTTGATTTTTCTCAAGATACTGATAAAGCCATACTTGAAGTTGAATATTTTTATTCCCAGTTATGTGATTGAGTAGAATCTTTTTTTTTTTCCACAAAGATCAGTCAATAAAAGAAAACTCCTTAAAAAAAAAAAAAAGGAGAGGCATAAGGTATTAAATCTTATCAGTCTGGGAAATTCATTTAGCATGCAGAGATCACAGTTTCTGTAACAAAAAATAGGATAACGTCTCAGACAGGTGCAAAAAGACATGGTTTTGCTGCCATGATGTTGGCATTTCAGCATTCTTGGGGACCCTGGAAGAGAGAGTTTCTATCTGGGGAGACCTGAGGTAGGGCTGACCACTTCCTGTATGGCCCTTTCTTTCCCGGAAGCTATAGATCACCGGTAACATAGGAGACAGACCAGGACAGACCCACAGAATGCACAGAGGATCTGCCGAGAGGGAGGAGTCCATGGGCACAAAGCTGCCCCTGGCGGCAGCCTCATTCCTTGGCCTGCCCTTTGTCCTCGGAACACCACACACCAGTCCCTCCACCTTCTGCATTTGAATCCCCCTCTTCTCCACAGCACCATTGGACACCTCAGCTGAAAATAATAATTAATGTGGGAGCCGGGGGAGGCACACTAGGTTAAGCGCACATAGTACTAAGCTCAAGGACTTGAGCAAGGACCCAGGTTCAAGCCTCCACTCCTCACCTGCAGCCGGGAAGCTTCACAAGTGTTGAAACAGGTCTGCAGGTCTCTCTCTCTCTCTCTCTCTCTCTCTCTCTCCCTGCCAAATTCTCTCTGTCCTATCAGAAAGAAAGAAAGAAAGAAAGAAAGAAAGAAAGAAAGGAAGGAAGGAAGGAAGGAAGGAAGGAAGGAAGGAAGGAAGGAAGGAAAAGAAGGGAAAAGAAAGAAAGAAAGAAAGAAAGAAAGAAAGAAAGAAAGAAAGAAAGTAAAAGGGGGTGGAAATCACTGCCAGGAGTGGTGGTGCCTGCACTGGAGGCAAAAAAAAAAAAAAGTGTGCACACATTCAGGTCTGTGTATTAAGTGCTGAAGACTGAGCCAGACTCTTGCCACGAACTAGGACAACACCCTCTGCTTAACCCTAAGTTAAGTACTGCTGCCCGGTCCCTTGTAAGAGACGGAAGAAACAGAGACTCAGAGAGATGAATCAACTGGTTGGAGGTGGCACAGCCCGCACTGCACTCAGCCCCTGAACTGTGCTGGTGTAACCCTTCTTGCGAAATGTCTTTATTCAAAGCCAGCTGTACATTTCCCCTCGTTATCACTGGGGCCCCGCTGCTCCAGCTGAGTGTCTGCAGACTGAAAGACAGACAGTGGGCACCAGGCAGTGGCACGCCAGGTTGAGCACACGTAACCACGCATTAAGACCCGAGTTCAAAGCCCCTGGTTCCCACCAGCAGGGAGAAAGCTTCACGAGTGGTGAAGTAGGGCTGCAGGCGTGTCTCTCTCTCTCTCTCTCTCTCTCTCTCTCTCTCCCTTATTCCACCCTTCCCTCTAAATTTCTCTCTGTGCTATCAAACAAAATAAAGTCTCATAAAATAAAATAAATTATTTTTTAAAAAGAAAAGGAGAGACGGAAGAAGGAAGTCTACCACACCGAAGCTGGACGTCTCCAATCAGCGTGGTGGTGACTGGGCTTGAGCCTGGGCCTGGCCGAGTTACCGTGCCAGCCCTGAATTCCATCTTCTGACCCACTGTGAGTTCTGCATTTTGAGGACTGCTTAGGACCACCAGCCTGTGTCAGTTCCCAAGGAGCTAATTGGAAAAAAAAAGTGGGGCCATTCGGGGGGGGGGGGGGAGGCGGGCGGTTCGCTGCATGATAGCTTCTAATTCCCACCCACCACCTAGCAGGCTCGGGAAATCAGATCCCACCTGGGGCTGCCGACTCTCACATGAGAGAGAGCTCAGCTTTTAGTTCTGCCAAGCAGAGCAGTCACCCACCGGGGGGCAGCTGCCAGCTGGCCTCCCTGGCCCAGCCCACAGAGCTGCTGACAGACCCGGCTCCAGGCCGCCTTATCTCCCGCTGCCATACCAGCTCCTCTCCCCTGGTTCTTCTTCAGCTGGGAGTCTCTTCCTGGTTCTCATGAAAAAGCCCTGTGCCACGCTGAACAGCTGCCAGTCACTGCTGCTGGGAATCCAGACTAGTCTCAGTGGGGTGGAGACTCAAGACAGCCTTCAGCCAGGTAGTGGGGTCTCTTGTATGTGAGCGGCCTCTCTAGCGTAATTGGAGGGTACCAGGTGGGGCCCTTCCCTGGCTCACGTCAACAAACAAACAATAGGCACTGCCAGACTCCCCTTCCCCCACCTCGGGTTTCCCAGCTGCACACCTGGGCCTCAGCACACCTGCTCGCGGCTGGGGCAGGTGTCAGCCTTCAGCATGCGCTGCCATGTCCAGGCTCTTGCCCCCGTCCCCAGGATATGACAAAGCTGGATGTCCCTTTGGACATGACTTCTCAGGTTTCACGGAATTCCCAGAGGCCAGTAAAGCCACCGGCAGATGATTCACAGTGCAAGAACCAGCGAATCTGACTCCCGAGACATGGGTGTTAGGAAACATTATTCTAGGGCTGGCATGTTACCATGTGCAATGACTTGGGTTCAAGCCCCTGGTCTCTGCGTGCAGCAGGGAAGCTTCATGAATGATAGAGAAGGTGTCTCCTTTTTCTCTCCCTCTCTATCTCCCCTCCCCCTCTGTCTCTATATAAATAATAATAATTCCAAAAAATGGGAACATTATTCTTTATCCCTCTCTCTGTCCTGGGTAACTGCGCTCAAAACCAGTGGACCTGAATAGCACAGTCCTGTCCTTTCTTTTTCTTTAGAGAAGGGGAGGAGAGACAGACAGACACACAGACACCATGACACCTTTCTACAGTAAGCCACGGAGTCTCTCCTGGTGCTGTGGTACTCCTATGTGGAGCTAAGGGCTCAAAGTTGGAGTCTCATGCATGGAATGCATGGTAGTGTCCACTCTACTGGATGAGCTATCTCTCAGTCCCCAAGGACAGTCATTACTGTCCTTTTATTCCTTCACATTCCTTACAGGTTGTAACACCAGTGGGGTGAGGATGACTCTAGTCAGTTCACCCACGGATGCTCTCTCAGGACAAAGGCGATCCAACAACCACAGAGATCAGAAAAGGCGACTTCAGAGCTCCTACTCTGGGAGCCCCGGATCCTGAGAGTGGAACGAACTGGTTCCTGAATGATTAGCGGAAACAGTGAGTCCAGAGCGACTCTTGCAGAAGACCAGGTGAGTTATAGTCAAGACAAACGTCTGAGGGGAAGGGAAGTAGTATAATGGTTCTGTAAAAGATTTTCCTGCCTGGGGTTCCTCTGAAGTGCCAGGTTCAACCCCCTAATCCACTGAGAGAAGAGAGAGAAAGAGAGAGAGAGAGAGAGACTTCTGAAGCATCTGCACGGAGGAAAACAGAAATAACAGCAATCTTCAGAGAGATGTACCACCTCCTCCACCCCCAAAGGAATTTGGCAATTGCTGAAGAGCTTTTCAGTTGGCACCTGGGGGTGGGGTGGGGTGGGTAGAGAGCAGACGTGCTACTCAGAATCCTATAATATATGCAAAAGATGTCCCATTTTTCACTGGCCGACTGATGGCAAGCCCTGTGATGTAACACAGAACAATACAACCCTGAATGTATTGTGGAGAATTCTGGGATAGATAAAGGCTGCCGTGGAAGACGCCAGCCCAAACTCAGGCCGTGCTCAGCCCCCTCAAGGTTGGGTGGTAAGTCAGACTTGGGCTTTGGGAAGAGGCTTTTCTTGGTCTCAATTTCCTGTCATTTATTCAGAAAGATGTGGATCAGGGGCTGGGTGGTGGTGGAGCCATTTGAGCGTCTGTGTCACGGTACAGAAGGAACAGGTTCAAGCCTCCAGTCCCCACTTGCTGGGATGAAATAGGGCTGCAGGCGGCTCTCTGTTTCCCTCTCTCTCTCCCCTTTCTCCGAGTTTCTTTCCATCCTATAAAATTTAAAAAAAAAATTCATGCTCTCTGGCTGCGGCTTCTTCTCGTGGTCAGAAGCACCTCAGCGGAGGTGCCCCAGGCATCCATCTCCTGAGAACTGAGCACGAGTGACTCTGCTAGCTGGACAGAGAGAAACTGCAAGGGGAAAGGAGGAGAAAAAGACATCTACAGACATTCTTCACCACTCATGAAGTGTCTCTGCTACAGGTTCCAGATGCCAGCAGGATGCCGACCTGACTTCCCTGGACAGACAACCCCACCAATGTGTCCTGGAGCTCCGCTTCCCCAGAGCCCTGCCCCACTAGGGAAAGAGAGAGGCAGGCTGGGAGTATGGATCCACCTGCCAACATCCATATTCAGCGGGGAAGCAATGACAGAAGCCAGACCTTCCACCTTCTGCAACCCACAATGACCCTGGGTCCATGCTCCCAGAGGGATAAAGAATAGGAAAGCTATCAGGGGAGGGGATGGGATTTGGAGTTCTGGTAGTGGGAATTGTGTGAAGCTGTACCCCTCTTATCCTATGGATTAGTCAGTGTTTCCTTTTTATAAATAAAAAATTAAATTAAAAAATTAACAACTACTTAAAAAAAAGAAGTTGGGAGCCAGGCTGTGGCGCAGCGGGTTAAGTGCACATGGCGCAAAGCGCAGGGTCCCACGCGACACACAGACAGGAGCTGCCAAGTGTTTTGTGCACACTTGGCGTGACGCAGCTGAGTGGCTGCTGGTGTGCGGCGGCGAACTCCTCCTGAGGGTCCCGTGCCCTCCTGTTTGTGCAGCGAGCCCCTCAAAGGGTGTGCGTCCTTTCCTTCTTCCGGTAGAATGAATCTCGCATCTTATAGCCGAAAAGGGAGCCGCTGCATTTGTTCCATTTGCAAAAGTGCACCACATGGCTTTTAAAGGTGCTCTTCCTTGATTGACAAGGTCTGCGACCACCCCACCCCCTCTCCCTGAAAAGGATCAGCAACAGAACATTTCTTGACACCATTCAAGAGAGGTTATACCAACACGGGGTGGGAGGCTGACAGAGGGGCTGTGATTTTTCCAGCCATCAGTTGAAGAATGACTTCCGCCTCGCCCCTTGGCCTGACAGGAGAGCCGTAACCCTGTAATGTGGCTCCTTTGTTAAATCGGAAGGAAGCTGCAATATTATTGAAGGAAGACTTACCTTTCAGCCACTTTGGACATTTTTAAACAGTGTCTGTCAATTTGTGCATTCAAAAATGTTATCTGCGGGAAGAGAGAACAGGGCTTATTAAGACCAACATCGAATGAGTTTTTTCTCTCCCTTTCATCCCAGGAACCTCAACTCCACAGTTCCACTAATACTCAAAGCACCTCCTCTGAGAAATGCCTTGGACCCTCCAGCTTTGCCTCACAACAAGCACTCGGCACCTTGGGAAACCCTACGCTGCTTGAGACCCACCCTTCAGGTTAGTCTCTGGCATACGGTCTCCTGTTCTCTTTCTAGATTTATGTCTTTTTGTTTTTAAATATTTATTTATTTATTCATTTATTCATTCATTCCTTTTTGTTGTTTTATTGTTGTAGTTATTATTGTTGTCGTCATTGTTGGATAGGACAGAGAAATGGAGAGAGGAGGGGAAGACAGAGAGGGGGAGAGAAAGACAGACACCTGCAGACCTGCTGCACCGCCTGTGAAGCGACTCCCCTGCAGGTGGGGAGCCGGGGGCTGGAACCGGGATCCTTATGCCAGTCCTTGTGCTTTGCGCCACCTGCACATAACCCGTTGCACTACAGAGTTTATGTGTTACTACGTCTTGACTCCAAAAGGCAGTATATGCAAAGGTACCTGGCCCGATCTAAGACTTTTTTTACAAGACTCCTTAGCAAAAAGAAAAAAAAACCGATAATATCACTAGCTGAAGGCTCAGAGAATGGTCAGCACTTTTTAGCAATAAAGTCTTTTTTCAATTAAAATACAGACATTGCCCTTTTTTTTTAAGGTATAATGCTATTTCACACTTAACAGACTACAGGATAGCATAGACATAATATTATATGCACCGGAAAGCCAAAAAGTCTGTGGCTCTCTTTATTCTTATATTCACTTTACTGGACTAGTCTGGAGTGAAAGCCGCAGCATCTCTGAAGTGTGCGTGTGCAGCCTGGATAAAGCAGCAGGTCAGCTGCAAATATCTGCTGTGACTCATCTCCTGTGACCTGCTCTGCTGACTTTTCACGCCTGCCTGACTAACTAGAACAATCAGATAACTATTTTACATACACCTGCTTGCTCTTTTTAAAATCTAATCATAAACTTAAGGGCAGACACCTACCAGTTTATTCCTTTGAGTTCTCCCCCGGAAGTCAGTGGAGCATAATCTTAAGTAGACCCTACAATGACTTCATGACCAGTGAACTCCAGAAAGGAATCCTGTAATCAAGCACTGTCTGCTGGCCTGGGTTGACCAGTTAGCTCTTCATGATGAAGGAAGATAATAATACTAAACCCAACAAAGCTGGGATGGCATTGAGAATGAGACATTCTTTATTCTTTTTTTAAAAAAATATTTATTTATTTATTTTCTTTTTTGTTGGCCTTGTTGTTTTATTGTTGTAGTTATCATTATTGTTGTTACTGATATTGTCATTGTTAGATAGGACAGAGAGAAATGGAGAGAGGAGGGGAAGACAGAGAGGGGGGAGAGAAAGACAGACACCTGCAGACCTGCTTCACCGCCTGTGAAGCGACTCCCCTGCAGGTGGGGAGCCGGGGGCTAGAACTGGGATCCCTATTCCGGTCCCTGCGCTGTGCGCCACATGTGCTGAATCCACTGCACTACCGCCCGACTCCCCAAGGCTTTCTTTATTCTTAAAGCTTCCTTTTGTATCCCAGCAGTAAGAGCTGGTTTACACTGCAGGTGCATTACAGGTTTTTAAATCTTTACCATTTTATTTGATAAGACAGAAATTGAGAGGAGAAAGAGAAAGAGAGACACCTGCAGACGGACTTTACCGCTTATGAAGCTTCCTCCCTATAGGTGGTCACTGGGGGTTTGAACCCAGGTCTTTGCACACTCTACCAGGTGCTCTAACCACACGACACCTACACATTATAATTTTAAGGGTCCCATGATATGGCTCCTCTTGTCCCCAGCTCCCAGGACAGTCTGTGGAAGAAGAAGCTCTAGAAGTCTCCCTTCCCCATAGTATTAAGAGAAACCATCTCTACCTTTCACTAATAACTGCTGGAGGAACTCAGTGGAGGATTTTTTCCTCTTGAGTTTCCATGGTTTGTTCACACACAATACTCAAAAGGTCAAGTCACCCACACCTGGGTGCCACTGGGTTTCCAGGAACACAGTGTTCACTCAGCCTTCAGAGGCGGCCGTTCAAAGCATTTTCAAACTTGCCCATGTCTCCTCCTGTGAGAGCAGGAGTTGGTTCAGTCACCTGTTTCCGGATGTCCTCTTTTGTAGTTTTCCTGACGGGCTGACTGGGTATGTGCACGGGGCTTTGTGACTGGGACTCCTCAGTCACTCCATACACAGACTAGAGAAGACAAGCACAGAGCATCAAGTCAGTATGGAAGGTGGCTCTGGGGCTCAGAAGTGCAATCATTCATTCAGCAACCAGTGTCGTTGCTGCTTTTTCCTTTTGTTAAAGGATAACTATCTTCAATGAATATCCCATTCTATTATTTGTGAAATATTATTCTATTTATGATGTATTTCCTTTATTTATGAGAGAGAGAGAGAGAGAGAGAGATGTGCCAGGCAGTGGTGCTCCTGGTTAAGCACAAATGCTACAGTGTGCAAGGATCTGGGTTCAAGCCCCTGGTTCCCACTAGGGGAAAAGCTTCACAACAAATGAAGTAGAGCTGCAGGTGTCTGTCTGTCTGTCTTCCTCTCTGTCTCCCTCACCCCTTTCAATTCCTCTATGTCTCTGTCCAGTAATTAACTAATTAAAGAAAATAAAACATTAAAGAAGGGGGGAGCCAGAGCACTCCTCAGTTCTGGTTTATGTGGTGCTAGGGATTAAATCTGGGCACTCAGAGCCTCAGGCATGAAAGCCTTTTGTGTAACTATATGCCGTCTCCCCAGACTATATACAGTACTCAGACCTCCTCTCTGACATCCTGATAATAAGTGATCCGCAGCTGCTTGGACTTGGTTTTTCGAGGGAGGGAACTCTGCCTCTATTTCACATCCAACCTTAAAACTACCAGTGTTGGAAAACTCTTGCTCTTCTTGACTTGAAAACTGTCTCCTTGCATATCATTGTTTCTGCAGAGATGGTCTATAGACCATCTGCAAAGAATAATCTCTTGTGCTTGGTCAGCAAAGCCCACCGAGTCAGACTATTTAGAGTGGAGATGTGTGGGTCTGCGCTTGTAACATGTGTACCTGCTGATTCTGGGGCTCCAGTACAGTGCAGAAGCCATGTACCATTTGTTACTGGCATGCTGACGGCAAACCAGGCTGTTAAGTCCAAACTTGAGGTGGCCATCTTAGATCACTTTCCTCTTAAGCGAAACAGCATCCTGATTCCAGTTTCTCCACATATTCACAGCTATGACTACTTGTTTTATATTTTAAATATTTAACTTATTTCAATGATAGATAGACAGGAAAGATCACTGCTTGCCTCTGTGCTTATGGTGGTGCTAGGAACTGAAGCTGGATCTTAAGAGCCTCAGGTGTACCTAACTCTTTTGTATAACTATGATATTATCTCCCTGCCCAGTCACTACTTTTAATCACTACTCTCTCTAGTGTGTTAGAGACAGATTAAAGACAGCCTTTGCTTTTGTAAAGAAACAAAGGCCTGAAGAATATAGAACTATAAAATCAAGTACAGCTCAGATAGAATGGATATATATATATATATATATATATATATATATATATATATTCCATGAAATTCTTAATCTTAGAGTTTGGGATATCCTTCCATATTAAATGAGGGCATTTGATACTCTTATATTCTAAGCCCCCCTTCTCCCCTTTATTGGGGGAGGATTAATGGTTTATCATTGACAGCAAAATACAGTAGTTGGTCCATGTGTAACATTTCTCAGTTTTCCACATAACACTCTAACTCCTCATCTAGGTCCTCCTCTGCCATCATGTTTCAAGAACTGGACACCTCCAACACAGAGTCTGACTAATACCTAAGCCTCTTCTTAAAAGGATTAATCATTGCAAGAAAAGGGAACGTCTAGGGACTCATCTCTCAACGAGGAAGCTGGCACTAAGGAGAGTAGACTTATGCTCCGACTACAACACCCTTGGCTCCCCTGTGAAGCTGAGAGGCACCAGCTGTAGGATGACCTGAACGTGGCATCCATGGGGTTGCCATGCCCACTGCTCCTCCCAGTACCGTGAAACATGACTGACACAGGCTTTCATACAATTGGACAAAATAGTGACTTGAGCCTGGATGCTAGAGAGACACTAAAGGACTCATTTGTTTTAGAATATTCACTATTTCCATTTGTTTATTGCTTTTCCTTCCTTCCAGCTAGCCAAGTCCTCCCTAATGCAGTGCACTTGACTAGGCTTTGGAAGAGTTCTCAGGAAACCACTAGTTTCTTTTTTTTTAAGTAAATATTTATTTATTCCCTTTTGTCGCCCTTGTTGTTTTATTGTTGGATAGGACAGAGAGAAATGGAGAGAGGAGGGGAAGACAGAAAGGAGGAGAGAAAGACAGACACCTGCAGACTTGCTTCACCACCTGTGAAGGGACTCCCCTGCAGGTGGGGAGCTGGGGGCTTGAACTGGGATCCTTAACACTGGTCCTTGCGCTTTGTGCCACCTGCACTTAACCTGCTGCGCTACCACCTGACTCCATGGAAGCCACTAGTTTAGCGCCTCCTCCTGCGCTTCTGAACTGACTGCACTTCCTTGGTCCAGTCTCTCTCTACTGCTAGCTGCCCACTGGATCTACTCAGCCCCGCTAGGCTGTGGGCTCTGCTTGCAAGGAGTCATCACTGTCTTTCGGCAGGAGGAACAATGCCAAGCGCATGTCACTCACTCTATTAACATTTGTAGGATGAACGAATGAAATGGCATCAAATGATAAAATACAGCAGGATTACAAAGAGAAAATGACCGTCTGAACGGTACCAGAAATGAAAAGACTGACTGACACACAGGATTTTCAGTTCAGCTAAACTAATGCACCTTTTTAACCTTCTGTGGATTCTTCAAACGTCGGCATTTTCTGATGTCCATTTCTGTTGTATTCACACAGCCTGGCTGGGAGGAGAAGAAGGGAGTGGGGGGGAAAGAAAGGATTATTGCATAAATTACTAGGTGGAAATCACCCTTCCAGTTTAGGCCAAGCTCATTACAGAAAATGCCCAATGCTCTCCACTTAGCTGCCTACATTTTTTTTTTTTTTACAAAGCTATTTCATCTTCTGCACGTGTTCTTCCACAGAGTTTGCAAATGGAATATAAAAGCTGATCTCACAGTGCTGGAGGATGATATGTAGAGGTTATTGTGTGCAGTTTGTAAGAGTAAATGCTATTCAGAGTCACAGCCTTTGTCATTCCACAGGCCGGATCATTGAGAAACGCACCAGCGTCTGGATGGGGAATGACTGACTTTGGATCTGCTTTCAGATGGCTTTTAGGAAGACTCAACTAGTTTATTCATTTTCAGTTCTCTTTCATGAGGAAAATTCGGTAGTTAAAGAGAAACTCTGAAAATGGAGCCAAGCTTTCTCACCACTGGCCTGTGGACATCCCAAAACGCTCGCTCTTGACTATCCAGGATTTTCCTTTCGGTTTTATCCTTTTTCCGGTCGATTCTGAAGGAAAAGAGAAAGGAAATGAGCGGATTTGATAAACTGCCCTTCCTCCTGAGTGGCAGTCCGCGCCTGTTTCTAGAAGTTCGACACACAAGGCCGTTAGCAACTCTGTGGTCCCTGATCCACACAGGTGCTGTGTTCCGTGAAGGAAGCCTGGAGAAATCCACACATGATAATGGAACTTGCTTTAGAAACTGCAAATCTCTGTGGACAGAAAACACTTGTGGAGAGGCAATGGAAAGAAAATAATGCAACTGACCTTTCTGCAGTAATAAGATGTGGGTAACTAAATTATCCCTTGATTCGCCCCTCAAGCAAAGGGCAGTTGTGTATTAAAAAAAAAATCACAGGAGGTGCTGAGACGGTGGCGCACCTGGTTAAGCACACACCTGACCATACGTATAGACCTGGGTTCAAGCCCTCAGCCCCACCTGCAGGGGGCAAGTTTCACAAGTGTCACAGCAGTTCTCTCTGTCCCTTTCTACCTCCCCCTCTGCCCTCTCAATTTCTCTCTGTCTTATCAAATATAAGAAAAATTAAAAATAACATATAAAAACATAGGAAAGGTGTTCAGAGCAAGAGACTCTGAGGAAGGAGGGTAAGGATGGTGGTGGTGGGGGACTTCGGGGTCAAGGCACATGATGGTGAGAGAATTGTGCTGGGGAGATGAGAAATTTTACCCATGTGTTAACAACTCTACTGTCTTAACCTTCCGATAATAACAATAATAATAACAATAACAACAATAATAATATTAAACCAGGAAAATTATAACTGTGGGCTTGCAGAGATTCACCCTCAGCTTTGAAAGCTTAGCTTAGACTCAGAGACAGTCGGGATGCCTTCAAAAGGCTGCAATTATGTGTTTTTGAAAGTCACTGAAATCATCTGGCTTTCTAAAAAGCAGAGAAATATCGAGTGACAAGAGCCAGAAGCCGGGATCTCTGACCCCAGCTGGAGGAGACAAACACTGCAGGGAGGGTACAGGGGACCGCAGCATGTGTGCTCGCTTCTGGCCAGGAGCACAGGCAGGAGGTCCAGGGAGAAGGCTGCAGGACTCCCTGTTCTCTCGTTCAGTAAAAAGCAGTACCGATGGAGTTGGGCGGTAGCGCAGTGGGTTAAGCGCACGTGGCACAAAGCACAAGGACCGGCTTAAGCATCCCAGTTCGAGCCCCTGGCTCCCCACCTGCAGGGGAGTCGCTTCACAGGCGGTGAAGCAGGTCTGCAGGTGTCTTTCTCTCCCCCTCTCTGTCTTCCCCTCCTCTCTCCATTAAGTAGACAGCAATTAGCACCAAAATCGTGGTGGGTTTCTTTCATTCCAGTAGACCAAAGTGCTTCCCAGAGAACCAGGAGTCAGGAGTCACAGGGCAACGTGTCGGTAATGCTTTGCTTTTTTTATTATTTTATTCATTTATTTATTTTCCCTTTTGTTGCCCTTGTTGTTTTTATTGTTGTTGTTGTTGTTGATGTCATTGTTGTTGGATAGGACAGAGCCTCCTCACCCACTCACCCACCCGTCTACTTTCCTCTTTCTCGGGAGGGCAGGCAGACTCCTGCCAACAACTCTTGAGGATTTCTGGAGCACAGAACATTCTGGACTCATGGATGCGGAAGAGGAGGAGGAGCGGCTGGCACTGCTGAGGGAGGACAAGAGTAAGAACACAGAGCCGTGGGCCTAGGTCTTTCCCGCTGTGGCCGACCCTGCACTCACTCATCCACACGCCTGAAACCTGCCCTCGCAGCAGCTAGCACAACACCGCCCAGAGTGTGCAGGGTTCTTCAGAGACTCACAAGGAGTTACCCAGAAGCAGATGATACACATAGAAGAGGAATAAGGGGGCTGGTGGTAGTGCACTGGGTTAAATGCATATGCTGTGAAGCCAAGGACCCAAGCAAGAATCCTGGTTCGAGCCCTTGGCTCCCCACCTGCAGGGAAGTCGCTTCACAGGCGGTAAAGCAGGTCTGCAGGTGTCTTTCTCTCCCGTTCTCTGTCTCCCCCTTTTCTCTCCATCTTATCCAAAAAAAATGGAAAAATGGCCACCAAGAGCAGTGGATTCATAGTGCAGGCACCAAGCCCCAGTGATAACCAGAGAGAGAGAGAGAGAGGAATTAGCCTTCTACCAGCCCAGCACCCCCTTCCTAGAGACTGTCACGGAGAGAGAATTCAGCTCAAGCCACTCAATTTCCCCAACTGGAAAGGATCTGGTTGACAACCACAGTTGCTGATTCAGAGATATTACTGTCATTTATCATGACCTTTCCACTAAACTTCCTGGGTGGGAAAATCACTCCAGTCTTCCTTTTCCTTTTATCTTTCATCCTTCCATGAAGAAGAGTGGCTTAGCTTATTGGCAGATTTAACAACAACAACAAAGAATCTAGAAGCTCAGGTGGACACTTGGGGGCTCCCTTTGGGCTCTTCTGTTCTCAGGATGCCTGTTGTCTGCGTGTTAGAAACTTCTAGGCATCCACTGTGCTCTCAGACGCCCAGCTCTACCCAGGAGTTTAATTCCAGGTCCAGGGCCATGCCTATAATTTAAAATCTAAAGTGTTTAATGTTTGAGCCCTAACATTTTTATATAAAAATTAAACAAAAGGGAGCCAGGAGGTAGCACAGTGGGTTAAGCACACATGTCGCGAAAGCGCAAGGACTGGCTTAAGGATCCCGGTTCAAGCCCCCCGGCTCCCCACCTGCAGGGGAGTCGCTTCACAGGTGGTGAAGCAGGTCTGCAGGTGTCTATCTTTCTCTCCCCTTCTCTGTCTTCCCCTCCTCTCTCCATTTCTCTCTGTCCTATCCAACAACAACGACATCAACAACAATAACTACAGCAACAATTAAAAAACAACAAGGCAACAAGTGGGAAAATAAATATAAATTTAAAAAAGTTAAACAAAATATGACAGGTTTTTTGTTTGTTTGTTTTCTTTTTTCTGTCAGGGTTATTGCTAGAGCTTGATGTCTGCACGACTCTACCATTCTTGGAGACATATATATATATATATATATAGAGAGAGAGAGAGAGAGAGGGAGAGAGAGAGGGGGGGGAGGGTGAGAGAGAGAGATATGAGGCAGGGAGAGAGAAAGTGGCAGGGAGAAGGAGACACATCTACATTACTGCTCCAGCATGTGTGAAGCTGCTTCCTCCCTTGCAAGTAGGGGCTGGACCAGGCTTAAATTCAGGTTGTTGTGCATAGCAATGTGTGCGCTCTACTGAGTGAGACAGTACTCAGCCTCCTGCACCTTTTCATTGATTCTGAACCCTCCCCTGGGGACTAGGCGGGGAGGGACTACTTGTTAACTTCTTTAAAATCCCACCAAGTTTTCCTGTAAAGACAAAATAGCTGTGATTAGTTACAGTCATTTATTTATTATTATTCTTGCCTCTAGGGTTATCATTGGGGCTTGGTGCCTGCAGTACAAATCCATTGCTTCTGGTGGTCATCCCTCTCTTTTTTCCTTCTAATTTTTACTAGATAAGACAGAGAGAAATTGAGAGAGGATGGGGAAACAGAGAGAGGGAGAGAAAGACACCTGCAGACCTGCTTCACCACTGGTGAGACGGGCCCCTTCGAGGCGGGCAGCAGGGGCTTGAACCCAGCTCCTTACTCTTGGTAATATATGTGCTTTACCGGGTGCACCACCGTCCAACCCGTGACAGACATTCTTTTCAACCCTCGAGCACAGAACCTGGAACTCATCTTGTAAACTACGTGTCGAGTTCTCCCTCTGGAAGGAACCTCAGTGTCTGCTGCAAAACAGTTTTTTAAGCCTGTGTCAGCCAGTATTGCCACTGGTGACAAAGATGAGGCGTATTCACTCCGACCTTACTATCTGCTCATGGGCACCCAAGGGAGGCTAGCTAGCGGGACTCATCCCAGTTGGCTGGGCGTGGAAAGGAAGCCCCTTTGGCAGTGCTGCTCCCCACCTCCCCCCACCAGAGTCTTGCTCTCGGCAGGTGACGTTCACCTACTTGACTTGTGCTTCTGCTTGCATGAAGATGAATTCCCACTTCCTGGCAAAGGCCCTCTGGAGTCTTGCTAAGTTTTCCTAATGAGAAATGAAAATCAACAAGAAGACATTCATCACCATAAACGTGCATGTCCACACCTAGCTCCTGCCACAAGACAGACAGCCATTTCCGTACGTCCAACAACTCAACGCAGGACTAAATCCATAGGACACAGACCCAATGTGGCTGTGCAGCAGAACTACTGAAACCTCTTTGGCTCACCTGATTTCTCTCCTCCTGTGAGCTTTCCAAGAGCACAACACACAGCTCTGGTCAGAAGGACGCCGCATACAGAGAGATTTAGATTGATTGGCTCGTGGAGAACCATGCAGGGTTTGGGGAACATAGCTGCTTTGTTTGTTTGTTTGCAATCTAACAACTCTGAGAGTAAAAGCAAGAGTGGATTTCTTCTCAGGACTTACCTTCCACGGGGTGGTCTTGGGAAAGGGTGACCAAGCTGCCTGGGCATTTATATCTTTGAAAATTGGATATAAACATGGAAAAAAAAAGGGGGGAGCCCTTGTGTTTGTGGTGTTTACGAAAGTAAAATCTAGCTCTTCCCTCAAACTTTGTGGACTCACCCAGGGGTAGACCAGAGAAGCAGGGACAAGCATTTGACAAGTCCCCCTAATGGTTCCCCTAATTCTGATGGAATGCAAGGGCAGAGTGCACATCTTGCTATGTGTTCCATAGAGCTCACCCCAGCACTAATTGATCACCCTCATTAGTGGGTATTAATATCAAAGGAGCTTGATCACTGCAGTAAGCACACAGCTAATTCCAAGGCTTGGTGGAAATGTGCCCCCCGCCCCCACAAAAAGTCAACTTTGGAGTCTCCCAATGTTAGCAGGAAGCAACGTTTCAACACCTAAATACCAGCCAGTTGGAGATAGTCAATAAATTCTGACACACTCTTAACACGGAATATTAGGCAGACAATAACAATGGCGATATAGATTATCATTACTGCTGACACAGAACTATTCCCAACATAGTTACTATCTATGACTTGGGAAAGAAGTAGCTTATACAATAACATATATGATGTGATTCTAATTTTAAATTGCCACCAGGGTTATTGCAGGGGCTCAGTGCCAGCACTACAAGTCCACTGTTCGCAGCAGTCATTTTTTTCCTTTTATTTTTCCCTTTCTTTATAATTTTCATGAGATAGGGGAGAAATTAAAAGAGGACAGGGAGACAGAGAGAGAGAAAGAGAGAGACAGACACTAGTAGACCTGCTTCACCACTCGTGAAGCATCCCTCAGCATCCCTCCTACAGGTGGGGAGCTGGGGCTCAAACCTGGGTCCTTGCACATAGTAATATGTGCACTTAACTGGGTGTGCCACTGCCTGATCCCCAATTTTATTGTTTTTGTAAAGAAAAACATATATGTATGGGGCAAAGGATTGTAGATCATTTCTCTCCTATTTATTTTGCTGTGCGAATTTATTTATTTATTATTTATTTATCATTTTGTCATGACTGGGGCTTCACTGCTCCAAGATAACATTTTTTAAAAAAAATTTATTTGTTTTCCTTTTTGTTGCCTTTTTTATTGTTGTTGTAGTTATTGTTGTTGTTGTTGTGGGTGTTGTCGTTGGATAGGACAGAGAGAAATGGAGAGAGGAGGGAAAGACAGAGAGGGGGAGAGAAAGACAGATGCCTGCAGACCTGCTTCACTGGGATCCTTACGCCAGTCCCTGCACTTTGTTCCATGTGCGCTTAACCCACTGTGCCACCTGACTCCCCAAGATGACTTTTTTTTTTCCAGACAGAGACAAAGATGCAGAGAAAAAGAGAGGTTGAAAGAGACCACAGACTGAAGCGTCCTCCAGTGTGCTGGGGTTGGGGCTCCAAGCTGACAACGCAGCACTATCCAGGTGAGCTCTCTTATTGGTTGTTGAATTGTTTGCTTTTATAAAGAAATATATGATCGGGGGAAAAAAAGATTCAAGCACTTGCTGATATTTGAAAAGAAAATGCTTTCTCGGTTTGTAAGTATTTGTTGGCTGAACTTCATCCTCAAAGAGAAACTCCATACCTATTTACAAATACTGGATCAGCGGTTTCTCTTTATTGTTTTTTTTTTAATTTTATGATTTATTAATGGATAGAGATGGAGAGAAATATAGAGGGAGGGGAGGTAGAGAGGGAAAGACACAGAGAGACACCTGCAGCCCTGCTTCACCTCTCATTAAGCTTTCCCCACTGCAGGTGGAGACCGGGGCCTTGAACCTGAGTCCTTGTGCACTGGGATGTGGGCACTCAACCAGGGCACCACCACCTGGCCCTCACTCCAGCTGTCTTTGTAGAGCCAACTCCTCTCTCACTCACAACTCCCAGTGACCACTGACCTGTTGCCTTCATGACAGCTTTGCATTCACAAGAATGACATGTACATGGAATCACGCCGTTTGTGATCTTTGGAGACCGGTTTCTTGCACCAATACAGCGTCTTTGAAGTAACTTATCCAAGTGGTTGTTCTACTCTATAGACACCCCATTGTCTGGATGTGCCGGACTGACTTCAGCCTTTATCTGTTCACGTGCACGTGGGTCATTATTTTTTTATTTATTAAATTTAAAAAAAATATTTATTTTCCCTTTTCTTGCCCTTGTTGTTTCATTGTTGTTATAGTTATTATTGTTGTTGTTATTGATGTCGTCGTTGTTGGATAGGACAGAGAGAAATGGAGAGAGGAGGGGAAGACAGAGAGGAGGAGAGAAAGACAGACACCTGCAGACCTGCTTCACTGCCTGTGAAGCGACTCCCCTGCAGGTGGGGAGCCGGGGTTCGAATGGGGGATCCCTAGGCCCGGTCCTTGTGCTTTGCGCCATGTGCACTTAACCCGCTGCGCTACCGCCCGAGGGTTATTTTCTGTATTTGGGAATTTCCAGCAGAGCTGCTGCGGCTGCTAGTGTCCAGGCCACTAGTGGAAACACACCTCTGGGAGCGCGTATGGGAGAGTGAGGTCGCTTAGCTCAATGCCAAGTGTGTGTTTCACTCAGAGAAACGGGGCCAGCCACACCAGTGAGCACTCCCACGAGTGGTCAGGCAGCTTCCCGCTTCTCTTGAACTGTCGGCCATTACAGTAGCATCTGCAGCATCACCGCTTGAATCTGCACTGCCCGGGTGGTCAGTGATGCTGAACTGCTTCTAATGTGTGTGTCGCCCTCATGTCCTCTTTGGTGAAATGTCTGTTCAGGCTCTTTGCCCACTTTGAAGGTGAGTTGTTGGCTTTCTTGTTGCACTCATTACTTACAAGATGCGGCTTATTGGGTGGGGGGATGGGGGTGGAAAATACAAAACACAGGCGGAGAAACAGAAGGCATTTTCTCTCCACTACCCGAAAGGGATGGATGGGGGAGAGGAAAGGGGAGACACCAGCTGAAACAGAGCTTCAGAGCCCTGTCTACTCGCCCCCACAGCTATCCTGGAAAGTCATACTTACCGCTTCGTAGTCTGCCAGTTCCAGTCTTGCTTTATTCTGCATCGTCCTTTTACAGAGATAGATGGCTGAGGGGAGAAGAGAAACCGCACCATGTATGAGGGCAGCAGCGTGATGCAGTCATGCACCCGTCCGTCCATCCATCCGCCTCCCCATCTGCGCACATGAAGACATGTGCATCTCCTCCCATGTGCTGGACTGTGCTGTGGAGAATACATTTCTGTGGAAGCCACACCTTCTGATTCCCAGTCCTCTTCCTTCTCTCTTTCCTTTTTTTTTTTGTCCTTTTCTTTAATGTTTATTACTTATTTTATTTGAGAAGGAAGAAGTAGGGGGAGAGAGGGAGAGAAAGAGAGAGAGAGGGAGAGGGAGAGGGAGAGGCCTGCAGTACTGCCACACTGCTCATGGAGATTTCCCCTGGGGGCTTGGAACCCGGGTCTTTGTGCATAGTAACATGTGCACTCAACAGGGTGTGCCACAGCCCAGCCCCCATTCAAATTTGTGATGCAGCAAACTGTCTGTAAAAGCTCCCCTCAGACCTACGATGAACCTTTACCTCAGTTTCACCCCTTTCTGGAGGAGGGTACCACAGAGCTAACATGAAATCTTGCCTTAGTTGAAACAATTCCACCCACCACCAGGGTCTTGACTGACTACCCACTATGTGTCACGTGCATTTCAGTCGGTGTCAACACTACACCAGGAGCTAAGGACTACTGCCACTCTGCTTTTCACAGGAGGGCTCTGAAGCACAGAGAGGTCAGGTGTCCAGTTACAGGAGCTATTTGATCCTGGAGTCACTTCTTTCTTGGTTCAGAGCAACAGGAATTTAAAAGACTCTTGCTTTCATCAATCATCATCTCTGTATTTTACTCACATTTGAGCCCAGCCTCCACTATAATGGAGGAAGCTTCACTGCTATTATGGTATCTCCCTCTCTCTCTAAAAAAAAAAAAAAAAAAAAAATCTGTCCTAGGAGTCGGGCAGTAGTACAGTGGGTTAATCGCAGGTGGCGCAAAGTGCAAGGACTGGCATAGGATCCTGGTTCGAGCCCCCTGCTCCCCACCTGCAGGGGAGTCTCTTCACAAGCAGTGAAGCCGGTCTGCAGGTGTCTATCTTTCTCTCCCCCTCTCTGTCTTCCCCTCCTCTCTCCATTTCTCTCTGTCCTATCCAACAACAACACCATCAGTAACAAAAATAATAACTACAACAATAAAACAACAAGGGTAACAAAAGGGAATAAATAAATATTTTAAAAACTCTGCCTTGAGCAGCAAAACTCCAGCAACAACAATAATAAAATTGTAACTGATTTTTCTGCCCATGCTACACAGCTAAAAGGAGGAACTGGAAAGAGTCCACAGAGGGAGACAGCGCCCTGTGGCAGGCAGGGGCAGGCAGCCTCAGCATCTCGTGTCGCAGGCCGGACAGATATGCTAATCTTCCTTGTTCCCAGCGGTCTGGCCCCACCGCCCTCACACTCTCTCCACTGCCTGCAGAGATACTGGTCTTCACATGCACAGGGTCACATGACTGCTTCATGGAACGCAACTGCAGTTATCCAAATCCCGAGCAGTTTCCCGTCCCAGAAGCACTTGTTTTACGAGCAGCCAAGTGCAAGCTCTTGTGCACAGTGGTGAGAGCAGGGCCAGGCGCAGGAAGCCTGGCTGGATCCACTCATCACATCAGGGGGGACAGCACAGCCCCAGAGGGGCACAGGACAGCGACTGCAGACAGCTGACAGGCAGTCGGAAGGGTCCTGCCTGCCCCCTTGGAAACAAGGTCAGCCTTAGCAGGCAGTGCGCAGTCTGCAGTCCACCCTCAGCACTGCTGCCTCTTGGCTTCCCTCCCTCAGACCTGAGATGAGGAGGCTGGCGCTTATCTGCCAGGTCCCTGCAGAGCACAGGCGCAGCCCTGCTGAGCATGGCCTGCCCAGCTCCCTCCCACTTGCTGCAGTGGTCTGAGTCCCCTGAGGGAGCAGACAACCTGAAAGGAGCCCAAGTCTCCTCCAGGGAGGGACAGTGGGCCGTGGCTTCACTGCTCACCATAGTCAGTGTTTTCAGGCTCCCAGCAGTTCGAAGGCCAGAAGTATGGAGCCTGCAAGAGAGCACAGGTGTCAGGGTTCAGGCCTATGGGCCCCGGGCTGCCCCAAGTGAGGGCCCCACTTGGGATGGGCTTTGTCTTGCTGACTTCACTTGCCAACATTTGCCTGTTTTTAATTTTTCTTTTTCTTTTTTTTTAATTATATTTATTTATTATCCCTTTTGTTGCCCTTGTTCTTTATTGTTGTTGCAGTTATAGTTGTTGTTATTGATCTCGTCTTTGTTCAATAGGACAGAGAGAAGTGGAGAGAGGAGGGGAAGACAGAGAGGGGGAGAGAAAGACAGACACCTGCAGACCTGCTGCACCGCCTGTGAAGCGACTCCCCTGCAGGTGGGGAGCTGGGGGCTTAAACCGGGATCCTTCTGCCGGTCCTTGTGCTTTGCGCCATGTGCGCTTAACCCGCTGTGCTACCGCCCGATTCCCTAATTTTTCGATTTCTCTTTTTAATTTATTTATCACTGGATAGAAACAGAAAGAAATTGACATTGGTGGCGGAGATAAAGAGGGGGAGAGACAGAGAGACACCTACCGCCCTGCTTCACCCCTCCTGAAGATTCCCACCTGCAAGTGGGGACCAGGGGCTTGAACTCAGGACCTTGTGCACTGTAGTGTGTGTGCTCAACCAGGTGTGCCACCGCCTGGCCCCCATTTGCCTGTTCTTGAACACAGCTGATATCAATCAACATTGTACTCTCAATACTGGGAAAGGAAATCCAGGTCCATAAGAAGCCAGAAGGAGAACTTAAGTTTTCAGGGTAGAAAAGCCTTATCTCGGGACAGTGGAGGCTAGAGGGACACAGCTGATGTAAGTGCCTGCTTCTCTGTTAAGCCTTTTTATTTATTCACTTATTGTTTTTGCCACCAGGGTTATTGATGGGCCTTTGTGCCTGCATGATAATGAACCCATCTTCCTTGGCAGGCATTTTGTTTGTTGGTTTAACTTTATTAGTGACTTAATATTGACGTACAAAATTATGAGATAACAGGGGTATAATTCTGCACATTGCCCACCACCAGAGTTCTGTGTCCCCATTCCCTCCATTGGAAACTGCACTAGTTCTCCCAAGGTCACAGAAAAGGCTTGACTAATATATATATATATATTCCATTTTTTCTATAGTCCTGTCTTCACTTCCTTTCTAAGTCACACCTACACCTATTCCAAATGTCCTTCCTTCTTTCCTCTTCTCCCTCTGGGTCCTCACAAAACTGGAGTTCAGAGTCCTCTGGTCATCTCCCACTAATATTCCTCCCCCTCTGGGGGTATGGACCAAAAATCTTTATGGGAGCAGAAGGTGGGAGTTCTGGCTTCTGTAATTTCTTCTCCACTGGACATGGGTGCTGGCAGGTGGCTCCACACCCCCAGCCTGTCTCTGTCTTTCCCTCTTGGGGCAGGGCTCCGGGGAGGGGAGGTTCCAGGACACATTGATGAGGTCCTTCCTAGGAGTATTTTTCCCCCTTTTTAAAAAATGTGATAGAACAGAAAGAAATTGAAAGGAAAGGGAGAGGTAGAGAGATAAATAGACAACTGCTGTACCACTTCAGTACTTGGAAAGCTTCCCCTCATAGGTGGGGACCAGGTGCTTGAACCGGGATCCATGGGTACTCCATCAGGTGCAACACAGCCCAGCTCCCTATGCTTTTGTTATGAGGTGAACTGTGTCAACTCAGGTTCATGGATTGAAGCTTTAGCCTCCAGTATGACTGTGTTTAGAGTCAGGAAGTAAGCTTAAATGAGGTCATCTGATCTGCCAGGATTAGTGACCTTGTAAAAGAAATACCAGCTCTCTCTTCCTCTCTACCCCATCTCCCCCAACATGTGAGGACACAGCAGGAGAGGCCCATCTGTAATTTTCAGTATCTTGGATTTTCAGCCTCCAGACTGATGAGGAATAAACACCTCCTGCTTCAGCCACTCAGTCGCTGGAGTTTTGTTATGGGCACACAGGAGCAGACCAAGGCATCCTTCAACTCCATCTCCACAAAGCCACTCACAGGCTTTCGGTTTTTGAAACAGCCCCCTTTTACTCTGCCTCCATCTCCTCACTCCAGGGTCTGAGAAAAGCAGAGGGAAATGGGTGGGCAGGGTTAGTGGGTGGCCAGCAGAAAGGGTGGGTGGTCACAGCAGGAAGGCAGCAGACTGACTGATCCAGGGTGATCTAGGGTT
The DNA here is from genome assembly GCF_950295315.1 of Erinaceus europaeus. Taxonomy (NCBI): domain Eukaryota; kingdom Metazoa; phylum Chordata; class Mammalia; order Eulipotyphla; family Erinaceidae; genus Erinaceus; species Erinaceus europaeus. The sequence continues at coordinate 78,582,496 of NC_080177.1, forward strand.
GATGTGGGTTCAAGATGGCCTCCTGCACTCATGGCACAGCCACACTTCTCTGAGGACTGCTGCTCTCATGCTCAAGATGGGTGATATTTATTTTCCTTCCCTGCAAACCCCAAGTCTGAGAAAATACATGTAGAAGGCTGGAGAGACAGTATAATGGTTATGCAAAAAAAAAAAAAAAATACAAAACAAAACAAAAAAAAACAAGGGAGTCCGGTGGTAGCGCAGCGGGTTAAGCGCACATGGCGCCAAGAGCAAGCACCAGCCTAAGGATCCTGGTTTGAGCCCCCGGCTCCCCACCTGTAGGAGGTCGCTTCACAGGTGGTGAAGCAGGTCTTCAGGTGTCTGTCTTTCTTGCTCCCTTTCTGTCTTCCCCTTCTCTCTCCATTTCTCTCTGTCCTATCCAACAACGACAACAATAATAACTACAACAATAAAAAAACAAGGGCAACAAAAAGGGAAAATAAATATAAAAAAAAACTTTCATGCATGAAGATCTGAAGTCTCAGGTTCAATCCCCAACACCACCATAAGCCAGAGCTGAGCAGGGCTCCATATATTTTCTCTCTCATTAAAGGTAAAAAATATGTAACTTATTCTTTGAATGGAGACACAGCTGACTCAGACAAAAGAACCTGCCTGTTTTTCCCACTGTTCTGAGAGCTTTCCCCAGCTGCTCTGACTGTATTTGCATGGACAGAGCTGACTCTAGGTGAGATGAAGACAAGCAAGACTTCTCTGGAAAAGAGGCGCCAGCAGGCCTACCTGGAAGCGATAAAAGGTGCCGTCATCCTTCATGGTGAGAACATGGTCTGAGATCGGGAAGATGTAGCCCTGGGCAGCTATGAGGCTCCCTAGGTGTATTGCTTCAACTGCGGACAGGAGAGGGAGAGTGGTTAGGACACACACACAAGGTGGGTCCCCAGCTGAAACACTAGCAACTGAAGTCAGCCGACAGGCGTCACCTCAGACAGCTTCACGTGGGATGTGACTGCACTGGGCTGGGCATGGGCATCTGAGGCTGAGAAGGGCTGCCACGTATCTGGGCTTCTCTGGGCTCCTGATCCCAGAGTCAGATGTTGCTTAGTGACCCATAGCCTCCAGGCTTCTAGAAGAAAGTCTAGCTTCGTGGTTAGGAGTGTGTACTTGGGGGCCGACGAGATAGCTCCTTGGACAGCTGCTGTTCATGGCCCAGGTTCAAGCCTGGCCCCCAACCCACTGCAGGCTTCGGTGTTGTGATCTCTCTCTCTCTCTCTGTCTCTCTCTCTCCCTCTCTTTCTTTCCTGAGGATTTGCCTCTTGCTACAAGAAGTATGTTAAGATCTTCTACTACGGTTTTATTGTTACTGTCACCCTTGAGGTCAGTTAGCACTTGTTTTAGATATCTGGGCACACCCATCTTGGGAATATGTATTATTGGGGGAGTAATTGTTTACAGTTGACAGTAAAATTACAGTACTTGGTCCATGTGTAACAACATTTCTCAGTTCTTCACATAACACTCTAACCTCCCGCTAGGTCCTCCTCCACCATCATGTTCCAGGGCCTGAGGAAGCATATACATTAATGTCTTCTTGTTGAACCAATCCTCTGACTAATACGTAATGCCCATCTCAGTCTCTGATCACCTTCCTTGCCTGAGAGTCTATTTTATCTGATAGCAGAATAGTTGTTCCTGCCCTTTTATTTCTTTATTATTGGCTAGAAATACTTGGAGCTTCTGTTTAGCTTCCCTTCCAACATGTATTTCCTGGAGAGACAGACTAGATGGATCTTGCTTTTTGAACCCCAAAGTGGTTCAGCAAAGAACTGGAATTTCATTACTTATGGCTGTCCTTCCCTGGGGAGGCAAAACAAAGCCCAGCAAGAAGGCGGCTTTCATGGCGCGTGTCTAGGAGCCAGAGTTCTCACTTGATTCTTTGAGTTTTTGCTTATCAACATGGCAGACGGGAGGAAGAAGGAAGGTGGGCCAGGTGCTGGACGTGCCAGGTTCCCAGGCTCCTGCTCCGTCTCGTTTCCTCTGCCATTCCCGGCTGGTGAACTGGTCTGAACTCCTCCGATACAGTCACTTCTCAGAATCTCACGTGGCTTCCAAAACTCTGTGTCCTCTCCAGGACAGCAGGATGGAACAGAAAGTCACAGATGTGACCTTCACTATTTGGGGCCTTCCATCAAAGTGCCGTGCAAGTATCTTTACTTGTTCATCTCCCACTTTCTGCTGCGTCTCAGTTCTCAGAGTCCTGTTGCTGTTAGTGCTGCTCCTATTACTTCTGCTAGTAAAGTCAGTGCCAGAGATAAAATGAACACTGTACACACAGACACACACACACAGACACACACACACACAGGCACACACACACAGGCACACACAAACAGACACACACACACAGGCACTCACACAGGCACACAGACACACACACAAACACAGGCACACACACACAGAGACACACACACACAGACACACACACAGGCACACACACACAGACACACACACACAGGCACTCACACAGACACACACACAGTCACACACACACAGACACACACACAGACACACACACAGACACACACAGAAACACACACACAGGCACTCACACAGACACACACACACACAGGCACACACACACAGACACACACACGTGCGCAATACCAAGAGAAATTGGGAGAAAATGGGGAGACAGGGAGAGAGAGACTGTTTGACACTCAAGAAGCTTCCCTCTGCCCTGGAGGTGGGGATCAGGGGCTTGAGCCTGGGTCCCTGAGCACAGGAATGTGTGTGCTCAACCAGGTGTGTCACCACCCAGCCTCCAGAATTAACATTTTAGGAGAACAAAGAAACCAGTGTTCTTGGAAGGAAAAAGACCACTGTGAAGAAAGGTGTCCCTTAGTTTGACACTATAATCAGAGTAAGGCATGGCTTGAAGTGTATGCTGATGAACTCTCTGAGACTCCAGCCCAGTGTGCACAGTAAGTGGGCGATGAGAAGTCCAGGCTGGATCTGGGAAATGAAACACACAGCGTGTCTGATTCGACTTCTTTCCTGAAGAGGAATAATGGCATTTCTAGTCGCCCCCTGTGGATGAGGAACTTGACTAGAATTAAGAGCCTTCACTAGTCATGAGAGTGACCGTGAATCACCCGCAGAAAAAGGCTGGTGTCACTACTATTTGGCCTTGTTCCTGGCACTCATCTCTGGCAACTGCATTTAGTTGAAGCCCATGTAAATTATATTGCCTCATAGTCAATAATAGTACATTAGGGACATTCGATTAAATTAAAGGAATGTCTGAGCTCACACACTGACCCCAGTAAGGAGTCACGGCAGAAGCTCAGATAGCTGGGGAAAAAAATCTATAAGAAGCACAGCCACTGGAGGCCACTTAATTTGGGGGGGGGGGGGGAAAACCAGTACCCAAGAACATCAGAATATGCTTATGCCTCGTTATAAACAGGAGCATTAGGAATCAAGAATACTCAGTTAAGATAGTGTATAATAAGCTCGGACAAGTATTAGCTAAAATGTAGACAATACGCTTTTCTTATCTAAAAGTTTCATTTTTCTGGAGCCCCTCTCCCCCACCCCCTCATTTTTTAGATTCTCCTGTGAGGATAAGGCTCACTCCATATCTGCAGGCGGGAGGACAGATTTGGAAACTGTTTTATTGGCCAGGGTCTTGTGATTTTCCTGGTAAGTTTCTCTCAAGGAAATGCACAATAAAGGCTGGGGGTGGGGTGGAGGATAACTTCTTCATGTCTTGCAGAAGGAGAAAGCAGGAGGGGTCTTAGCAGATATTTCAAACGTCTTAATTGTAGGCCAGGCACTGTGATTGTAAATGCTGGCTCCAGAAGGCAGTTCAGCGGCGGTGCTAAAACTTACCTTGTGGCTGACAGAGATCCATCTCGTGTCATAGCTGAGCTATTTCACTGGGCTCTTTAGCTTTTCAGTAGCTGACAAAGGATGATTTGATTTTTTTTAAAAAGAAACATTTAATTTATTATTTATTTGCTTATTTATTTATTATTGGACAGAGAGAGAAAGAAGTTGAGAGGTGGGAACAGAGAAGGAGAGAGACAGAGAGACACCTGCAGTCTTGCTCCACCACTTGTGAAACTTCCTTCCTGCAGGTGGGGACTGGGGGCTTGAACCTGGGTCTTTGTGCATTGCAACATGTGCACTCAACCAGGTGTGCCACCGCTCAACTCCAAAGGGTGATTTAAACTGAAATGTACATATCCAGTAGAGAAAATAAGGGAAGTGTATTTGTAAATACACTTTTCTTAAAGTTTATTTTTAATTTTTATTACCTTTATTTATGTGTTGGATAGAGACAGCTAGAAATCGAGAGGGAAGAGGGGGGATAGAGAGGGAGAGAGGCAGAGAGACACCTGCAGCCCTGCTTCACCACTCACAAAGCTTTCCCCCTGCAGGTGGGGACCAGGGACTCGAACCTGAGTCCTTGCGCACTGTAACGTGTGCTGTGCTCAACCAGGTGCTCCACCACCCAGACCAAATAAAGTGAGTCTATTACAGACATAGGACTTGACGTTCATAAGCCCAGCTCCCAGGAGGGTCGGAGAATCATGTCTGGCACTGGATGTGGGGCTGTTGATAAGACCAGAGGAGATCATCAGGTTCAAGGGTCACGCACCTGGGTCCTCAATGGACAGGTTCCTCATGAACCACTGCACCACGTCAGTACCTGTGATGAGAAAGCAGAGTCAGCTGAGTACCTCTTGGGTGTTCAGCCCTAGGACAGAAGAGCGCTGTGAGGCCAGGAGACTCCAGCTCGGATCAGCACATACCCAGGAGCTGGGGAAAACTCAGGCTTCTGCATCCAAACCAGTGCTTTCACCCAGCCACAGAGTTTCATGGCCACCGTTTCTATTTTTTTATTATTAAATATTTATTTATCGATTCCCTTTTTGTTGTTCTTGGTTTTTTATTGTTGTAGTTATTATTATTGATGTTGTTGTTGTTGGATAGGACAGAGAAATGAAGAGAGGAGGGGAAAACAGAGAGGGAGAGCAAGATAGACACCTGCAGACCTGCTTCACCACTTATAAAGTGACTTCCGCTGCAGATGGGAAGCCGGGGCTCGAACCAGGATCCTTATGCTGGTCCTTGCACTTTGTGCCACATGCGCTTAACCTGCTGTGACACCCGTGACTCCCAACACAGTTTCTATTTTTTTATTATGATCAATGTTTTTTATTTACTTATTTACTTAAAAAAGGAGACATTAACAAAACCATAGGACAAGAGGGGTACAACTCCACACAATTCCTACCACCAGATCTCTATATCCCCTCCCCTCCCCTGATAGCTTTCCTATTCTTTAACCCTCTGGGAGTATGGACCCAAGGTCATTGTGGGATGCAGAAGGTGGAAGGTCTGGCTTCTGTTATTGCTTCCCCGCTGAACATGGGCGTTGACAGGTTGATCCATATTCCCAGCCTGTCTCTCTCTTTACACAGTTTCTATTTTTATCCCATCAGGATTTTTAAAAAAATATTTACTTGTTTATTTATGTAATTTACTTACCTATTTTTAATTTTTTATATTTATTTATTTTCCCTTTTGTTGCCCTTGTTGTTTTATTGTTGTTATTAATGTTGTTGGATAGGACAGAGAGAAATGGAGAGAGGAGGGGAAGACAGAGAGGGGGGAGAGAAAGACAGACACCTGCAGAACTGCTTCACCATTTGTGAAGCGACACCCCTGCAGGTAGGGAGCCGGAGACTTGAACTGGGATCCTTCCACCAGTCCTTGCGCTTTGTGCCATGTGCGCTTAACTTGCTGTGCTACCACCCAACTCCCTTACTTACCTATTTTAAACAGAGACAGAGAGAGAAGGAGGGAGAGAGGGAGAGGGAGAGGGAGAGGGAGAGGGAGAGGGAGAGGGAGAGGGAGAGGGAGAGGGAGAGGGAGAGGGAGAGGGAGAAGAGACTGCAGCACCAAAGCTTTCTTCAGTTCGGTGAAGGTCAGGCTCTAGCCTGGGCGGCACATGGCAAAGCAGCACAGTATCCAAATGAGCTGTTTGACTGATCTTCAGGATAATCTTGGGTCTACATATCTAGGAAGCAGCTGTCGGTCTTTGCGTTTAGTACTGTGTGCACTTAACTGAGTGTGCCACCGCTTGGCCTCTCCAATATGGATTTTGGTGACACTCCAATCCAGGCTGGACGACACTTTCTCACACCTGGCCACAAACAGCGACGGTACTTGTGCCTGAAAGATGGCTCTGCCGTCTCCTGGCATAGGCCCGGTCTCAGAGAGTGTGGCCACATGTCTGGGAGAGACATCTACCATCTACGTGGCCACAAAACCTCTTCCCTCTACCCTTCTGGACCACAGCTACATTACGGTGTCACACTCTGCTGCAGCCAGGTGTGGACTGGATTCTGAGAATGAAATAGAATGAGGGTAAAATAATTTCCAGGGTCAGATGGTAAACGAGGACCTCCATATCCTTTAGCATCCCATCTTCTGGCTGAATGAGCAGGACTCCCTGGGTCCAGGCAGGGTAGAGCTATAATATACATGAAGCCTGGGATCCTGAAATTCTTGGAAGACCTCTCTCTCTCTCCCTCTCTCTCTTTGCCCCCCTGTCCCCCCTGCGCTTCTCTCTTTCTCTCACCCTGATCTTGTTGAAAACAAAGTCAGCTGTTCTAAGACTCAGGAATGTGAGTACTTATCTTTTTCGACATCGAGTTTCCATATTGATCTATTTTTAAGTTGAAGTAATGTTGGTTTACAATACTGTATGTGTTAGGTATACAACTTCACACCTCAATAGCTATATATGTCATACTACACCTATCACTAAAGACCTAGTTTCCTTCCTTCCTTCCTTCCTTCCTTCCTTCCTTCCTTCCTTCCTTCCTCCCCTACCCTCCAGGATTATCACTGGGGCTTGGTGCTGGCACTATGAATCAACTGCTCCTGGTAGCTATATTTTTCCATTTTACTGGATCGGACAGAGAGGAATTGAGAGGGAAGGGGAGAGAGAAAGGCAGACACCTGCAGACCTGCTTCACTGCTCATGATGCATCCCCACTGCAGGTGGGGAGTGGGGCCTTGAACCTGGGTCCTTGAGCACATGGTGCTTTGTGTATTTAACCGAGTGCACCACTGCCTGGCCCCCAGAGAACGAGTTTCCATTCAGTGTCATCTGAGAAACCTTCTCTATCTGTCCCACACCACGTAATCACCATTCTACTGCACATAATGGTGTCTTCTTTGTCTGTTAGTGGCCCATGGTATTATTATTATTATTATTACTAAAATTTATTTATTTGGGTAGAAACAAAGAGAAATTGAGAGGGGAGGGGGAAATAGAGAGGGAGAAAGACAGACACCTGCAATCCTGCTTCACCACTTGTGAAGCTTTCCCCCTGCAAGTGGGGGACTGGGGACTTGAGCCCGGGGCCTTCTGCATTATAGAGTGTGCACGCAACCAGGTGCATCACCACTTGGCCCCAGCCCTACCCATGGCATTATTTTAACAAATATAAAGTCTTAAAGAGTCAGGAAGGACTTTAAAATAATTATTTTTATGACAGAGAAAGAGAGACAGAGAGAGAGAGACTGAGACTAGAGATCCATGCTGGCACACTTGGTCCTGAGGAGCAAGTTGAGGGCTGCAAGTCCTCTGCTGTCCCCACTGAGTCGCAGCTCCACAACTCCATGGATGGAGGGCATCTAATTTCCATTTAGAAAAAATAATGGGGTTGGGCGGTAGTGCACTGAGTTAAGCACACATAGTACAACATGAAAGGGCCTGTGCAAGGATCCCGGTTCAAGCCCCTGGCTCCCCACCTGCAGAAGGGTTGCTTCCCAAGTCGTGAAGCAAGTCTGCAAGTGTCTATCTTTCTCTCTCCCTCTGCCTCCCTCATCTTCTCTCAATTTATCTCTGTCCTATCCAATAAAAAAATTGAAATAAATGGGCACAGGAGCAGTGGATTTGTAGTGCAGGCACTGAGCCCCAGCGATAACTCTGGAGGCAAAAAAAAAAAAAGAAGAAGAAGAAGAAAGAAAGGAAGGAAGGAAGGAAGGAAGGAAGGAAGACAGAAAGACAGACAGAAAGACCATAGTGCCTGGAACTCACAGATTTCCCTTTAACTAGCATCAGGTACACTTTGGCTTTTCAGAGCAGAAATGTTCTCCTCTTTGCTCTTAGTAATCCACACCATCTCATTGTCTGTGAGACAGTGCTTCAAACCTGTAGGGGGTTTTTCTAACACCTAGCAAACTCCTCTTTCAGCTTCCTTCTGCTGATAAAACACACCTGAGACCCCCAGATTAAAAAAAAAAATTTATTTACATTATACTATTGGAGAGCGCGTGAGAGAAATTGAGAGGGGGAGAGACATCTGCAGCCCTGCTTTACCACTTGTGAAGCTCTCCCCCACTGGGGACCAGGGGCTTGAACCCAGGTCTCTGTGTACTGTAATGTGTGCACTTCACCAGGTGTGCCAGCCCCTGACCCCCCTCAGCTGTTTTCTTACATGTCATATCCTGACACCCCTCAACATTTTGGTCACAAATCTCTGAAAACATGGCATTTTCTTCAATTCCCTTTGAAAATCAATTTTCCTAGGGCAGCCCAGTTCACCGGCGAATCAAGGAATCCAATTTTCCTGGAAGGTTTTGAACTTGAAATCAATCCACCTTAGTTACTGCAAGGTCTCACTTTCAACTACAGCAGAGCTTCCAAGTTGCCTTGGTGATCTCAGGATGGAGGATGAGAAACAGACTGGACAGGGTGGGTGACCATTCCAGATATCTGAGTCCTGCTGTGGCCTTCGACCAACAGTTCTCCTGAGACAGACTCCCAGTTAGAAGACAGAGAGGAGTGGTCCACTGAGGACTGACTGCCCTTTCCCCAGAAAGAAGTTACCAGTTAACCCAGAGACTGACACAGCCTCAGTGCCCTTACACTGGGCTTCTGCTGGCTCTCAGGAAGCCTGAGGCATCATGTGGTCCCTCCCCCCACACACACACACAACCAGCCTCTGGCTCACTGGACTGTACCAGTACTTACATCACTCACATTTCAATCTCAAATACACAACTCCCCAGCTCTGCCCCACTCTTCCTCCTGGTTGGTATCTAAACTTAGGATCAAACACACTCCCATTCATTCACATTCTGAGAGAGAGAGAGAGAGAGAGAGAGAGAGAGGAAATTAATACCCATTTCTTCCAAATTATACAAGCTCAACATTTGTCCTAGGAAATGAAGAACAAAGCAAAAATCAAATGAGAACTGAAATTCCAAGTTGGGGGTGGTAGTGGAGGGCAAAAGACTCTGACCTGCCTTTTCCCCCTCAAAAGAAAAATAGTTCTTTTTTGTGGGTTGCCTAGAGACTGGGAGGCCCCAGCACCAGCCACAGAGCCCCCCGGCAGGCGGAACCATTATTTATCACCTGCCAAGATTGATTACTCGCCCTGGGACAATGACAGCTCTGCCTTTCCCCTGTTAATTACTGTCATCATTAATATCTGTGTCACTAATTAGTATTCATTCACACTGAAACTCCTTCCTGGCTATCATACCCATTCCCCTCTTTACCCCTCCACCCTACCCCAGGCTTGGGCCCCATTGTTTGAGTTTCTTCCTTTCTCAAATAGCCAATATGCTCTATTTTACTTTATTTAATTATTATTGGATAAAGGCAGAGAAAACTTGATGGGAGAGAGGGAGACAGAGAGAGGGAAAGAGGCAGAGAGACACTCGCAGCCCTGCTTCACCACTTGTGAAGTTTTCCCCCCTGCAGGTCCAGAACTCGGGTCCTTGAGCTCTGTAATGTGTGTGCTCAACCAGGTGTGTCACCACCTGGCCTGGGTTTCCACCTGCTTTTGATTCCAAGCACTCAGGGTTTGGCTTCATTGTCTTCCCCAGGTCCCCAGGTCCCCAGGCCCCCATTTGCATTGAAGAGCCCAAGGCTCATGTCTTAAGCACTTTCTTGGTGTGTGTGTGTGTGTGTGTGTACACCCACAGCAGGAACATCAAAAACAGCCCCTTTCCTTTCCCCCTAAATAGCGGGGAGCACATACCTGAGTATCTTGCCCCTCATTCTGTCACTGGACAGTCACACCTGGTCATCTGGAGACTTGGTGAGACAGTCCTTAGCTAGTGAGGGCTGACCTGCCATTTCTGGCCACCCTGGGTCACTGGTCATCTTACACAGGCTGTGCCCCCTGCTCAGCGGGCTTTGGCAATTACACCTGTGCCCAGAGCCAAAGGGCATTCCCCTTCTGTGGGATGTGGCAGGGCTGCACATTCAGCCCCAGGAGCAGGTAAAGAAGGGACTTTAAGGGGCCCGGAGAGTGGCACATCCAGTTAAGTGCACATAGTACAAGGCACAAGGACACACGCAAGCATCAGGGTGCAAGCCCCCAGGTTCCCACCTGTGAGGGGGGAATGCTTCACAAGCTGTGAAGCAGGTATGCAGGTGTCAGTCTATCTCTCTTCCTCTCTATCTTCCCCTCCTGTCAGCTGCGCCACGGAGGAGAGAGAGAGAGAGGAGATCCGGAGCGGAGAGGGAACACAATTCTTTATTCCTGCGGGCACCTCAGAGTTGGGTGAGAGCGCAGTGGTTCGGGCCACGTGGAGCTAGCCAAAATGGCCGCCTCACGCAGCAACCTTCCCTGCGTCTAACCACTGAGGTGAAAACCGGGCAAGAGAGAGAGGGGCGGAAGAAGGGCTTTATAGGGCAAAAACCGGGAGTGACGAGCCGGGACAGGATTGGTTGGGAAAGGCACTTCGAGAATATCGTATTAACTCTTGTGGGAACTGGCCTGAGGGGACATCTGCACAGCACCCTCCCCTCTCAATTTCTCTCTGTCCTAGCCAATAAAATGAAAAAAACAACGGCCACCAGGAGCAGCGGATTCATAGTGCTGGCACCAAGCTCCAGTGATAACCCTGGAAGTAAAAACAAAACAAAACTTTAAAAGCTGAGATATTATAGTACTGAACCCGTAGAAGGCATTTCTACAGTTTTCTTTCTCCTCTCTTGCCGCCTTCCCACAACCTTCAACCATTTTCCTCTTCCTGTTCTAAAAAGAACTTGAATACTACTTTGCTTTCAAAAAAGAGGATGTTGCGTCCTTTGGGGCAACATGGCTGGGAATGGAGGTGATTATGATTCGCTCAGTAAGTAAGAGATGAAAGACAACTAACTACCAGACGGTTTCACTCATATATGGAATCTAGAGATCTGATTTACATAAACTTGCCAAAGGGGGAAAAATCCAAACAAAACGGAAGCAAGCCAACTGTAAGACTTGTGAGAACTGCAGTGGACAGTGGAGGTGGATAGCACAGTGGCCATTCAGAGAGGACTGCAGTGGTTGTCCTTAGGAGGAAAGAAGGCTGAGATGCAGAACTTTGGTCTGGTGCGGTGTGCAACAATACACTGTCATCTTACAATCTCATAACAAACTATTAAGAACAAATAAAAATTAAGAAGAACTTAGAGCAGAATATTCTTCTGTTATCTTTAAAATGTGCTGGTGCTTTAAAAAAAATTTGTTAGCACAATTAGATCTTGTTTGTTTCTTTTTTTTAAAAAAATATTTATTTATTTATTCCCTTTTGTTGCCCTTGTTTTTTTATTGTTGTAGTTATTGTTGTTATTAATGTCATCGTTGTTGGATAGGACAGAGAGAAATGGAGAGAGGAGGGGAAGACAGAGAGGGGGAGAGAAAGACAGACACCTGCAGACCTGCTTCACCGCCTGTGAAGCGACGCCCCTGCAGGTGGGGAGCCGGGGGCTCGAACCGGGATCCTTACGCTGGTCCCTGAGCTTGGCACCACGTGCATTTAACCCGCTGTGCCACCGCCCGACTCCCTGTTGCCCTTGTTTTTATTGTTGTTGTAGTTATTATTGTTGTTGTTGTTATTGATGTCGTCGTTGTTGGCTAGGACAGAGAGAAATGGGGAGAGGAGGGGAAGACAGAGAGGGGGAGAGAAAGACAGACACCTGCAGACCTGCTTCACCGCCTGTGAAACGACTCCCCTGCAGGTGGGGAGCCGGGGACTCGAACCGGGATCCTTATGCCGGTCCTTGCGCTTTGCATCATGTGCGCTTAACCCGCTGCGCTACCGCCCGACCCCCTTGTTTCTTTCTTATCTGAAGTGTGTTTCTTAATCTTCAGCTTCCCTGCCGAGGACTTAAAGACAATATAAAAACACCAAAAACCCATGAAGCGTAATCACTCTTGAATCCTAAAAGATCCTAAATTTCTTGGCTGAAAGTTTCTTTCTTCTCCCTTTTTATTTTTAGGCCAATTTGCCAGCATATATTCCAGGACTATCTCTGAAAAGGAAGCAGAGAGAGGGTGCCTGAAATAAGTCTCCCTCACAGATGAGACTTGTCAGCCTGCTGCGATGTGCGTCTCCTAAACGCAGGTGTGATCTGTGCTGCTCTCCTTGGACCACACATCTGCTTCTGCTGTGTCCCTGAGCTGTGCAGTAAGCCCTCGGCAGACTTCACGGGTGGGTTCTTAGAAACTGTGACAAACAACCTCTAACACAAGCAGGTCCACAAATACCACATTTCTGTTCAGCGTTTGGCTGGATTTTTTTTTTCCCTTGCATCAGCATTGTAAGGAACAACGTCCTTTGAGGACCTATTGGGGTTTCTGTTGCATTTGAACAAGACTCAAACGTTCTCTAGTAGGAGCCTGAATACAGAAAACATGACTAATTCAATAACTATCTATTGAATGCCTACTGTGTTAGGTGAAAAAAGTCATATTGAGAACTGTGTATACGTATAAGATGGCCTTTTCTACAGTAGAAAAAATTGTATTTGTATTCTATTATTAATATATCTGTGTTACGTTGACATGGTGAAGAAAAGCTCTAGAATTTGCATATGTTAACTTTCCGTTTTAATTTCGAGGAGAGGGGAGGTGTCAATTATGGACAATTTCTAGCCCTACATTTTCCTGTTATTGCAAGTTTATCAAACATCAAGGTATTTTCTTTTTTTAATTTTAACATCTATTTATTTTGGATAGAGATAGAGACAGAAAGAAATTGAGACGGGAGGAGGAGATAGAGAGGGAGAGAGACAGAGAGACACCTGCAGCCCTGCTTCACCACTCAGGAAGCTCTCCCCCCTGTAGGTGGGGACCAGGGGCTTGAACCTGGGTCCTTGTGCACTGTGACATGTGTCCTCTACCAGCTGTGCCACTGTGTGGCATGCTGTGACCTCTGTGCTCCTCCGGTCTGTTGATGTCACACTGGGGAGAATTCACTCGACCCAGAGGGCAAGTCTATTGGGGCAGCCACATTGCAACCTGGAACTGGACAAGAGGGTGGACAGAGACTGCGAAGGACAGGGGAGAGCAACAGCACAGAGCTAGTGGAGAAGAGCAGTCTCTTCATAGGTTTGTCCGCTAGGGGTGCTGAGGCCAGAGGATGTGCACACCCACGGCTAGCTCTCACTCACTGGCAGATACACCCCGGCCTTTGCACAGGTGCGGCAGTTCACACCTGTGGCAGCTGAGAGTCGGTCAGCATCTTCCTCTATGCAGCCTAGAAAGCAGCCCTGGAGCTCGCGCTGAGTTCTCCTTCGCCTGCCGGAAGTGGCAAACCAGGCAGCGCAGCCCCCTCCCTCCTGCAGTGAGTAAGCTACAAAACGAAACAAACAAGCAGACAGACAAAGCCAAGGAAAACAGTTCAGTGATGGGAATGCAGTGGGACAGTGGCAGAGTGGAGAAGACAAGGAAGACGACACAGGAGAGATGATGAAGACATAGGCAGCCTGGCAAGTAGGGAGGATTCAGCCGTGCATTTGGTTTTTAAAGAGTCATTGAGGGGCTGGGCGGTGGTGCACCCGGTTGCGCGCACATGTTACAATCAATGCCCAAGGACCCGGGTTTGAGTCCCTGATCCCCACCTGCAGGGGGAAAGCGTCATAAGTGATGAAGAAGCAGGACGGCAGGTGTCTCTCTGTCTCTCTCCCTCTCTATCTCCCCCCTCTTGATTTCTGGCTGTTTCTATCAAATTAATAAAGGTAATTTGAAAAAATAAAGATTCATTGATTTTTACTCTCTATAGTAAACTATATATATATGGTATAGTAGATTGATATTTGCTTTTGATGCATTATATTACATACTTTATGTATTGTATGTTTAGTTTATATGTTATATAAATATACCATATACCACAAACACACACACTCACAGAGAGTGGGGGGGGGGCTAGCATACTCCTGCTTATGTGGTACTGGGGTTTGAACCTGGGACCTCATGCTTGCAAGTCTTGCACTCTACCCATGGAGCCACCTTCCTGGTCTCTGAGAGTATCTGAGGGAGGACTCTCCCCAACAGTGGGACAATCATGCAGAAGGAAGCCAGCAGGCCTGGCTCCAGAGGAGAGCCTGGGGGAGGGCGGGCTGCATCTCCTGGGGAAGCCTGAGGTCTCTGAGGATTGTTTTTCCGTAACTGCCTTGGCTGCTGCTTGGGGAAGGAATTGAAGAAAACCAAGTGAGAAGCAGAGAAAGCAGCAGGGAGCTGTTTTCAGGGCCAGGAAATCTAAAGTGGGTGGACTCCGGGTGTCTGTGGGAGCAGGGCTCCTGGTCTGCTCTCAAGGCTGAGTGCGATGTGAAGTGAGATACTTGGGAGGAAATACTGAGCTGGTGGCTGGACATGGGAGCCTGGACTGGGGAGAGAAACATCAAACATGGCAGGGAGAGGTTGGGGGGCTGAGCGGTATCGCCACGTGCAAGGACTGGGATTCGAGCCCCCGGCTCCCCACCTGCAGAGGGGTCGCTTCACAAGCAGTGAAGCAGGTCTGCAGGTGTCTCTCTGTCTCCCCGTTCCTTCTCAATTTCTCTGTCCTAGCCAATAAAATGCAAAGGAAAAAAGAAAGAAAGAAGAAAGGGAGGGAGAGAGGAAGGAAGGGAAGGAAGGTAGGAAGGAGGGAGGGAGGGAGAGGCAACCAGACACTGGTAAACTGGGTTGGGCGAGAAATCATAACTATCCTGTGCTGTTTACAGGAACTGCTTTCTTCTACAACTTAAAAAAATATTTATTTACTTGATAGAGACAGAAACTGAGAGGGACGGGGAAGACAGTGAGGAAGAGAGACACCTGCAGCCCTGCTTCACCGCCCAAGAGGCTTTCTCCCTGCAGGTGGGGACCAGGGGCTTGAACCTGGGTCCTGGTCCTTGCGCACTATAACATGTGTGCTGAACCAGGTGCACCACCACCTGGGCCCTTTACTAAATATGTTCAAACTGAACCTGCCAAGAAAGAACTAGCAACCCCCCCACACACACACATACACACACATACACACACACACACACACATACACACACACACATACACACACACACACACACACACACACACACACACACACACACACACACACACTGTTTCTGCTTGCATTTTGCCTTCAAGGCAGCCAGTGGGGAGCAGACCAGAGGTCTGCTTCTGTCTGTCCTCAACCCCACCTTCTGTTTTTCCAGAAGCAGCCAAGCTAGAAGGTTTTGGCTACTCCTCCTCCTCTTCCTCCTCCTCCTCTTCCTCCTCCTCAGGTACATACTGAGACAAAGGGGCAGGGAGGTAGAGCTGTGCATTCCTTGCCCTATTTTCGCTGTGACTTCAATAAGAACTTCCTCTTCTTGCAAAAAGCCAGGGTGTCTGTTTGTCTCCCTGGAGGGCCAGGCATAGAGAGCAGGCTGGATTGCTCCTGGGGACTCACTGAATCTTAAGTGGAAAGACTGCATGAGGTCACCCAGGGAGAAAGGCAGAAAGGAAAGACAGGGGTTTCGACTGAGGCCCAGGGCTTACAAAAGGTGCTGTCTGTTGACGGCAGTGGCCTCAAGCCCGTCCACCCTGTCCAGACCGCCTGCCATCAGTCCGGATACCTAGCCGGACTTCTGTGGCTAGTTTGTGAGGGTGGTAACCAGCAGACAGCCAGACAGCACTGCGGCTCCTCTACCAGACCCTCAGGGAAGCTGGCCTTACTTAGCAGGGCTCTCTTCTCCGGCCCCTGGTGTTCTCTCTTGGAAGGAGAATGTACACTGACCACCACACACCACTCACCACTCTGCTCAGGAAGCCAGCCAAGGATTTCTATGTTCTCTCCTGATTTAGGACCTTCAGTCTTTTAAAAAAATATTTATTTATTTATTTTTCCTATTGTTTCCCTTGTTATTTAACATTGTTGAGGTTACTGATGGCGTTGTTGTTGGATAGGACAAAGATAAACGGAGAGAGGAGGGGAAGACAGAGTGGGGGAGAGAAAGACAGACACCTGCAGACCTGCTTCACTGCCTGTGAAACGACTCCCCTGCAGGTGGGGCGCCTGGGGGCTCGAACCAGGATTCTTATGCCCGTCCTTGCACTTTGCGCCACGTGTGCTTAACCCGCAGTGCCACCGCCCGACTCCCTGACCTTCACACTGTTTCCTGGCTACTGTGGCAGTGGCAGCAGAGGCCATCCTGAAAGCATCTTGAGGGGCAGAGTGCTGTTGGGTGAGCATTCCAGGAGGAGGGCACTCAACCCTCAATAGGGGTGGGGGGTGTGAGGAGGTGCTCCAGGTCTGAAGACCGACCGGGAAGCGATGACAGCAGGAGACAGTCAGCTCTAACTGTTCCATCCTCAGTACACACACCAGCGCCACACCCAGAGAAGCTGACCCCTGCTCTGAGAGGTTTGGGAACCAGACAGGCTCTGCCAAGAAAACCCACCCTGAGTGTGCTCTTCCTGGTCCCATCTCCTTATTATCCATCACCTCTGCCCAAGTGCTGTCTACCTGAGAACATGAATTTGATCAGAGGCAGTGAATAATTAAAGGACTCGCTAGGAGTCCTCAAAAGCTACATCAGGATCTAGAGACTGAGAGGGGGGGGGGCAGGGGCCAGGTGGTGGCATAACTAGCTAAGCACTCACATTACCTGCACAAGGACACAGGTTCGAGCCTCTGGCTCACCGTCCCCCTACACACACACACCTGCAGGAAGAAAGATTCAAAGGTGGTGAGGCAGGGCTACAGGTATCTGTCTTTCTCTCCCCATCTCTGTCTTCCCCTCCTCTCTCCCTTTCTATCTCCCCCCTCCCTCTCAATTTCTGTCTCCATCCAATAATAAATTAGTTAATGTATTAAAAAGGTGCTGTAAGAGATCACAGAATTTCGCCTGTGTCTCCTATACAACACGCAACACAATGACAGTCTCCTGCACTCAGTCTCTGCCCAGTGTGTCTCTTCATGAGTGCTGCTGTGAGACTCCTTCAGGACAGAACCGTGCCCTCCACCCCCAGCTCTGCCTCTCAGGAATCAGCACAGAGACTACATCACAGGTTTCAAATAAACATCTGATAATCACATTAAAGAATGTTGGCCAAAGTCAGTAGTTTGCAGTTGGATATACAGAGAATAGAGAGAGAGCCTGAGAGCAGAGAAGTCCTCCACCCCAGTGTAATGGTAGTGCTGGGGATTAAACCTCAGAGCATAAGCATCACGCTACTTTCCCCAGTTCAGTGTCTTTAAGACTTTAAAAAATATATTTATTTATTTATTTCCCCCTTTGTTGCCCTTGTTGTTTTTCATTGTTGTTTTATTATTGTTGCTGTTATTGATGTCGTCATTGTTAGATAGGACAGAGAGAAATGGAGAGAGGAGGGGAAGACAGAGAGGGGGAGAGAAAGACAGACACCTGCAGACCTGCTTCACCGCCTGTGAAGTGACTCCCCTGCAGGTGGGGAGCTGGAGGCTTGGACTGGGATCCTTAAGCTGGCCCTTGCAATCTGCGCCATGTGCGCACTACCGCCCGACTCCCTCTTCAAATCTTTTTAAGGAAGAAACTTTAAAAGTTTGTGTTCAGTTCACTTGTTCTTTCATTCACCAAGTGCTTCTGAATGCTTCCAATGAGCGAGGTGCCGTTCTAAGCCCTGCAATACCACCTAGCACCGAGAAAAGGACACGGGACGATGACACGGATTGCCAAGGGGTTTATAAACCACCATCAGCACAAGCTCAGAGCTCAACCACTCACTGAGAAACCAGCTGCATAGAGCATTCGGCCCTGAGCAAGGCCCACGGCAATGCCTCTGCACACGCAGACGCCTGCATCTCAGGGCTTGTAAAATGAGTCGAGTTTCTGTGAGCATAGTGAGAGTGTTAGGGGAATAGCACAGTGGCTGTTCGTGTATAAAGAAGCTTGAAATAACATTAAAGAATTTATTAATAGCATCTGTTCCACATCTGCCCAGAAAGGAATAATCACCCCAGAGGTAACTTTTCATTTGATTGCTAAGTTAAACACGGAGGTTATCGGTCCCCTGGGATTCCTCTTAGAATCTCTCTGAATCAAAGAATAGCAGTGAGTACAGAATCACCTTTCCTTTGAGGGCTTTCTGGAGGAAAGTCTGCAAGAAATGAAAGAGTATCTCAGGGTTCCTGCCCTTTTCTGGACCCCAGTAAGAGTGGCGACTTGCCCACCCCCCACAGAAAAGGCTCTTATTCTTTATATGTGGACTTGACTCTAACCCACATATATTGGGTTACTGGAAAAGTCATGACATACTTTTCAAGTGGGAGCCAGGTGGTGCCACACCTGGTAAAGCAGACACTTTACGATGCACAAGGACCCAGGTTCAAGCTTAGCTTCACATCCAAAGTGGGGAAGCTTCGCAAATGGTGAAACAGTGCTGCAAGTATCTCTCTCTCTCTCTCTCTCTCTCTCTCTCCCATCTCCTCTTGATTTATCTGTTTCCATGCAAGTAAATAAATAACATCTTTTGAAGAGACACAAAAGAAAGCCCAAAAAAACACACCCAGAAATTAAGTGCCGTGAAAGAATGGTTAAGGACTCAAGCTCATGTGAGAAACAGCCCAGTGGGTGGTAGCGTTTCACTGATGTTTATTGATCCAGCCTGACTACAGACCCCTGACCCCGGCACACTGCAGCCATGCCTTGTTTTTCTTCACAGTTAGTGTAGACTTCCTGACCCCCTCCTCGCTCTCCTCACACACCCTTTCTCATCATAGTCACATTCTAAGCTTAGACTTCCCGGCCCCCTCCTCACATCCGTTCCCACTCCCTTTTTCTGAACATGGTTAGATTAAGAGCCAATTCCCTCTCACCAAATGGGAAAAGGACAGGTTGTTCCCATGTCCTAGCCATGTATAAAAAGGCCCTGAAGATTGCCCTTGGTGTGCTTGCTGGCTTTGCGTGTACACACACACACACACACACACACACACACACACACACACAAAACTTTTGCCTTCCTCATGACTCTCAGTGCCTCAGTCCTTGTTTTAAGATGTAGACAGCGCACATTTTCACACTGTTTCCCACACTCACAAACCTTCTGACAAGACCTGGAATGGGACTGTGTGTGTGTGCGTGCGTGTGCGTGTGTGTGTGCGTGTGCAGGGAACACACACTCTGATGCACCCCAGGCTCTATCTGGAAGTCTGCAAAGCTGGCGGCAGCCCAAGGAGACGTCCCATCTCCTCTTACTGGAGCCCATTCCTTCCCTCATGCTCCTGTATGGCCTCCTCACCTGAACAGATGCCCCCAGGTGAGTGGGAGGCACACAAGGAGAGAGGCAGGATTTGTATTTCCTTCTAGCCTGGAACAAATGGGTAAACAGAAACGGAAATGAACCAACCTGCCAGCTAGTCTATGCATCCTGGGGAGAGGGGCAGGGACCCTGGCCTGGAAACTGTGTATCATTAAGTGATTGTGGCCCTGACACTAGTCATGGCTATTTCATCTTAGATGTTGGAATTAGGAATAGGCCCTTTTGCTTTTGAGAGGAGGAAGGCAGCCTGAGGCTATCCAGCATGAACCTGTACTAAATAACACAGGCAGGACTAAGAATGCAAAGGTTCTGGCTATTTTCCTGAGAGATATCAAAACACTGAAGCAAAAGGCCAGTCCCGCCTCTGTGTTCACAGTAGCCAAACCATGCAAACTAAAGGCCAACTGAAAGATGGCAGGGTAGAGAAACTGTGGAGTAAATTCTCAATGAAGTTCAGTGGGGAAGCAATGACAGAAGCCAGACCTTCCACCTTCTGCACCCCACAATCACCCTGGGTCCACACTCCCAGGGGGATAAAGAATAGGAAAGCTATCAGGGGAGGGGATGGGATATGGAGTTATGGTGGTGGGAATTGTGTGTAATTGTACCCCTCTTATCCTATGGTTTTTGTCATTGTTTCCTTTTTATAAATACAAAGTAAAAAAAAAAACTCAATGAAATACTACTCTGCCATTAAAAGAGCAAAGCCATTTCTTTCAGGGACAAAATGGGTGAGACTCTAGGTGACTATGCCAAGTGAAATATATAAGAAATGAAAGAGGTTCCAGGCAGTGGCGCACCAGGTTAAACACAAATGCTACAGTGCACAAGGACCTGGGTTCAAGCCCCCAACCTCCACCTGCAGGGGGAAAGCTTCACATGTGGTGAAGCAGAGTTGTAGGTGTCTCTCTGTCTCTATCCCTTTCTATCTCCCTACTCCCATCTCTATTTCTTTCTGTATCTACCCAAATAACTAAAATATTTTTTAAAGGAATGAAACACAATTACAGGGTGGTTAAACGTATACACGGAATATAAGCAACTAAAACAATCTGGCAAAAATGAACAAGAAAAACACTTAGAGTCTGTGAAAACCATGGAGGTTACTGGAGGACAAAGGAAGGGAGTGTGAGGAGTCAGTAGAGGAGTCTTTGTAAAATTTTTTATATTTATTTAATCTTCCCTTTTGTTGCCTTTGTTGTTTTTCATTGTTGTTGTAGTTATTATTATTGTTGTTATTGATGTTGTTGTTAGACAGGGCAGAGAGAAATGGAGAGAGGAAGGGAAGACAGAGAGGGGGAGAGAAAGACAGACATCTGCAGACCTGCTTCACCACTTGTGAAGCGACTCCCCTGAAGGTGGGGAGCCGGGGGCTGGAACCGGGATTCTTACACCGGTCCTTGAGCTTTGCGCCACGTGCGCTTAACCTGCTGTGCTACCGCCCAACTCCCAGAGGGGTCTTTTTGGTGGTGGGATGACACTGGGACTTTGGTGGTGGCTGTGGTAAACTCTGTACACATGGAGGTGTGAGGTTATAGTCCAGAAATCCTACGGATCAGCAAACCGATGGCAGGTCAATAAATAGTAACTGGAGAGGCCCTCTCCGTAGACAGATGTCTGCCTCATTGAATGATATTGACACAGCAGCCCTCACACCAATGTTTCCTTAAGGAATCTTCCTAGAGGGGGCTGGGTGGTGACTCACCCTGTAGAGCCAATGCACAGGGATCCAGGTTCAAGCCCCGAGCCCCGACCTGTAGGGGGGAAGCTTTGTGAGATGTCTTTCTGTCTTTATGTTCTCCTTCTGTTGAGGTCAGAAATGAAGGGGGGGAACACAGACACTGCTGCACCACCACAGAACACAAGTTCCCCAGGCATTCCTGTGTGCCTGGGAAGGAAATTGTTGCACAGGAAATGGGAGTGGTAACAGGTGTGGGTGTGGCTTAGAAAGGAGGGGAAGGTGGGGTTTGGATGTTTATAAGCAGCTTGTGTGCACGCTGCTCCCTGCCCTGGGTCTCTCTGCCTAGGTGAGCCTCCATCTTGTGAGTAAGGCTCTCGCAGGGGCCATTCCTCTCTCTCTCTCTCTCTCTCTCTCTCTCTCTGCCCATGTACTCCAACATGTGGGTGTTATCAGTTTTCCTGAATAAAGTTTAAAATTCCTGAAAAGTCATGTTTTCTCCTCAATTCTTGGTTGAGTTGATGAGTGAAAAACCTTTAAACACATGGGGAACAAACTTGGCCCCAAACTCCCCCCAGTATATTTCCCTCTCAACTTCTCTCTGTCTCTACCAACAAAAAGAAAGTTAAAAGAAGGAGAAGAGGGGGGAGGGGAAGCCCATTGGCAGCAGTGAATTCATGGTCCAAGTACTGAACCCCAACAATAAGCCTGGTGGCTATAAAACACAATAAAACAAAATAGAATAATAATCTTACCAGATCTGAAGTTCTGACACAGAGCCCCACGGAAGGAGGCCAGGAGTTTGGCATCAGTGCCGGCTGGATGTCAGGGTTGATTCTTGCTGGTGGCTGTGAGAACTCATTCATTCCATGCCCCTTTCCCGGTTCCTGGAGATTTCTGCTAGCCTGGGCCTGCCCTGGCTGGACAAGCATCTCGGTCTCTTTCCTCAGTCTGCTTCAGAATCTTAACAGCTGAGGACACTTGCTTGCTCTCCCTGGCCTGAAGAACAGCAGATTCTCCCTGGGGACACCGGTCAGCTACCCCCTTGGTGGGCTTCAAGTGTGACCCCACTCCACCCTCAAGGGGCTCCCACCCGAGTATAGTGTAGCATGCTTCCCCGATTCTCGGCCTGCTTGCTGGACTGGGCCTGAATGGTTTTTATTTCTTAATATTTTATTTTATTTTAATCAAAAAAGATATACAGAGAAATAGAGCACTGCTCAGCTCTGATTTATGGTGGTGCTAGGGACTGAACCTGGGACCTAGGAGCCTCAGGCATGAAAGCCTTTTGCATAGGAGGGATAGATACCATAATGGTTTTGCAAAGAGACTCTCCTGCCTGAGGGCTCCAAAGTCCCAGGTTCTGTTCCCTGAACCAGAGCTGGGCAGAGCTCAGTTAAGGAAAAAAAAAAAAAAGTCATTTGCATAGCCATTAAGCTATCTCCTCAGACCTGGGCTTGAATTCTGAGGAAAGGAAAAAGAGGTCATGCCCTCAACTCCCTGAACTCTGGCAGCTCTCCACAGCTCCACATCTCCTTCAGGGGTGTAGACATCAGCCAGAAGTGACTAGACTACCTCACTCCCTTATCACAATTCTTTTTTTAAAGTTATTTAAGTTTATTATTATTATTTTGTTGTTGAATTTTTGACAGTGAGACAGAAAGAGAGAGAGAAAGAGAAAGAAAGAGAGAGAGCAAAGCTGCTCCACCACTTGTGAAACGTCCTCCTTGTGGGGCTGAACCTGGTTCTCATGCATGGTGACATATGCATCCTGCCAGGTACACCACCACCTGTCCCTCTTTCACTACAATTTTCAGACACTTATGTGGTGAATCAGATATAAAGTTGCACATCAGAGTCACAAGGATGTATGGATTTCATCCACTTTCCTGCTTAACCCTGGGATGACTCTGTGAGTCAGCAAGGGAGCATGGCTTCTGCTTTTCAGAAGCCTCTTACTCCAGCCTCAAGGCCCCCGGGGCACAAGGCTGACAGGGCAGTTAAAGGAATCCTTTGCTTGAGGCTTCCCAGCCTTGGATTTGTTTTTTAATCTGTTGGGGGGTACAATGCATATAATGTCCACATGGGGGTGCTGTTGCCCTTGGAAGCTGTGATACTTGAGCAAATAGTATCAACCGTGAGAAGGAGGGGAGAAAAGTCAGCAAACAGGGCGGATATTTAATTCTTTTCACATTAATAAGCACTGGTATTACGAGAAACTGCTTAGTGTCTTAGTCCTTACGGTAGTGACCTGGAGTCGGTTTGATGTCATTTCTAGCAGTTTCGAGTGTCTTAATAGTGAAAGCAAAAAAGGAAATCTTTGGTTTCAGCTAAAGTTACCAAGAAAAAGTATTCCCCCCCCCCCCCATAAATTTAATAGTGCTCTTGGGCCTTCAGGTTAGAGAGACTGAATTAACATGCTCATTGTGACTACCCAGAAGATAAAAGGGTAGAACAAGGAGTGGACAGGAAAGAAGGGCTGTCATTTAGTAAGGGGCATTGTGGGGTGGGGGAACAGTGAGCAGAGGGTCGTGGCCGGCATAAACCCTGTCTAAATTCTGGCAAATTCTGCCGAGACTATTATGGCTAATTCTTTCTTTTTCCCTTTTGTTGCCCTTGTTGTTTATTGTTGTTGTTGCTATTATTATTGTTATTGCTGTCATTGTTGTTGGAAAGGACAGAGAGAAATGGAGAGAGGAGGGAAAGACAGAAAGAGGGAGAGAAAGATAGACACCTGCAGACCTGCTTCACTGCTTGTGAAGCGACTCCCCTGCAGGTGGGGAGCCAGGGGCTCGAACCGGGATCCTTACTGGTCCTTGTACTTGGCACCGTGTGTGCTTAACCCAAGGTGTTACCGCCCGGCTCCCACGGCTGATTCTTAAAGGCATGCATTAGGCCAGCAGTGCTCAGAGTTCAGGAGATCAAGGTCAAAAACCTCCCAGTGTCTTCAGCCCAGTCTGATCACGGACTCACCTGGCAGCCAGCACCCAGCTGAAGCTCTTTGCCCCACCCTGCAGTGCATAAGCTTCACGAGAACTAAGAGCAGTGTGGCAGTTGTCTCTCCTCTCTGTCTCTCACTCCCTCTCTCGCTCTCTCTGTTTCGTACCCTCTATAAAAAATGGCTGCTGAGAATGGCGACAGTGTGCAGACAGTCCCAGCAATAACCCAGTGGCAAAAAAAAAAAAAAAAAAAAAAAAGCCAGTTTTCTCCCCGGCTCCCTGGCTGCATTCCAGTTTGGGGTCAAGAGAGCAGATCTATGTTTGGTACAAGGCCTGAGTCCATGGAAAACAGATTAACTTGCTATCGTACCAGTCTTCTGCTAAACTGCACAGTAGGATCATAGCAAGTGCCCTCCCACCCCGTCCTTCTTATCTCCTGGGTGCTGTGGCTGGCTGCAGTTCTCTCAGCCAGTTTGTGACACATCCTCTCAGCAGATTGCTGCTTTTATCTGCTGGGACGCAAGGACAGAAGACAGGAGAAGGGATGAAGGATGAGTGGAGAAAAAGGACAATGACAGGCAGAATGAACATGTTCAGAGTTAATTACCAAGGGGACACTGGGACAACTGTCCCTGGGCTCAGAGCTCAGCCCTGGGCCTGCCCAGTCTGTATGTTGGCTGCACTAACAGTTCAGAACACACACACACACACACACACACACACACACACACACACAGACTTCCCTAGTTTTCTGACACTGCTATCATCGCCTTCTCTTCCTGACCTTCTCCTCTTCCTAATTCTATCTCCTGCACTTTAATTTGAAGTCAGATGACAGTACCAGAAGGTGAGGGCATGTCTGCCCCATGCACCTCTCCTGAAAGGCTGGGGGTAACTGAAATACCTTTCAGCTTTCTGCAGGAGTGTGGGGACGGGGTGGGACATAGAAGGACAGAGAGCAAAGGCTAAGGACAGAAACAGCTCTCTGTCCTGCCTCTAGGAAAGCCCTATGAGCAAACACCACAGCAGGAAGCTGGGGACAGACTTGGGTTTGTTGAGGGTAGGCAGTCCTACGGTCCACGAGCTGCCGAGAGGGGAGACCATAGTCATGGTAAGCTCTGCCTCCAGAGCCATGTGCTGGGCACTAGAACAAACACTTAGCAGAAGCTGGCTCCCGTAAGCCTCACGGCAATTCTGTGAGGTGTGAACCATGAGCTCTTCATTGGTGAGGCAACAGAGATATCCATTTACTTTACAGAATAATGCATTCCAGACCATCTGGTCAACAAGGGGTGGGGCTAGGGTTTGACCAGAACTGGCTCCCCATCAGTTACTCTGCCTCTCCAGGAGAATGTATCTGTGGTTATATAATGTTTACAGTGCCAGGCTAGGAGTCTCTCAAGGCTCTGGACTCAGGCTCTGTTGGGCATTACGCCAGCTCCCCCACTGCTCCATTGCTTAAGCTGTGGCCTATTTACATATTCATTGTTTTGCCTGAGACCCACCCTGCCTGCAGGGTATGGTTTAATCCCCACTGGATAGATGGAAGCTTGCTCCTTTTGTGCTCTTTTTTTCTCCCCACCCCCTATCCTACCCATTTCCTTTTCCGACCTGCCACTTCTGCTTCAGAAGATATAAAGGCTGATCAATAAAGGCAGCATTGCATTGCGTTCCCACTCAGCCACGAGAGTTCCTGGTTCCTCTCCCACATCGCTGAGTAAGCAGCAGCCTAAGTTGGCTCCGGCCGAGTTCTCTCCAGCCCAGAGAGCACATGCCCGGGAAGAAATACCCTCAGGCTAGCCCCGCAAGGCTCATTGTCTGTGGTGGGCTCGAGGGAGGAGGATGCTAAGACCCAGACTACTGAGAGTTTCCAACTTCCCAGCCTCACACTATGATACTTTTCCCATCTCCCTGTCTCCTGCCTTCAGCCTTCCCCCATCACATAACCCCCAGCCCAATGCTGTCTGGGTAAGCGAGTAGGTGTGAATGATCCAGGGGGAGAAA
This sequence comes from Erinaceus europaeus, assembly GCF_950295315.1. Lineage (NCBI taxonomy): Eukaryota > Metazoa > Chordata > Mammalia > Eulipotyphla > Erinaceidae > Erinaceus > Erinaceus europaeus. The sequence continues at coordinate 78,608,676 of NC_080177.1, forward strand.
TTAAGGGTTGGACCCTCCCAGCAGGTCTTGAGCTGCTGAGGACTGTCTGACAGTGACGGGATCAATCTCTCTTTTTAAAAATATTTTTATTATGATATAGAGGCAGAGAGAAATTGAGAGGGGAGGAGGAGATAGAGAAGAAGGGACAGAGAGACACCTGAAGACCAGCATCACCACTTGTGAAGCTTTCTCCCTGCACATGGGGAGCAGACGCTCAAACTCTGGCCCTTGTGCACTGTAATGTGTGCACTCAACCAGGTGCACTACTGCCTGGCCTCTTCTTTTCTTTCTTTTCTTTCTTTTTTTTCTTCTAATTTTATTAGATAGGACAAAGAGAGGAGGGGGAGATAGACAGAGGGAGAGAAAAACAGACACCTACATATCTGCTTCACCTTGTGAAATATCCCCCCTGTTGGTGGGGAGCTGGAGGCTTGAACCCTGGTCCTTGAGCATGGTGCTATGTACGCTTAACTGAGTGCGCCACCACCCGGCCCCCCAGGGTCAACATCTCCAACAATCTCTTCAGTTCTTTCAGAGCCTGGTGCTTACTGGGGGTCGCCATGCATACTGGGTGGCCTGGTGGTCAGGACGCTGGTTTTCCATAATCATTGCCTCTCCTGAATGGAGATGTCACAGTGTGTGGTGCTGAGTACTCCCTGAAGGTGAGGCTCCTCCTGCCGCCCCACCCGAAGACAGGACGCAGCAGCCGTAATAGGAAGGGCAGTAACATCCAGAGTCCCCGCAGCCAGCATGCACTGAGCGCCTACCTCATGCCCACTGCTGTTGACCACCGCTCTGGGAGTGTGGGAGGACTTGTTCTGTGGCCAGAGCACTGAGGAAATACAGAACCACAAAGCTGATCCCAGAGCTGGGATTTAAACCGAGGCAGGTGATTGTCCAAACCCAGGCTGTTCAGAAGCCTCTCTACTGCTGCAGAGAGATCAGAGAGAGAGAGACGGAGAGAGACAGAGACAGAGAGAGAGGGGAGGGGGAGGACTTGCTTTTCAGGGGCTCTGAGGCTGCATCTGGAGAATGATCTATTTGCCCTCGGCAGCTACGGGATCAAGTCAGATTGACGCCAGCACCCAGCTCACAGAGCAGCTACTTCCTCAGGACAGCTGTGGATTTTGCAAGGTCTAAGGCCCTAAAAAGATCAGTTCAGGTGGGCTGGGGAGATAGCTCACTGGGTAGGGTGCTCGCCTTGCCAGGTACCCGATCCAGATTCCAGCGCCTGTGTCTCAGGTACTCTGTGTACCACAGACAGCTCTAGTGATCGTCCTGTCTCTCCCTGTGTCCCAAAAAGAGTCGCAGAAAACATTCCTACGTGCTGAGACTGGGCATACAGGAGGCGTGATCACGCAGAGACACATGCATACAATGACTTGAGCTGAACCTTTTTTTTTATTCCTTTGGAGGGGGTCCCTTTATTCTTTGGGGTTAGCCTGATACATTCAAAGCACTTTGAGACAGTAAAGTTAAGTAAGCTGAGTTCACTTACAAATCTGATTATTGTGAATGTTAGGCTTGGTGTGCAGCACCAGCAAATTTGCAAAATTTCTCCTACCCAGAGCTCAGACCACGGATTAAAAAAAAAAAAACACACACACACACCGATTCCGATAGCCTGGTCTTGAAGGATTCAGTCAGTATGTCTCAAGGCCAAGTAATGCATCTGGAGTTTAGTTAAAGTACGCATTCTCAACAGAGATTTACAGGAATTTTTTTCAGTGTTAAAATATACAAAGCTAGGGAATAAACTCACTATGTTTCTTATTGGACACAATAAATACCAAGATAAAGGCTGCTGAAATTTACATTAAGAGCCATTAGTTCTTGTGACACATACCACTTTCCTGACACTGAATTACTATTGCCATGCTTCTCAGGCTGAACATTTTGGTAGGTCACAAATAATAGTGGTAAAAGATTAATTTATATGAAGCCAGGTGGTGGTGCACCTGGCTGAGCACACATGTTACAGTGAACAGTGATTCGGGTTTGAGTCCACGGTTCCTACCTGCAGTGGGGGGGGGGGGGAGCTTTGTGAGTGGTGAAACAGTGTTGTAGGTATCTCTTTGTCTCTCTCCCTCTCTATTTCCCCCTTTCCTCTTGATTCCTGGCTGTCTCTATCCAATAAATATAGAAAGAATTTAAAAAGAGATTAATTTAAGTGTCTGATATTTTGCTGATAGGAATCCAGGGACTCTTAGCAAGAAGCACTTACTGCAACAGCACTATCTTAAGTAAAACACTAGTTTTTATAGGTCTGATCCAAGTTTAACTTCAAATGTATGACTTAAAAACTTTCTTTCTGACATCATCTCCCCAGACCATAATTAGGATCCACCTGCATATCAGATTTCAGGCTCAGGCAAAACAAACAAACAAACAAACAAAAAACATTAGTATAGCCACAGCCCCTCTGGAATATAACTAAAATATGCCTGCTAGCTATCTACAAAACAGAGACACCCCCCCCCCCCAACTCTTCATCTCTACTATTCCAGCCTTTAGGTCCATGATTGGTCAACAATTTGTTTGTATGTTAACTCTCTTTTCAACCACCAGGTTCCAGATGCTACCATGATGCCAACCAGACTTCCCTGGACAGACAACCCCACCAATGTGTCTTGGAGCTCTACTTTCCCAGAGCCTTGCCCCACTAGGGAAAGAGAGAGACAGGCTGGGAGTATGGATTGACCAGTCAATGCCCATGTTCAGCAGGGAAGCAATTACAGAAGCCAGACCTTCCACCTTCTGCATCCCACAATGACCTTGGGTCCATATTCCCAGAGATAAAGATAAAGAACAGGAAAGCTATTAGGGGAGGGGATGGGATACGGAGTTCTGGTGGTGGGAATTGTGTGGAGTTGTACCCCTCTTATCCTATTGTTTAGTCAATGTTTCCTTTTCATAAATAAAAAATTTTAAAAACTTACTTGAAACTATGTTTCTTCAAAGTAAGAGTGATTTAGTATGTGACACTAACTTGCTATGTACCAAGATGGAACCCAAAGATGCCTGCTCTCAAGACATGCCAGGCACAAGGATACAGGGCAGGCACCCTGTGATGACTCGTCTCACTGCTGTTATCCTTCGGAATCACTGTGAGACGTCTGTTCAGCCTCGCGTGGCTTCATTTAGCAGAACTGTATCAATTACCTAGTCTGCCCTCACTGTCCTTCATCATTACACTGCAACACTTCAAGTAATATGTGACTCCAGTGTACTGTGTCATTTTCATGATGAAAATCAATTCATTAACTACTTGAACGCACTAAACTCCTGTTCTTCACAGTCATTCAGCTGTGAAGAAAAGATGAGTTTTACTTTTGCACCTGATGATAGATTCCAACATATCACAAATGAGTTTAAGGCGATATTGTCAGTCATATAATAGTCAGGTATACTTTGTAACTATTTTAAAAGAAGTAATTCATTTTCTTTTAATATTTTATTTTTAATGAGAGAGAGAAGGAGAGGGAGAGAGAGAGAGAGAGAGAGAGAGAGAGAGAGAGAATGAGAGACCAACCAGCCAGAGCACTGCTCAGCTCTGGTCTATGGTGGGCTGGGGATTAAACCTGGGACCTAGAGCCTCAGCCATGAGTCTTTCTGTCCCCCCAGCCCTACTTTGTACCTTTTAAAAAATATTTATTTATTTTCCCTTTTGTTGCTCTTCTTTTTTTTTTTATTGTTGTTGTTATGGATGTCGTCATTGTTAGGACAGACAGAAATGGAGAGACGAGGGGAAGACAGAGAGGGGGAGAGAAAGACAGACAACTGCAGACCAGCTTCACTGCCTGTGAAGCGACTCCCCTGCAGGTGGGGAGCCGGGGGCTCGAACCGGGATCCTTATGCCGATCCTTGAACTTTCCGCCACCCTTTCCCCAAATATGTGCATTGTCCACAAACATAATTTTACAGCAAGATTTCGAAAACCTTCCTAATTCCTATTAAACATCCAAGCAGTTTTCAAAAGCGAGGGACTCCCTCACATATCTTTAGCATAGCATCAAAACATGTAAAGAGATGTCAGATGACTGCAGAGATGTAATTTCAGGTGTAATGCGTATCACACCCAAGTTTTCACTCTTCTTTTGAGAAAAACCTTGGAGGTTTAAACCATCAAGTTTAAGGAAAAGAACTGTCATTTAACCAAAACTGGCAAGCCAGGTGGATTCCTAGTCAGTGTAGCAAAAAAAATGGATGTTGAAGATGATCTCAAAAATAATCAAACCGTGGGGGGGGGCAGGCAGTGGTGTATCCAACGACACATGACATTAGCACGTATGAGGACGCGGTTTCAAGTCCCAAACCCCACGTGCGGCAAGGAAGTTTCATGAGCAGTGAGACAGGGCTACAGGTGTCTCCTGTTCTCTCCTCATCTTTGTCTCTCCACCTTCCTCAATTTCTATCTGTCCTATCAAATAAAAAGAGAAAAATGAAAGAAGAAAGGAAGGGAAGAAGGGAAGAAGCATCGGAGGGAGGGAGGGAGGGAGGTAATGACCGTGAAGCTTCAGTCATTTAAATTTTTAAACACAAGATTTAGATACAAATGCCAAGTAGCCACGTGGAATGACAGAACAGAACAAAGTCCCATTTCTTCATATCACAGGCATTTGAGATAAGAACTGCACTCAGAGGTTGTGGTCTATATACACAATGGAATACTACTATTCAGCTATTAAAAATGGTGATTTCACTTTCTTCACCCCATCTTGGATGGAGCTTAAAGGAATCATGTTAAGTGACAGAAGTCAGAAAGAGAAGGATGAATGTGGGATGATCTTACTTATAGACAGAAGATGGAAAACAAAACCAGAAGGGGAATACTAAGCAGAACTTGGACTGTAGTTGGTGTACTGCATCAAAGACTCTGGGGTACACCAGGGGAGCGTTCAGGCCCTGCAACATGATGGCAGAGGAGGACCTAGTGGGGGTCATATTGTTATGTGGCAATGTTATATATGTACAAACTATTATATTTTACTGTCAACTGTAAACCATTAAGCCCCCAATAAAGAAGTTTAAAAAAGAAGAACTGCATTCAGTTGCAAACTCTGAGGTACACTCTCCAAATCAGAGCATGTTGAGAAGTCTTTTGGGAAACCGTTGGAGCCTCTAAGTGAATTATGTTATTAAGGACAAGTAACTAAAATAACCTATGTACACGACCTTTGGAAGCTAGAAAGTTTCTATATAGCCTATTAAAATCCAGTAGTAACAGTAGCAACCTAAAACTCGTGTGTGTGTGTGTGTGTGTGTGTGTGTGTGTGTGTGTGTGTGTGTGTGTGTGTGTGTAGTATTTCCACATTGCAGACTTGGAGGATGATAACGGTAAGCAGATATACTTTAATTCATTTTGGTGGCAGGACTCCCACAGTCCAGTCCTTGGTTCTGACCTAAATGAGCACAAAGCTCTCTGCTCTTTTCCGGTGCCATCCTGCCTGTGGCTGCGCCTGTGATTCACAGAGGGCATTAAGCACTCCACGCAGCAATGGTGGCTGTGTAGGGGTGACAATGAGCAGAATGGATGATACCCAGATAATAACTAGCCAGCAGTCATAGGAGTCTTGGGTTTTAGAATTTTTACATAATTTTTTTTTTTGGTGAACACAACTTTCAATTTATGCAGTACTGATTAACCTTTGCTTTCTCCAATGACTTTTTGCTTTAAGACTTTTTCTAATATTAATATATTCACTCCAACTGTTTTCAGTTAGTGTTTGTCTATTCTAGTTTTTTTTTCTTTTTTGCATTTTAGGAGATTAGACCATATTCAACTTGATTTAGACCTAATGCAGTATCACGATCTGGATCTTTTGAAAAGCTTACTTTTATTTTTATTATGAATGTTCATGTAGTTAGATCAATTTCAAACTCATTCACTAGGCACCTGCTTTCTTTATATGTTCATTTATAGATTGATTTTCTTTTATCACGCTTGCTGGATTGAAGTTCTTTTTTCCTGACTCTTTGAGGGTAAACCACTATCAATATATTTTATTTCTGTTGTCCTAGAAGTGTCTCTAGAAATTTCAATATACATTGGGTATAGAGAGTCAACCCACCCTGTATATGCCAATAACCTGTTTTCTGGAACCTGTGAAGGTATGCATTACCCTAGAGGGCAAAGTGTATTTGGTGTATATATAAATAAGGGCTATCTGAATGGGCCCAGTTTAGTTACAAGTGTTCTTTCATGTGAGAAAAGAGGGTAGAGGAATGTTAGTGTTTGAATGATTAAAGACTCGAGAGATGTTGCTGGCTTTCAACCTGGGAGATGATCATGATTCAAGCAAGGGAGCAGCTTCTAGAAGCTCCCAGATAGCCACTCTAAAAAGTGTAGCAAGGAGCCCCATTTTGGAATTCCAAATCCTGTGGCTTAGCATAGTTATTTCTGTTGATTAGCTACTCTTTTGGTAATTTGATTTTTTTATTTTAATTTTTTATATTTATTTTCCTTTTTGTTGCCCTTATTGTTTTTCATTGTTGTAGTTATTATTGTTGTTGATGATGTCATCATTGTTAGATAGGACAGAGAGAACTGAAGAGAGGAGGGGAAGACAGAGAGAGGGAGAGAAAGACAGACACCTGCAGACCTGCTTCACTGCTTGTGAAACGACCCCCCTGCAGATGGGGAGCCGGGGGCTCGAACCAGGATCCTTACGCCGGTCCTTGCGCTTTGCACCCTGTGCGCTTAACCCACTGCGCCACTGCCCGACTCCTCCTTGTGGTAATTTGTTATAGCAGCAATAGGGATACTAATACACATCTATATCTACATCTTGATGTCCAGAGCAGTGTTACCTGAAGACACTTCTGCAGTGATGAGGATGTTTCATTTGTACACTGATTAGCGCGGCTGTCACTACCCACAGGAAACAACTGGACACTTGGCATAAATTAGTCCACTCAAAGAACTGAATTTAATGTTTGTATTTAACTTTCATTTTTTTTAGTTTATAAAGTCATCTGTGACTGGTGACCACCAGATTGAGCTGTGTCTTTCTAAAGCCACCTCATCCCGTATTAATTCAAGACTTTATACATGTGAGCTCATCAGCCCCTCCTCAATCTTCACTTTGCCCAGGACATTAACATTTTATATGGGGAATAATTATTTCAATCAACCCGTTCTTCCCACATCCCTTACTTATTATTTACTTGTGCATCTTAGACTCTCCTTGGAATAAGTTTATGTTACTGTCATCATTAATTCTTGGGAAACTAATACCTTAGGGGACTAATTATATGAAGAAGGTGGAACTCTGCAGAGGATCCCAGGCTAAAGAGACTGTTCTTGAATCTAGAAAAAGATGTCTTACAGCCCAAAAGTAGGTTAAGTGTTATCATCTGGTTTCATATAAAAATAACTTCAAATTTCCTGTTTGCAACTGAGAGTAGGACTAGACTACATTTATGCAGAACATGGCTTATTAGAGTCAGAATGTTTTATGGGAAATAAAAGCTTACACAATGAGAACTTTTAAGTTTGGCTTACATTTTAAAAATTCATCTCACATGCTACAATTATTTTAATATGCAAGTAAAAAATGCTTTCTGTTTGTATAAATTAAAGGTTTATCTGGTACCCTTGTCCCTAGTAGAACAGAATGACAAAACTGACTATACAACACCAGGCTGGAAATAAATGGTCTCCATTTTCACCATCTTTGCATAGACTTCCTAAGAACAACATGATTTTGGCCATAAAGAGAGCTTTCCTAGACAGTGAGCATACTTTGTCATGGACATGACCCAGGTTTGAACCTCGTCCCCACAGCACTGAAGGCAGCTTAGGTGCAGTACTGTCTCCCCTTTACTTCTCTGCCTCTGCCTCTGCCTCTGCCTCTGCCTCTCCCTCTCCCTCTGCCTCTCCCTCTGCCTCTGCCTCTGCCTCTGCCTCTGCCTCTGCCTCTGCCTCTCCCTCTCCCTCTGCCTCTCCCTCTGCCTCTGCCTCTCCCTCTGCCTCTCCCTCTGCCTCTCCCTCTCCCTCTCCCTCACCCTCTCCCTCTCCCTCTGCCTCTCCCTCTGCCTCTCCCTCTGCCTCTCCCTCTCCCTCTGCCTCTGCCTCTCCCTCTCCCTCTCCCTCTGCCTCTCCCTCTCTCTTTGCCTCTGCCTCTCCCTCTGCCTCTGCCTCTGCCTCTCCTTCTCCCTCTGCCTCTCCCTCTGCCTCTCCCTCTCCCTCTGCCTCTGCCTCTGCCTCTGCCTCTCCCTCTCCCTCTGCCTCTCCCTCTGCCTCTCCCTCTCCCTCTCCCTCTGCCTCTCCCTCTCCCTCTGCCTCTCCCTCTGCCTCTCCCTCTGCCTCTCCCTCTCCCTCTCCCTCTGCCTCTCCCTCTGCCTCTCCCTCTCCCTCTCCCTCTGCCTCTCCCTCTGCCTCTGTCTCTCCCTCTGCCTCTCCCTCTGCCTCTGCCTCTGCCTCTGCCTCTCCCTCTGCCTCTCCCTCTGCCTCTCCCTCTCCCTCTGCCTCTCCCTCTCCCTCTGCCTCTGTCTCTCCCTCTGCCTCTCCCTCTCCCTCTGCCTCTCCCTCTCCCTCTGCCTCTCCCTCTCCCTCTGCCTCTCTCTCTCCCTCTCCCTCTCCCTCTGCCTCTGCCTCTGCCTCTGCCTCTGCCTCTGCCTCTCCCTCTCTCTCTCTCCCTCTCCCTCACCCCTTCTCTTTATCTCTACTACTCTTTGATTCTCTACCTCTCTCTCATTCTCTCTCTCATTTTCTTTCTTCTTTCTTTTTATTTTTTCCTTCTGTTTCTTTCTATCTGAAAAAATGTTTGCTGAGTAGTGATGCCCATGTGAAGATAACAACAACAAAAAAGTACATGATTTTGTTAACTTCTTCTCCCAACAATGTGTCGAACTGTGTAAGTGGACAGAATCCAGTGCTATTCCAGCTTGTTGGAATGCTAGTCTATCACCCCTTGCTATAATGTTCATCCTTGTTTACTGATACATTTATTTAGTTATTTACTTTGCCTCCAGGGTTATTGCTGGGGCTCAGTGGCTGCACTACGAATCCTATTTTATTTTATTTTATTTGGATAGGACACAGAGAAGTTGAGGGGGGAAGAAAGATAGAGAGGAGGAGAGAAAGACACCTGTAGACCTGCTTCACCGCCTGTGAAGCAACCCCCCTGCAGGTGGGGAGTGGGGGGCTCAAACCGGGATCCTTGTGTGAGTCCTTGGCACTCTGTACTATGTGCATTTAACTTGGTGTGCTACTGCCTCGTCCCCTTGTTTACTAATACTTAAAATCAATAAAGCACGTCTGGCTCCCAGAATACTTCAGTGCTATGGTGTCTTTCTTTTTATCTGAAAAACTCAGTTTGGAGCAGTAAAGTCCATGCAATGACAATAAACAGATAAACAAATAAATTGAAAAACATTCAGTTTCCCAAGGCCACTTACAATAAATCTGGACTTGTGGGGGTAGATAGCATAATGGGTATGAAAAGAGATTCATAGGAGTTGTGCGGTAGCACAGCAGGTTAAGAACAGGTGGTATGAAGCGCAAGGACTGTCCTAAAGATCCCGGTTCGAGCCTCTGGCTCCCCACTTTCAGGGGAGTCGCTTCACAGGTAGTGAAGCGGGTCTGCAGGTGTCTATCTTTCTCTCCTCCTCTCTGTCTTCCCCTCCTCGCTCCATTTCTCTCTGTCCTATCCAACAACGATGACATCAATAACAATAATTACAACAACAATAAAACAACAAGGGCAACAAAAGGGAATAAATAAATAAATATTAAAAAAAAAGAAAAAAAGGAAAGAGATTCATGCCTGAGGCTCCAAAGTTCCAGGTTCAACCCCCCATCACCACCATAAGCCAGAGCTGAGTAGTGTTCTGATTACAATAAATGAATTAATAAATAAAATAAATCTGGACTGGAATTTCATCTTAAATTTTATGTGACATTGAAACTTTTTTTATTTAAAGAGGACTCAGAGAATCAATTAGAGGGTTGGGCATAAACTTTCTTTTCTTTTTCTTAAAAAATTTTTATTAGTGATTTGATATGGATTGACAAAATTATGAGGTGACAAGGGTGTAATTCCATACTGTCCCCCACCAGAGTCAGTGTTCCCATTCTCTCCATTGGAAAGTGCAGTAGTTCTCCCAGAGTCACAGATATGGGCTGACCATTATTTCTAATATATATGGATTGACCATTTAAAAAAATTTCTTTATTGGGGATTAATTTTTATATATATATATATAATTTTTATTTATAAAAAGCAAACACTAACAAAAGCCATAGGATAAGAGAGGTACAACTCCACACAATTCCCACCACCACAACTCCATACCCCATCCCCTCCCCTGATAGCTTTCCTGTTCTTTATCTCTCTGGGAGCATGGACCCAGGGACATTATAGGTGCAGAAGATTAATGTTTTACAGTCGACAGTAAATACAATAGTTTGTTCATCAATTTTCACTGTTAGTAAATAAACTGTCTTTTCCTTCTTTTATCCCACTTAGCATTTATTCTTAAAGAGAGGAACATCAAAAAGGGGAAAATGTAAACAGAGTGGAATTTAGTCTAATAGCTAGAGTGAAACATTAAGTGCACAAAGACCAAGGCTATCAGTTATTACCTTTGCTTTCATAATTATAACTTGACAAAATTTCAGAATGTTGCCACTTAAATGGACTTCAGAAGAAGAAAATTAAAAAAAAGAAGCTTATGTTAAAGGAATCATGGGTTAAAGCTATGGAAAACAGTGGAAACAGACATTTACATGTTGTCTTTTTCATAATTGGCCCCTTTCAGTAAGTTATTGACTGTGCTAGAAATACCTTTAGAAATGCTCTTTGGAAATAAACGTATGAGCCAATGTACAGGGACAAACTCCCAGATTCATTCATTCAGAGTCTCTACAGGTTAGGAGGTGCTAACTTGGCAGAGGACTAGCCTTCCTGTGTGAGGTTTTGATCAAAGATAGTTCAGTTCTAGCTTTCCAGGGTCTCCACGCCAAGAATGGTGAGTTTCTTAGAGTCCTCATCCCTCAGTGATCCTCAGAGTCTAGTTTTAGGTACTCTGATTTTTTTTTTTCCTCCTCAGGCCGTGATGTTATCAAAACACTGCTCGGTGTTGCAACTGATTTTTTGAATTGTCAATTATTCCTAGCACCAAAAAATAATAAATAAATAAATAAATAAATAAATAATCCTTAAAGGTAGGAATGAGATCTGCAACACATCAGCCCAAACTTTGTGACTTAAAACAACTTAGTCTGGAGGCCAGAAGTTTTGAAGTTTCGGTTTTAGTGCATTTCACCAGGTCAAAATCAAGGTGTCCGCAGGGCCACACTCCCTCCAGAGGCTCAAGGGGAAGGCGTGGAGGCTGCATCACTTAGACCTCTGCTTCTGTTGTCATTTCCTTTTCCTGTGTCAAATCTTTCTCTCATTCTCCTTTAAAAAGATATATGTGATTGTATGTAATGCCTATCCAAATAGTCCAGGATGACTTTCCCAGGTCAAGATCCTTAACTTAATCACATTTGTGAAGATACTTTATCATGATTATATCTAGAAGGCCCAGACAGTGGCGTACCTGGTTAAACACACACATTACAGTAAACAAGGACCTGGGTTCAATCCCCCAGTCCCAACCTGCAGGGGGAAAGCTTCATGAATGGTAAAGCAGAGCTGCAGGCGTCTCTCTGTCTCTCTCCCCCTCTCCCTCCCCTCCCCTCCCCTCTCAATTTCTCTGTCTCTATCCACTAATAAATAAAATTAAAAATATTAAAATACATTTATAAATATTGTAATGAATTCTAAAAATAAGAAAAATCAATATAATATCTATGGATTTCAATAACTGGGGTTTGCTATGTTTAAGGGTCACCACTGAGCTGTCAATAAGCACACAAGAAATCATTTCTATTTTGAGTTTCCTTTTCTTCTCAACAAAAGAGAAAACAGAAGATGAACAGTAAAGATCAAGAATTTGTGGCCAGGAGGTGGCGCACCTGGTTAAGCGCACACACTACAGTGCACAAGGACTTGGGTTCAAGGCCCTGCTCCCTATTTGCAGGGGGAAAGCTTCATGAGTGGTGAAGCAGGGCTGCAGGTGTCTCTCTGTATCTCTCCCTATCTCTATCTTTCCCTCTCCTCTCAATTTCTCTGTCTCTATTAATGATAACTATTTTTTTTAAAAAAATAATCTAAAAAAGAAAAGATCAAGAATATTGATAAATTTGGGCATGACTGTCAGGTTTTCTAGCTCCATTTATTTGGTTTTGGATCTGGAAGTATTTTAGTTTCAGAGAAAATAGGCTGTCTGGATTATTTTAGAGTAGAGTCATTGAGAATCATTAAAGAACTAAATGAGAAGTCAGGATTGCAGACAGATATTTATATACCTCCCATGGAGAGCCGCAGAAGTTCAGGGCCAGGAGAAACTGCAGGTAACACTTCACCCAGACTTATGAGTCAAGTGATGAGGAAGCTGAGGCTCACAGAGCCCAGGACCAGCTTCATAGCTGAGCAGACAGTTCACAGCTCTGCATTCCTCTACCACAACTGTACTGCCAGAATCCTTTTCAGTGTGTATGTTGACATGAAGTTCATTCAAAACACATTCATGAGCAAGGAGAGCAAACATCTACGTAGCATACCTCTTGAGAGAGGCATGCGTACACCCAGCACATATTCTGAGACTTAGTTTTAGTCATATTAATTCCTCTACACTTTGATTTCAAGAAAGAGGTAGAATCTGACTAAAGGTGCAAGGTGGCAGGTGTGTTTCAATTTGTTATAAGGAAGTTTCTGAAGCTCAGAGTTGTTTACAATGGAATGAGTGATGAGGACTCTCAGCACCTAGAAGTCACTCAGATAGAGCTTAAGGGACATAGGGTATGAAAATGGTAGCTGTCCTAACTCCTAAATTCAGACAGACATGATCAGCATACTAGATAATCAAGAAAGGTGCTGAGAATAGAAATTCTTGAGTCCAGAACCATGGGTATGTCCTGAAGATTATACTTTTAATAAGTTAAATGATAATAATTGCTAGGGACAATTCATCAGACATCTCTAAGGAAGTGTTCCAATTCAAGAGTCTATAGTTTTCTCCATGGGGTAGTGGAAACAGCATTACAATGGTAGCAGGAATCCAGATTCTTTTCTGGTTCTATTACAAGTGGTGTCATTTATTTTGTTTTTAGCACATTATATAATGGCTCAGGGACTCCATTTTCCTATCTACAGAGGATACATAAGACTAAGTGTAGCTAGGAAGGCATGTTCTGGGGGTGGCCTGGATGAAAAGGAACCTTTAAGATCCCTGGGAAATTCTTCATGATTGTTCAGGTGACAGAGAATTATCCTGGAATGACTGTCTATGACAGCTGGGAAGGCCTGTGTGGTCTGGCTAGCTTCCTGGAGTTGGCAGGCATTCGCCCAGGATATGTCTATCACATACAGGGCAGGTGGGGAGAGCAGAGGAGCAGAGGGAGGGTAGAGCTGAAGTTGGAAACTCGGGAACTTTATCATTTGGCACCATTATCACTATTCTAGTGAGAGGTCTAAGAAGGCCAGTCTGCTGTCCTAAGCAGGAAGGGTTGAGAGGACCATGTCCTTATAAGATGACATAGGTTGGCAAGGATTTTCATCTATGATTGAATTCCCACCCTCCACCCAAGTCAAGGAGTCTTGATTTTTTTTTTTTTGTAAATGTAATATTATAGTTTTAAGTTACTATGGTTTACAGTGGCTTATTAAAATAAATCATCATTGATAGCTCCTCAGAGAACATCCTATACACACTTAAGGAGAAGTCACAAAGCTTGGGGCTTTTATGCCTTTTTCTACTGTAGCATGTAACTCATGGAATTACCAGTCTGTCTGTGTCTGCCTCTCCCACTAGATCAATAGCTCTTGTGAAGCAAAGATCAATGCTTTCTTCATCTTTGTCTCTTCTGTCACTGGTACATAGTGTCTGGTACATAGCAGGTGTGGACATTTCTTAGCTAAGTCAGATGCTCACCATTTCCTGAAGTCCCTTCATTTGTTCTCTGGAACTTATGGCCAATCATAAGTAAAATCCTTTTATCCTCAAACTTTTCAGTGAATATTTCCTTTTACTTCTTGTTTTTCCCCATTGGCCCTGCTTCCCTGAGACCCTGTTCTGTAATAGCCCTTTTCCGCGTCTTACACACCACGGAGTTTGAAGACAAATAAATGGATCTAACCTCTTAGGATTTCTTACAGACGATCCTCATCTTCCCACCTCTTCTCTAAAACACATTCAGTTTTGACTCCTATGGCATTATATCAAGCCACCTATGCATCCCTTGTTGTCAAAGTCATCAATCATTGCTTGTGATTCTACTTCTCATTCCATATTTTAGCCAAGACACAACCAACCTCTCCCTCCATAGTGGTTTGGACACCCAGGTAGCTTAGTCTTTCAAATCATGGTCTTTGAGTCCTCTGACCTCCTTTATTCCAGTGATCTTGCTCTCTCCCCCCATCTCAGTCAGTTATCCCTAAGGTCATGTCTTAGAGCTCATTACCACCAATATATTTCAGCTCCTCTATAAGTTCAATGTCAAACTTTCCACCATCCAATCACCACCTCCTATATTTCCAGTGCTCATACTCTCACTTCTAAGTCCAAATCCATTTGCCACTGGAATTTCAATTTATTGTGACTACTACTCTTCATATTCTCACTCCCTTCCTTCCTCAGTTAAAAAGTAATGGTCAGTCATTTTGGGTCCTCTCTTGCCTCTCTCTTGATTAATCACAATCTCACATTGCTATAGCTTTAATTAAATCCAACTTTCTACCAAATCCAGAGAGCTAAATGAAACTGGATAAGTGCCTTTCTAACTCATAAATATTAATGAACTCAGGAGGGCTCTAAATGCTTCACAGCTGTCACAGTTCTACCCACCTAGCCCCATCAGTCTTTTCACTCTACTGGTTGATGGTTGCATACACCACACTTTCCCTTAAATCCTTCAACATCTCAGATCTCTTTGTTTCCTATATTCTCAAGAAAACAAGACACTTTCAGAAGAAAAATCCCTAGTTACCTCAACCAAATCAATGCAACCAGTGCCACCTCAACGTGTTTCACTTCAGACTGTGTGTAGAGACACCAGGCCTGGGATACCAACCCTCCAGCTCCAATAAAACACTTTCTAGAAAATCTGACATCTTAGAAACCATACCTTTCTGATTTTTCTTGCTATCGTCAGTTATTCCTTCTCAATTTTTTTTTTTTGCTAATTTCATCTTTTCTCTATGACATCTATATATATTAGAGTGTCTATGTTTTTCAGATTTTCATTTACCTTGTCAGTTCATTAACCCCATGGGTTTAAGTCCATCTATAAGTCAAGGATTTATGTCCCAGCCCTTATTCTCACCTCTGATATCTATACAGAGTTATGTAAGTATCTCTTTGTCTTTGCGAGTAGAATAGGTCACTGAAAAGGAAACTGCCTAAAATGGGCCTTTTGACTTCCTACCCTTCATATAAACAAAATCAAAGAACAACTCCCATCCCTTGCTCACTCTTCCTCATTACAATCAAAGGCAACTCCATTTATCCTGAGTATGTTACTCACACCACACCCCCCACCAAGGTATCAATAATCTTCTACCAAAGTCTACTGGATCCTTTTCCACATTCACAGCTCTAGCTCTCCTCCCCGCTTTGATGATCTCAATTCTGTAGTCAGACATCGAAAGACTTGTTTTCTTTTGACCTTGTTCTCTTACGTGGTTTGTTAATATTCTACATGTAAGTAAGATGATCTAGTATTTGTCCTCCTTCTAAGTCATTTCAGTTAAAATGATACCCTCCAGTTGTGGCAATGAGCAAGATTTCACCTTCTAACAGTAGTAATCCATTGAGCATATATACCACAACTTCTTAAATCTAAGCACCTGCCACTGTGAAGTTTGGTTAATTCCATATCTGGGTCATTGGAAATAGCATTTCAATGAACATAGGTATGCATTTTGTCTTCTCAGGTGAATTTTTTTGTGTGTGTTCTTCAGATATATCTAACTTTCTGGCCTTTGGGTTAAGATCAAATGTAACAACTGTTGATATCAATATCTTCATCTTAAATTCTCTATCTAATCTCTCTTTAAATACCACCTACTCTATCTTCAAACTTGAATCAGAATCTATCCACTTTATATTGTTCTAGTGCCGACAGTCTAGTCTGTGTCACTCTTTTTAATCTCACAACCCCCAAGAGTATTTGGATGTGAAAGCAGAAGCCTACTGCAACAAGTCAGAGCACACTGCCCCATGGTCAAGGTCACCTAGTGGCCTTAAAAAGGTCAAGGGACACAAGGTCTTAGGTCATCATTCTCATTCTGACTTCACCTCTCTCTGACTCTAACATCGTTCTTAGTTTCATAATGTGCTAGGAACATGCTTACCTTGGAGGCTTAGCATTTGTTTTCTGGAATACTGCTTTCTCTTCTAGCCACACGAGTCAGTCTCTCACCGCCTTACCATCTTCATTTAAATGTCTTGAGGAATTCTTCCTTGGCCACCTATTTCAAGTTTCCAACACTCCTACCCTCTTCTCATCCCTTTTCTCCTGGGACTTTATGACTATCTAAAAATCTGTAGATTTTGTTATCTCCTTCTCTATAACATAAAGTCCGATGCTGACTTCTAAATACACACTTCAGAAATACAAATCAAATGATTGAGATGAAGCACTTAAAAGATAGACTAGAGATATAACATTAAATTACATTTTCAGAAAGTGATACAATACCAACATGGAAAGATGTACTTTGTGGCTTGGCTTATGAGGTAATAATAAATTTGATATCCAAATCAAGGAGGGAAGAAAAACAACAGACAAGGCTTGCCCACAGAAAGGGATAATAAAAATCCTGAACAACATTTAATTGAACAAAATCCAGAAGTTACAGGAACTGTATCACAGGTGATCTTATAGATAATCCTGTTTATATAAATTTCATGATCAGAGAACACTTAACAATACACAAATCCTATACTATCCAAACATACTGGGTGCCCAAATTCAAACCATGGCAATCCAAATAGAGAGCTGGGTTATCTTATGGACACATTAATTGAATGCATTCTTTAATGTAACATACACTAATATCTCTCTGCTGTTCTGTGAATTTTAATTTACACATGGCAGATTCATGTTGTTACCAACAATCATAGGATACAGAAGAGCTCTATATCCTCATAATAGTTCTTTGTGTAATGCCTGTGTAGCTAAACTCTTCTCCCACTCATAATCCCTAACAACTCTCATCACTATAGTTTTTTGGGGGGGTTGTGGAGGATGGTATGGTGCAAGTATGTAAACCTTGAGACTGACATTCTCATCCAGAAAATGACCTGAGAGCCATCCAAGCTTGTCTGCACATCAGTAACTGACTCCTTCTTATTGCTGATATGATTGAACCACGGTTTATTCATTCACTTACTTAAGGTCATGTGGATGGTTTTCAATCTTAGAAACTATGACTCTCCAAACCAAGGTATTATAAATATTTCTTAAGTTTGGGCCTTAGTGCTAGTTTCTAAATGCTAACAGTGAATTTCTGGAGCATAAGGTAAGCATGTGTTTAACTTTACAATAAACTTCCCAAGTAGCTGTGATTCTGTTTCTCCACCAGTAACGTAGATGAATTCCAGCTGTTTCCAGCCTCATCAGCACATTTGATTGTCAGTATTTTTTAAAATTTTTGGGTCATTTTATAAGTATGTTTCTTTGATTCTCAAACTTTTGAAAGCAAGTAGCTAGATTTTGAAAAATGAGATAAGCATTTAACATTTTATTTTTGGTTATCTGATTAGATAATAAGGAATATATGCCTACACAGTAAAACTATAAACAGAAGCAACAAGTTGATTAGTACAGACATATATTATGGTTGTGTCTCATGGAAAGAAGATAAATGCCAGTCAACTGGTCTACCAGATACTGATGACAGGCATGGATGAGGAAAGGTGGTGGGGACCTATGACCTGTGTTATCCTTGGAACTACATCTATGCGTCTGACACATTTTGCAATTAATGTTTTCAAGAAATATTTGAACATAAAGATCACACAGGCATCTTAAAGGAATACTTAAAGTATTTTAAAAGCACCTCTTTGGGGGAGTTCAAACACAGTGGGTTAAAAACATCATTGTCAGTACTTAAAGGCATGTTGAATGAGACTAACTAGAATGAGAAATGAGAAAGACCAACAGTGAGTGACTTCACATCTGGGCGAAGCTTCAGGATAAAGGACAGTAAGGGAGGGCACAGGTGAAACTTGGACTTGGTGTGGCATATTGCACCAAAGCAAAGGACTCTGGGCAAGGAGGACTAGAGACAGGATGAAGGGATATTGGGATCCTGGTGTGTCTCCTAGATACCCATCAAAGCGGTTTGAGAGGCTGTGCCTGTGTGTTCTAGAACATACTGTGAACCACTAACCCTCCTAAAAAACCAAAAACAAACAAAAAACCACCTTAAAAGCATTTTGTAGAATTTGAGCAAAAGGCTTTCTTCAGGCTTGTTTAAAAGTAAAATAATTTCTTTAATATCTTTGTCAGATCAGTTTCTGATGGGCTACTCAGTTTATGAATAAGTTTCTTTTTCTTCCCCAAGAGTTGCAAACTATACACAGAAAAGCTGGCACAGAAGGACCATTACTAAAAGTTGTAAAGAGTCACTTATTGCTCAAAACTAGGACCAAAACGCAACACTATTTAAGAAGCACCTTGAGCACATATTATATTTACTACTCAAAACCACTTAGACACTGCCAATCATAATCAAGACCACAAATTCTGCACTAGACTATTTCTCTTGCCATCAACACATTGTGAGGAGGTCATTTACCTGTGACCACACTGGGGATTTTGGAGAGAAAACTCTTGACTGTCCTGATAGGCACACCTCCCGTCTTGTCATCTTGCATCTTTGTAATGATGTCTTCAATCTAGAAGAGGATAAAGCACTGTTATTTTCTCCCACATAGTAATAGTAAATGGCATGTTTATAAATTGCCAACATGAACATGTGTGTCAAAATGAATGTTAACATGCCACTATACAACGCCAACGCCAACAATGAGGAAGAGCCTTTGTCTCCTTCATTAACAGCAGTTTCTTCCACTGATCAACGACTGTGGTCATACAAAAGTGTCAAGCATGCTTTAGAAGAATGTGGTCAGAGGAACAGCTTAATGGATAGGGGGAATGGAATTCCATGTGTGCTGTGCAGCTTCAAGTCTTGGCACCACATTTGAATGTCATGACCCAGGGGAAGCTCTGGCATTACACTACGGCGTCACTTCCTCTCTGTCTATCTGAATAGGAACAGTGAAATCATGTATGTGTAAGGCCCTGACTGCACAGTGCAACAAAGAAGCATCAATATCCATTTCAACGAGGTAATCATGAAGAAGCTGAGGTCCTGGACGAGATCCAGCCTGCAATTCAATATGAATGGGATGAATTCTTCCTCTTCCTCCAACTGGATTTTTACAGATGGTTGAACAGTAAGAACCGCCATTTCCAACCTGACTAAATGGATGTGTCTTCTGGTTCTTCCTAAAATACTAATGTGCTATTGTTTGGAAGTACAGACTGCGTTGTGTATGAAAGTGTAGAAAAACTCAGCTAGAGTGACATGGGAAGGAAAAAAAAAAGACTATAAATTATGGCATGGAAAACCGATGCAGAGACATTGGAGGACATGTCTCAGGAGGTTAAGTGATTGTGTGAGGATGGTTTAATTAAACTTCCGTTTGGATTAAGATGAAGCAAGGAAAGGCACCTCCCCATTAAAATTTTTTTTATTATCTTTACTTATTTATTGGATAGAGATCACCAGAAATCAAGAGGGAAGGGGAAATAGAAAGGGAGAGAAACAGACAGACACCTGCAACACTGTTTTACCACTTGCAATGTTGGGCCCTGCAGATAGGGATGGGGAGTCCAACCCAGGTCCTTGTGCATTGTAACATGTGCACTCAACCAGGTGCGCCACCACCCGGATGCACCTCTCCATTTTTTAATAAAGGAGAAAGACCAGAATACCCACAGTACCCTGTGACCTCAGAATCTTCTCCTTTTGGATTAGGGAAGATCATACTATCAGGACAGAGATCATAGTGGTCTGTGACCTGGAGTGAGGCAAAATCTTCCTGACGAAACGGATACTAGGTACTATACTGAAAAATAGAAAACAGAGAGACAAGTAACCAAGGAAATAGAAACCTAAACAAGGAAATAGAAACCTAAACTGGGAAACTATTTTGTAGTTCAGACGTTACTAGTTAGCTGTAACTGTCTGGTCAGAAGCCTTCAGAATAATCTGTAACAAGGACATAGACCTTTATGTTTGGGGAGGGGAAGAGGAAGCAACGAGAAAAGACAAGATGCTGTTTAGTTTTGTCAGATCCTTCCTCTCTTTCTTCCACTCTTTCTTTCTTCCACTCTTTCTTTCTTCCACTCTTTCTTTCTTCCACTCTTTCTTTCTTCCACTCTTTCTTTCTTTCTTCCTTCCTTCCTTCCTTCCTTCCTTCCTTCCTTCCTTCCCCCTAGGTAACAGAATGTCTTTGAAACACCAGGATAGATTCCCTCTTCTCCTCTCCTCTCCTCTCCTCTCCTCTCCTCTCCTCTCCTCTCCTCTCCTCTCCTCTCCTCTCCTCTCCTCTCCTCTCCTCTCCTCTCCTCTCCTCTCCCCTCCCCTCCCCTCCCCTCCCCTCTCCTCTCCTCTCCAGGGTTATTGCTAGGACTCAGTTGCCTGCACTATGAATCCACTGCTTCTGAAGACCATCTTTTCCATTTTTTTTATTGGATAGAACAGAGAGAAGTTGAGAGAGGAGGGGAAGATGGGGGGGGAGAAAGATAGACATCTGCAGACCTGTTTCACTGCTAGTGAAGTGACCCCCCTGCAGGTGGGGTGCCAAGGGCTTGAACTGGGATCCTTGAGTGAATCTTTGCAGTTTGTACTATGTGTGCTTAACCCAGTGTGCTACAACGCAGCCCCCAGAATAGATTCCCTGGGTCATTCCATAATACAGACTCATATAATTTTAGCTTTAGAAATTTAAAGATACAGATGTCCAGGCAGTCATGCACCCAGTTAACTGCACATAGAATGAAGTGCAAAGACCAACACAAGGATCTGTTTGTTTTTTATTCCCATAAAATAATAAAAAAAAGATGGCCTCCAGGAGCAGTGGATTCATAGTGCAAGCTCTGAGGCCCAGGAGTAACCCTGGAAACATAAATAAATAAATAAATAAATAAATAAATAAAAGAAGAGGAAAGAAAGAAGAAATGCAAAGCTATCTCTCATTTGGTCACATAACCTCAACCAATCACAAAGCAGAGAGGGAAGTCCAGTCTTCTGGTATAAGCAGCACCACTGGTCACCACAGAGCTTACATGACCTTTTCTTTTCTTTTTTTTTCCCCTTTATTGGGGAATTAATGTTTTACATTCAACAGTAAATACAATAGTCTGTACATGTATAACATTTCCCAGTTTTCCATATAACAATACAACCCCCACTAGGTCCTCTGTCATCCCTTTTGGACCTGTATTCTCCCACCCACCCACCCCAGAGTCTTTTACTTTGGTGCGATACGCCAATTCCAGTTCAGGTTCTTGTGACCTTTCAGATTAAGTGACCTTTTCAATCAAGGGTTCTACTAAATGGTGAAGATAAATCTGAACCCAGTTCCAGGCACCAGAGATTAGACCTCTGACCCCAGAGGTTAATCTCAGAACTGAATAGGGAAACCACTGTTCTCGGGATAATGCCAGTTTTCCCCTGAGAAGCACTGATACTGAGAATGAATCCCAATCTCTCAGAGACATGACCCAAAGAGGTTTGACACTGTTCCTTTAGGAATGCTAGGGGAACAAAGTCCCTTCTATAAAGGACTGTATTATATCAAGCCACGGGATAAGAAAGACTTTCCAATGCAATGACTGCCACCTCAACATGCTTCAACTCAGACTGTGTCCAGAGACTTCAGGTGTGGAACGACAACCCTTCAGCTTCATTACTCGGGTGAGACCTTTCTTTTCATAGTATTCTCTAATTCCAACCCAGGTGGTTCACTTTCTAACAAAGTCCCAAAACCCAGATATACACCAGGTTCTGTGAGAGAGAGCATATGTTCACACGTAACCATAAACCAGTGCAAAATATATACCTGAAAGCAGAAGTACACTAGAGTCTGCAGTGAGTATCCCCCTAACACTTCCTCTCCACTATTCCAACCTTTGGGTCCATGATAGCTCTACAATTTGTTTGGCTTTGTATGTTAATTCTCTTTTCAGCCACCAGGTTCCAGATGCCATCAGGATGCCTGCCAGGCTTCCCTGGACTGAAGACCCCACCAATGTGTCCTGGAGCTCCGCTTCCTCAGAGCCCCACCCTACTAGGGAAAGAGAGAGGCAGACTGGGAGTATGGACCGACCTGTCAACGCCCATGTTCAGCGGGGAAGCAATTACAGAAGCCAGACCTTCTACCTTCTGCAACCCACAATGACCCTGGGTCCATGCTCCCAGAGAGATAGAGAATGGGAAAGCTATCAGGGGAGGGGGTGGGATATGGAGAATGGGTGGTGGGAATTGTGTGGAGTTGTACCCCTCCTATCCTATGGTTTTGTTAATGTCTCCTTTCTTAAATAAAAAAAAAAGAGAGAGAGAGAGAGATTTTCACCCACATTTGGGCTAATGATATTTTCTCCTGTCCTATCTTCTGCTGTCTAACCTCAAGCTAGCAATTAAAGGTAGATTGAGTATTACTCACTTATAGTCAAAGAGAGGTATTCCTGGGAAGAAAAAAAAGCCGTATTTTCAAAGTAATCTGTGCTTTTGATCTACAGTGCTGCCTGAAGCCAGAAGCATGAACAACCGTGCTGCTTTCAGTGTGACAGTGTGATGGTCTGGAAATCACTGGGGACTGGTTGGAAGGAAGTCAATGCTTCAACCCAGTTAGACCCCTGGCTTGCCCATAGAGGGCGTCTATTTCCAGTCTGTTGATAAGGGCCAGATTTAAAAACTGACTCTGCATAGAGAGTTGCCCTTCTCTGTTCAGCGTTTTCATCACATTATTAAATCTTAAAAGGATTTGTCTACAGAATGAGATGACCTGTCTTCACGTGTCAAGAGGCATATGCTTATCAGAGGCTACTAACAGTGGACATGGCATTGACGGAGTTCTGGAGCCCAACTATTAAGAAGCCACAGAGTTTGCACCCTTCCCTTGGAGTCTTGAGGCCATCGAGCTGCGCAAAAGTCTAGTTTAGCCAGCGCAGATTTTGATTTCCTGCCCTTTGGATATAAAGTGACAAGGAGAGGAACTGGGGGTCTGCTAACAGGAAGCACTATTGGAAAACAAGTGCTTAATACCATTTTGGGAGGTCTGGCGGTGGCACATTGGTTAAGTGCATATATCACTGTGTACAATATCACCGGGTTCAACCCCTGCTCCCCACCTGAAAGGGGGGGATGCTTCATGAGTGGTGAAGTGGGTCTGCAGGTGTCTATCCTCTGTCTTCCCCTCCCTTCTAAATTTCTCATTCCTGTCAAATAAAACAATAAAGAATAAACAAACAGGCAAAAATTCTGAAAGAGCAGTCCCTTTACCTGACCAGAAAAGGAAGTTCTACTCCAGCAACAGTTTACAACTGCTCACAACAGGGGTGTGGAAGTATATCTCACTGCTCTCCAATTTTGACTTCTCCAATATATTAACACATATCCCAACATGGCCATGGTGTCATGATACACAGAGTCTGACCACAGATGTAGGGACTTGACCGTATGGCCCATCTGGCTAACCAGGTGTCATTTCATATGATGTGGCCAGAGGCCTTATCCGAGTTTGCACAGCTACTCCTGCTCCCTTCTCTTGCCCACCTGCAGCAGGCAGTTATTATTCAAAGGAAGGTGGGTACCATCTGGAACACAAGTGACCCAAGTCACAGCTAGATCAGTCAATCCTCAGCTGACTTGTAGACTCACCAGCAAGAAATAAAAACATTTGCCACAGAGTTTGGAGAGCTCTGCTACACGGTGTAATCGTGCCTGTAGATGGTGAATGAAACAAGGCTTTGGCAGGGGAAGGGGGATACATTTATCAACAGTTGCTAAATCGGAGCCAGGAACAGCTCACCTGGCTAGCACCCCTCCTTTGCCATGCACGTGACCCAGGTTTGAGTGCAGCCTCTCTGACACTGGAGGCAACGCTAGTACCTTTCCCTCTCTCCCTGTCTCTGTCCCTTTCTATCCGGAAAAGTCATCCTGGAGTGGTGAAGGCCTGATGGTGACAAACAAACAAACAAACGCTAAATCCACATCAACTCATTGGTTAGTAAGGATCTATGAGTTTTAGAATATCCAGAGTTCAGCCCTTCAAAAATTCCCTCTCCCATCTACTCCAAAACTCTTACAGAGCGTGGACAGCATCCCGGCGACTGACATCCTTGTACCAGGATGATTTGGGAAAGCAGAGTTTGATTCTGCTGCACACTTCACCATAATATTAGCTTATAATACTCTCTCTCTCTCTCTGAATTTTTTTGTCATGGTTTCTGAATTCCCACTTAAAAAAAAAATCAAAGGAGGTGGGATAGGAGAAATGATTCATTTGGATAGTGAGCTGCTGTGTCTTGTGCACAAGGCAGGTTCCATTCTCACCTCCACCTCCACTTTCCTGAAGGAAGCCTCAGTGCTGTGGTCTCTTTCCCTCTCTGACTCTGTTTCTACATTTTATTATTAATTATTAGTATTATTAAGCTTTTTGATTTGTTTGTTGCATAGAAATAGCCAGAAATTGAGAGGAAAGGAGAGACAGAGAGGGGGAGAGAGAGACAGAGAGACACCTGCAACCTGACTCATATTTGTGAAGCTTTCCCCCTGCAGACGGGGATCAGGGGCTTGAACCTGGGTCCTTGTACATTGTAACATGTGCACTCAAGCAGGTGCACCACCACCTGGCCCCCTCTGTCTCTCTATTTTTAAGAAAAATTAGTGGTGGGTTACTAGGAGCTTGTATAAATTTAAATGACAAACATTTTCAGGACATCTATCTGTATTATGATAAATGCAGTCCTATTTTTTCATGTTTTATTGAATTTTTTGTCTCTAGGGTTATCACTGGGACTCAGTGCCTACACTATGAATCCACTGATTCTGTGGATTCATTAAAAAAAAAATTTTTTTTTGGATGAGACAGAGAGAATTTGAGTGAGGAGGGGGAAGATATGGAGGGAAAGAGAAAGAGAGACACCTGTAGACCTGCTTTGCTGCTTGTGAAGTACCCCCCCCCCCGCGTGTGCACAGGTAGGGAGTGGGGCTAGAACCCTCATCCAGGTGCAGATCCTTGAGCTTCATTCTACGTGTGCTTAACTGGGTGCAACACTGCCAGGCTGCTGGCATTTTAAGATTTATTTTATTTACAACATGAGAGAAAGTTTCAAATGACACACAGACTCACACACACACAGAGAGAGAGAGAGAGAGAGAGAGAGAGAGAGAGAGAGAGAGAGAGAAGCCAGAGCCCTGCTGTTTCTTATAGCACCAGGGGTTTAATTGGGACCCTCAGACATCGCAGCTCTGATGACTCTACCAGTTGAGACATTTCCCTGACTGTCGTGGGTATTTATACTGAATTCTTGACCTGCTCTCTTAGTCATCTGAAAATGTGCTGCAAAGCAGCTCTAAAGTGCTCTGTCCATGGTGGCACTGCTAACCCAAATCTTCCTGATTCACTGCCCAAGCTCTCTGTCTAACGAATACAAGATTACCATTTTATCCTTAATCAGTGTCTGTCTACATGTTTTCCAGATGCAAGGCAGTTCATCCTGTTTGCACTGAAGGGGAAGTTGAGCAGAGTCCTGAGGGGTCGAGGAGGAAACAAGAGAAATTGATCCAGATAATCAGATTATCCTCCATTTTGGGATTTATTTCTGCCCAGCGCGTGGGGATGTTTTGCTTCTTGGCATTTTCTTTCTTGGTCACAGGGACTTGGGTAGATTTATTTCCACCGGTAGATCCCAGGTGCTGCTGTGAGAATAAGAAGAGGACAAGGTATATATTCGTATTTTCCCTGATTTTAGTTCCATCTAACTTCTGACATCTTTTTTTCTTGAAGCAGAGTGAACTCAATTCCTATAGTCTGTGGTTCTGTGCCACTAGGGGGTATCCTGAACCCAAATTCCACTTTGCCAATCACTAAGCCAGTGGCCCTTACCTGACAGGCTAGTGATGCAGGGAACCACTCGGCCAGCTTGGCCAGTTCTGCCTGAATGGACCAGCTATATTCAGCATGCCCAGGAGCTCAAAGCTCAGCAATGACACCCAATACAACATTCTTACCAGGAAAACTGGAAACCATTACACCACAGGGTGGGTTTTATTTAAAATGAGGGCTGTTCATGAAGAAATCACTGGAAGATATCACTCACTGACTTAACACAGAGTATAAGAATGAATGATCTCTCTCAGAGGTGGGACTTAAGACAAAAGGACAGTAAAGGAAAACTTAAGGTGAAACTTGGCCTGGGCGAGCAAAGGACTCTGGGAAAGAAGGGAAAGAGATGGGATGAAGTCATTTTGTGCGAATGGCATCAGAAGTTTTATAGAGACACAGCCCAAAGAGGTCTTGGCACTGCTGCTTCTTGACCAGGGAACACCTGCTTACCTCTGGCTGGTGTCCATGACATTCCTGGCAGCAATGACGAAGGACCGAACATGAATTTTGTTTATGTAAATTAATTACCTGATAAACACACTTATTTAGCTTCTCAGTGTAAAATGAAAGCACTTCAGGAGAAGGAAAACTCATTAAAAAAAGAAGAAAACACTCCACTGTAAGTTGACTAGAGAAGTCAGAGTGTGCCTGGGGCAGGAATGTCTTTTTCATTGAAGCCTTTCGTCTTGACTTTGCAATCAGTCACCTATTTCTAGCTACTAATGGCTGTCACTTCAGCTCCTGAATGTCATTAAAGACCCATTCTGTTTCAGTGGCTGTGAAGGTGTAAAAATGACTCTTTAGACACCAGAAGCAGTAATTAGAACAGGCAAATGATCCTCACATTTCTTAATCCCAAATACACAGATTTAACAAAGCATGTCCTGCCCCTGTGTTCTAAAAGAGTGGGTCATTTCTCACTCATATTTTCTAAAACCACAGTGTATAGTAATTCTCGGCCTACCTGCGGATCAGTGGACAGTTGACTGAGCAGCTACAAAGTACCAGGAACCGCTTTAGTTCCATGATTACCGAAGCAGGCAGAAGACAGACACCTTTCCCCTTCACCATAAGCCAATGCACCTCAGAAGGATTCAGGGACCTGGAGCACGTGAAGGGTATCAAAAGTAGCAGAGCTAAGAGAATTCTCAGAAGGAGGGAGAGGGTCAGAAGATGAATTTCAGAGGCCCGTGGAAGGGGAGTCAGGGTCCCCTTACTTCCTTGTGCTCCCGTTCACAAGACTGACTTGACTTGAATGGCATACAGGTCATTTTGAGATTCCACCTGCTGGTGAGGACAGTGATTGAAAAGCCTTGCTTTGTTTTGCCTCATTGTATCACACCAGAATGCTTTTTAGCCATAAAGTTTTTAAAAAAAAGAAAAAAACAACTGCCAAGCCTGGGAGTTATCTTTCCTGCGTGATAAACAGTGAGTTTGTGGGTAGCAAAAGGCTTTATTGCCACTACTGGGTTCTATGGGACTCCCCCATCTTCACCTTTTCCTTATGGTTCCAAAACACTTCCATCATTCTCTGGGAAAAAAGAAGGAGAGAAATAGACCTGCCCTATGATCCTGCAGTTCCTCTTCTGGGGATAGATCCTAAGGAACCCAACACACCCATCCAAAAAGATCTGTGTACACATATGTTCCTATCAGCATAATTTGTAATAGTCAATGCTGGGCTAGCGTGGGGGTACCTCTTCCTGGGTGCGCACTCTCTGGGTTGGAGAAAATTGACAGGAGCCAGCCTGGGCTGCTACTCAGCGACTCGAGGGAGATGACTCAGGAACAGACACGTGGTGGCAAGACATGCGATGTATATATTGATCAGAGAGCTCAGGCTTTTTAAAGGGCAGACCTGGAAGTGGCAAGTCAGAAACAGAAATGGCTAGGAAAGGGGCGGAGAAACTGTTGCGAGGGTTTTAACTGGTAGGATTAATACTACCCTGCACGCAGGGAGCTGTCTTGAGGGTAGAAAGAAGATAGATCAAAGGAATGGAATGGGTGGGGATCTTTCAGGCAAAACAATGATTATGTAGATAGGCCATAGTATCAGGAATACAGGGTGCTTTGTGAGGCTCCTCACAATTTCCTGACAAGCCAAAACCTGGAAGCAACCCAGGCGTCCAACAACAGATGAGTGGCTGAGCAAGTTGCAGTCTATATACACAATGGAATACTACTCAGCTGTAAAAAATGGTGACTTCACTGTTTTCAGCCGATCTTGGATGGACCTTGAAAAATTCATGTTAAGTGAAATAAGTCAGAAACAAAAGGATGAATATGGGATGATCTCACTCTCAGGCAGAAGTTGAAAAACAAGATCAGAGGAGAAAACACAAGTAGAACCTGAACTGTAATTGGTGTATTGCACCAAAGTAAAAGACTCTGGGGTGGGGGTGGGATGGGGGGAGAGGACAGGTCCAAAAAGGATGGCAGAGGACCTAGTGGGGGTTATAATGTCATGTGGAAAACTGAGAAATGTTATGCATGTACAGACTATTGTATTTACTGTCAAATGTAAAACATTAATCCCCCAATAGAGAAATTTTTTAAAAAATGGCTTGTTGATGATTTCCAGGAAGTGGCTTTCTCTAGAGCTTGACTGGAATAGCCGAGACCACCATTTCTGGAGGGGATTCTACAGTTTGCTTGGAATTGTGAGCAGAGCAGGTCCTTTGGGCAAGCCAAGAGCTCAGAGTGCGGGTCAACTGTAAGACAAATGAGGAGAGCTCACAGACCTCTGAAACGGACTAGCAAAGCTAGCAAACCTAAAGCCTACTCTGATTCTCTCAGACCCTCTATAATGAGTGCCGTGTGCCTCGTATTGAGATGAGAAATGGTACTCCAAGTCTGCTTCTTCCCTCTGGGATGTCATTTTCTGGCAGGAAGAGAGAATAGTCATCTCTAAAACATCCTGGGTCTTTGATTTTTATTTTATTTAAATTATTATTATTATTATTATTTTTACCACCAGGGTTATCACTGGGGCTCAGTGCTGGCCCTCCAAACCCGCTGCTCCTGAAGGCCATTTTTGTTTATTGGATGGAACAGAGAGAAATTGAAATAGGAGGAGGTAGAGAAGGAGAGAGAAAGATAGATACCTGCAGACCTGCTTCACTGCTTGTTAAGCTTCTTCCCCCTGGCAGGTGGGGAGTGGGGAGGTTCCAAACCCAGATCCTTGCACAGGTCCTTGTGTTTAACCAGATGCGCCACTGCCTGGCCCATTCCTGGGTCTTTCATACCTGAGTTGCACTGGATGAAAATAGTTAAGACAATACTTATCCCTTACAAATATTTCAGAGAAATGAGAGAATCCTTCACATTGTCAGTTTCTGAGAGACGGACAATTCTAGGTGGAGCCAGGAGAGCTAGAATGAGGTTCCATGGGGCCTGGTGGTGGCGCACCTGGTGCAGAGCACATCACCACATCTGAGGCTCTGAGCTTACACCTACATCTCCACTGCGGGCTGGGGGAGACTCAGGACTGCCTCAGCCTTTGTCTCTCTCCCTCTCTACTGCTCTCTCTCCCTCTTACTTATATGTTGGATGGAGCTGAAAGAAATCTTGTTAAGTAAGGTAAGCCAATAAATAAATAAATAAATAAAGGAATAATACCAGATTATCTCACTCATAGGTGGAAGTTAAGCAACAAGGACAGAGGTCCAGACAGTGGCACACCTGGCTGAGTGCATATGTTACCACATACAGCGACGCAGCTTTGAGCCCCCACTCCCCACCTGCGGGTGGGGGGTTCAGGAGTGGTGAAACAGGGCTGCAAGTGTCTGTCTATCTCATTCCACCTTCCCTCTCAAGTTCTCTCATCCTGTCTAATAAAAAATAACAAAATAAACAAGTATAGAAATGGAAAGCACAAAGTGAAACTTGGACTAAGGTTGGTGTATTTCAAAGCAAAAGACTCTGGTGAAGGGAAGTGAGGAGTTGGGGGGCTTGGGGGTCCGGGCTCAAGATAGTGGACCTTAGTTGGGGGATGAGAG
The DNA here is from genome assembly GCF_950295315.1 of Erinaceus europaeus. Lineage (NCBI taxonomy): Eukaryota > Metazoa > Chordata > Mammalia > Eulipotyphla > Erinaceidae > Erinaceus > Erinaceus europaeus. The sequence continues at coordinate 78,638,912 of NC_080177.1, forward strand.
TGCTTTGTAGATGCCTATCAGAGGAAGACAAGAAATGAACCCACATGTCAATAACTATACTGTAAACAATTACCCCCCAAATAAAATGATAGAAAAATGGCCACTAGAAATGGTGCAGTCTGGAAGACACCGAGCCCAACTATAACTCTGGTGTCAAAAAAAAAAAGACAGAAAGATAAGACAAGGAAAATAAAATAGTTTTCCCAGTCTTTCAACAAATTGCTATTAATTTAATTCAATACATAATGAAAACAGCCTCATTCCATGTTCCCTTTCTCCCCTCTCAGCCTCCTGCCTTCTCTGTCTGGAGATGATGACTAATTGTTTTCAAATTAGACAGTATTCCTGTGCCAAATTGCCTACTTCGACATCTTGCATACTGTGTGATTGCCAGGAAATGACACCGCATGCTCCTCCAAAGCTCTGGCTTCCTCAAAGCGAAGGCCACGTATAACACAGCTCCAGACCAGACTCCCAGACCAGATCCAGTGGCAGGAGGGTCAGGAAGACACTGACTTGCAGAACGAGATGTGTAGAGTTTCTTGATGAGCACTGGTCTATTGTGTGCCCTAGAACTCAGTCAGTTCTAGCCCTGAGCTCCTACACCAAGGGCACAGAGACAGCACAGAAGGCCACACGAGCCATTGGGAAGACACATGACGTCCGTAGCAGTGTTGGGACGTGAACGCAATTAGAATATGGCTGATAAGTAATTTTAATTGGACGTCGTTTACAACACATTGTTGGTGATAGAGTAACACCAACAATGAAAGGTCACTCTGAGCACAGGACGCATTGACAGAGACGTCGTGACCTGAGTGAGAGAGGCGATGGGGCCTCTTTCTGACGGGGCCACCCAGTTTGCAACCAAGACCAGACCTAGAAGCACAGCCACACACCCCAGGAAGTGACCCAGATGCTGTGAAAAGCATTAGTATCCCTGTGATGAGTCCTACTTCCCAGAGTTTCTATCCACTTAAATAAAACCACGCTCCACTTGGCATAGGCATGCTTTCTCTGCAAAAGCTACTTCCAAGCCAAAGTTGTAGCATTTGACCTTTTCCTTCCCATCTACAGAGAGAGGCCAGGTGGACCTCCATCGTCTAGCTGTCCAGGCACTTCTTGAGCCAAGACCCTGCTCTCGAGGACTCGCTTTTGCATGTTAAATAACATCTACTCTGTTATTATCTTTGGGCTCCTGTTTATTAAACAATTTGTCTTGACTTATATCTTTCTGCCTTTCAGCTGTCGAGAGCCTCACCTCTCCAGAGCCTCACCTCCATTTCCCACTAGGAAAAGAAAGAAACAGGCTGGGGGTGTGGATCCACCTGCCAACACCCATGTCCAGCGGAGAAGCAATTACAGAAGCCAGAACTCCCACCTTCTGCACCCCGTAAAGAACTTTGGTCCGTACTCCCAGATGGATAAAGACTAGGTCCACAGGAAATTAATTTCTGAGTCATAGGGTAGGTCTACTTCTAGTGTTCTGAGAAATCTCCAGAAGAGAATATTGGGGCCCTGGTGCATGGTGAGGTAACAGGAACTAGGTTGTGTGTGAGAGTGTTCTGCAGAGAACTTTCACAGGGAGATAAGAAACTGTGCTCGAGGGGGTCAGACAGTAGCACAGCAGGTTAAGCACATACGGCGTGAAGCACAAGGACCGGCATAAGGATCCCGATTGAGCCCCCGGCTCCCCACCTGCAGGGGAGTCGCTTCACAGGTGGTGAAGCAGGTCTGCAGGTGTCTGTCTGTCTCTCCCCCTCTGCCTTCCCCTCCTCTCTCCATTTCTCTCTGTCCTATCCAACAGCAATGGCAACAATAACAATAACGACAAGAATAAGGGCAACAAATAGCCTCCAGGATCAGAACCCCAGAGATAACTGTGGAGAAAAAAAACTGTACCCATGTCAATGACTGCACTGTAAGCCATTATCCCCCCCCCCTCCCATGATTTAAGAAGAAAAGAAGAAGGAAGCTTCCAATGGAGGGATAGAAAATGGAACTCTGGTAGTGGGAATTGTATGGAACTGTAACCCTGTTATCTTACGATATTGTTAATCATTATGAAATCACTAAGAAAAAATTACAACCAAGTCCAATTTTCACCTCATCTTTGCAGTGGGATCCTGGTGCATGATGGTGGGAGAGGGCCTAGGTTGGAGGAGGTAGCGTCTTTTAGAGACTGCCTACCACAGAGAGGGGAGAGGTTGTGCCTAGGTGTCAACAACTGTCTCACCTAGTCAACTGGGAAGGGAAATCGGCTGTCAGGTTAACTGGGGTTTCCCTTGGGTGAACAAGTCCATCAGATAAACACACTCTTGCCCTGGGAGTCCAGAGAACAGGATCACTCTAAAGGACGAGGGACACGGGCTGGAGGTGGGGTGAGACACAAGCTTACAGCTGAGACTTGACTTCTAAGGTGGGGAGACCCTGTGGAAAGGCCACTGGTGGGACAGCTGGGTCACTAAGGGCAGGAGGAAGCCCGAGATCTCCAAGCCTCATGGGGACAGAGTGTCCAGAAGCAGGGGCTGTGACGGGTGCTGATGGGGATGGTGGGGTGGAGGTCGTCTCCAAAAGCCACCTGAGTGGGCCTCAGGGTCTGGTTCTGCCCTTTGCTCACAAGAAGTGACTTCTCCTCCTGAATGAGCTAGAGGAACTCTGTGGCAGAGTATGCGTCTGCAGGAAATGTTTGATTCTGTTTCTCATTTCTCAGAAATGCCAGGGCCTCACTGACTTCTAGTTGAATTTCTGGAAGTTTCCAGGTCAGTTTAGACCAACAGTTCTTTCTCCCACCTTCAAGGTGAATATTTCTGCCTGCTTTGCCAGGTCAACTCTGAGTTGACCCTGTGAAAGTTCCTTCAAGAGCTGGATGAGTGTCCTTGGCCTGGCCTTCAGGTCTGATTATCTCTGGAAAGAAATGGGGTTCAGCATGAGTCTCGGGGTGGGGTTGTGACATGGCTGGTTAGTTAGTTTTGTTTTGTTTCCCCAGCACCAAACTGATAAGAAAGGCCTACATCACTGAAAATACAGTGGAGCGTGCTTCAGAATGACCTTCTTTGCCCAAGTGGTCTTTTTGGATACCGATTACAAGTTGATTTTATAATTCTCCTCAGGCCTCTAAGAGCCTGGGGGAACTGGGAGGTAGACTGATTTAGAGAGAACCAGTGAGATGGAGAGAGAACTGCACAGCCAGCATTTGTAATGATGCCTGTGCAATGGAGAGAGAGAGAGAAAAAAACTTCCATGTGATAATAGCTTCTGACAGATAAAAAGCCTTTGCCAACACGGAAGTCATTTTGGGAGGCAGAGATTTGATGGGAATAGAAATCAGGGGCGGGGGCAGGGGGAGTGTATAGTTGACTTCAAGTGCTGGAAATAAAACTCATTGGTAAAGAAGTTCGTGTCTCGGGGTGTCAGGTGGTAGCGCAGTGGGTTAAGTGTATGTGGCGCAAAGTGCAAGGACTGGTTAGGATCCTGGTTCAGGTCCCTGGCTCCCCACCTGTATGGGAGTTGTTTCACAGATAGTGAAGCAGGTCTGCAGGTGTCTCTCTATCTCTCTTCCACTCTATCTCCCCATTCTCTCTCAATTTCTCTGTCTCTGTCCAATAACAACAACAACAAAAAAAGATGTTAGTGTCTCCTGTGGCAGGGAGGGGGAGGAGAGCCCTTAGGACATGCAATGACAAAGGTATGGTCTCCCTAAAGTCAGAGACACACTAGGGAGGCCCTTTCTTCACTGCTGGCTCTAGTATATGCCATGTTCTTTGTCTGGGGCTCACACTAATGCAGTGCAGGAGGTGGTTGGGAATACACAGTTTGGGTGGTGGCACTGAGGAAAATAGAGTGATGGGGACCATGTCCAGAGGACAGACAGGAGAGCAAACAGCTGCCTGGGGCTCTGAACATCTGCATATCCACAGTGTTTGCAAGGGGCACGTGGTTCCCCATCTGACGGGGAGGCAGCAGCCTTCTGCCAGTGACAGAGTGGCTGGGACTCCTCCACTCCTCTCTGTCCCAAAGCTGATGTCCCGGCCAGTGTCCAGTGTTTAGGCAGCAGCTGACTGCAGCCCCAGCTGATCACTCAGCTTCAAGAAAGTCCCGGCACAAAGCTTCAACAAAGACTTTTATCTGAGGGCCAGGGAGATAGCAGAATGGTTATACCAAGAGACTCTCAGGCCTCAGGCTCTGAGGTCAGGGGATTTAATCCCTATCATAAACCACAGCTGAGAAATGCTCTGGTCCTCTCTCTCTCTCTCTTTCTCTCTCAAACTCTCATATTAAAATAGGTAAAACTTTCAGAAAAAGACTTTTATTTGACTTGATTTATGGTTATTTCTCCGCTAAATCATCATTCGCTGTGTTAGGCAGGCAGGCTACCATACATCCTTAAAGGGCTGTAGTGGAGACCAGAACCTGAGATTTACAACGGGGTGATGGTCCCCTAGACTGAGTGACCACCACTGGTGAGATTCTAAATGTGCAAGGCCCTCTGCTCTGCCATCCTTCAGTAGTTCTTCACTCCCTGGGGCAGAGGCAGGAAGTAGCTGATTGCAAAGGTCCACATGGAACTCTGTCCTGCCTCTAATGAGCTCTATAATTGTGGACAAGTCTGGGCTTCAGTTTCCTCATGTCGGTGAAAGTGTCTCAGTGGCTTCTAAAACCATTTCCAGTTCTTAGTCCATCTGTGATTCCCTCCTTCCACATGCACATCTAGCCACGTCAATCTTTTTATTTGTTTAGAAGGAGACAGAGAGAAGGAGACCACAGCACCACTGGAGCTGCCTTCAGTGTGGCCGCAGCTGGGCCTGACCCTGGTCTGTGCACACAGCAAAGCAGCACGCCATCCAAGTGAGCTATTCACGGGCTCTACTTGCACCTGCCCTCTCTGGACAGGAAGTGCTGTTTACCACCCCCACCCCCCATGAGGAAGTTTTACCCAAGTTGCCCCTGTATCCTGCTCCAGGCTCCACCATCTCCTCTACATGAGTGGGAAGAAACTCACCCCCAAGGTGACTGGGGGCACAGAACAGGCCCCTTGATGTTACTGCTCTGGAACCTGGTACTTGAGAAATCCCTGCCCGCCTCTGCCCCGCAGATAGAGGAGTGAGCGTACAGCCCACAGGCCAGGCTGATGGGAAGCACGCTACATCCTGAGGCCCCGAGTGAGGGTGCCCAGTGTCAAGGTGCTCATGTTCTTCAGTTGGTCACTTGGTAGAACAATGGATGTTTTGCTCTGTATACGCCTCTCTTTTCTGTCTGAGGGTAGAGGGAGATAGATAGATGATAAATAGATAGATAGATAGATAGATAGATAGATAGATAGATAGATGATAGGTGATAGATAGATAGATTGATAGATAGATGTTGGTATGCTTCTGCTTATAAGACCTTTTGTTTTGATCATCACGTTAGGTTCGCTTGTACTGCTTAACGCTGCGGTCTATTTACATAATCATTGTTTTAATTGTTTTAATCCCCACTGGTTTGAACACTTTTTCCTTCTCCCCACCCCCTATCCTATCTACTTCCTCTTCTGACCTGACACTTCCGCCTCAGGATATAAAGGACAGGGCTTTCTAATGAAGAGAGATTAGATTAGATAGCTTGCACTGCATTCCTCATCAATAAAGATTGAACTGCGTTCCCCTGAGTCTCTGGTCGTCTCTCTCCCGCCCGCGAAGCTAGACTGGCAGATATATAGGGGGAGAGAGATAACTACAGGCCTGCTTCATCACTTGAAAAGCTTTACCCCTGAAGATGGGGACTGGGGACTCAAACTCAGGCCCTTGTTCCCTGTAACATGTGTACTCAATGAAGTACACCACCACCCAGCCCCCTCTCTTTTCTCTTTCTCATCTCTACCTCTCTCTGGAAATGGTTCTGAATTCGGGTAGGAGGTAGGGGTGCTACTAAGTGGGCTAAAACCTCAGTCACAGTATGTGCACGTCCACAGCAGGAAGGTGACTGCACGGGCAGGGCTGCAGCACCACCGACTTTCCTGAACTGTCAGAGCTCTCAGCCTTTGCAGAGCTCGGCCGCTGACTGTGAGCCATCTGGAGCCTGGAGGAGCTAAGTTCAAATTGTTCTCAAGGAGACCCAGTTCTGGCAACAGCCCACAGTGTCTGGCAGACAGTTTCCTCAGCCAAGTGGAAGCTCGGGGGCCACACACGACACTTCCAGAGTAACTTAGGCTGAAGGAAGAGTGTCTACCTGGAGTCAGAGCCAAGACTTCCTTTGGTGCAAAAATTCCCAGGCTGCCTCTGGACAAGTAAACACAGCCCTGTCTAATGTGGGCTGACAGGTGGTTTCCTGCATCATTTAACTCTTTGTATCACCAAGGGATGCAAGAGATTAGATAATCAGAATCATTTACACCTTGGCAAATGACTTCTTTTTAAAAATTATTTAATTTTATTGTCTTTATCTATTGGATAGAGAGGGCCAGAAATTGAGAGGGAAAGAGACAGACAGAGAAAGAGACAGAGAGGCAGACACCTGCAGCCCTGCTTCGTCACTTGTGAAACTTTCCCTTTTCAGATGGAAACTGGGGGCTTGAACCTGCATCCTTGTGCACTTAAATGTGTGTGCTCAACCAGGTACACCACCACCAGGCCCCATGACTTCATTTTCTTTAAGGAACAGACCATGGCAAACACACACTATAAAACAACCAATCCACTGGACGCCCGTGAAGGCAACCAAAGCAGGACGTTTGATCCTTAGTAAAGCAGGAACACCTGCCCTTTTTCTCCTCTTCCTGGGGGGGCAGCCCTTAAGCTAAGTTCTCCAGCCAGTGGGAGGTACCACTTGTGCTCTGCTCTACAGAAGTCTGGGAAGCAGTGAAAGACGAGGAGGAAGCAAGGGGAGGGGCCAGGGCTTGAGGTGAGTGGAAAGGGGTTGGAAGGGAGACAGACAATGAGAACAAAAGCAAAGGGCAGTAGACCTTGACCTTGGAGAGTTGGTGGGAAAGCCACCTTGAATCCTCATGTTTCTGCCCAGCACAGGACGTTCCTGCCTGTCCTCCCTGGACAATCATCTGCGATAACTGTCTCACCCTCTTCAAGTCTCTGTAGTAACAGCATAGCTGGGCAGTGCCATTTTGCAAAGCAGAGAGGACTTAAACAGGCATCTCAGTCATGTAGTCTGTGGGCCTCCTGTTAATTTCTAAATGGTAAATGAATTCTGAATGCCTGGCCCCAACTACCCTGGGTAAACTATTCAAACGTTGCAGGCCAGTAACTCAACCTTCCTGAATATGGTAGTTTTAAGCCCAGAGGTCATTTAGCACATCAACTGAATGAAGGGGCAGTGGGATGTAATGGGTGGATCCACCCCCATTTCTTGAGTTTTCCTGAACTATGCTTTCAGCCTGGCTACCTCTCGAAGTATCTGAGTTAGGAGGGATTAGGAAGAAGGGAGGCAGTGACTGTCCTGGTTGTGCCTCTCTGAAGACCGAGGCTCCTAATAGGCCCAATTGGAAGCCATTTTAGCCCAGGACAGCCAACAGTCCTGTCTGCAGTGTCTATGGTAATCTCATTAATTGGGTCAGGGAAGACTGACAGGCCACTGGGCTTTTGGAAAGAGCACAGACTGACAGGAACTCACATCTTGTTTGGGAATGAAACATACACCCAGAACTCTTAAAATATCATCTCAGGAAAAAAAAAAAATCTTTCCTAGCTGTGATCACAGAATGTGAGCTCAGACCTACAGGGATGCGGAGGTTGCATAGGCTCCTGTGCTGACTATGGGCCCCAGATCAAATCTATGGGGTTAACAGTTGACAATATTTATATGTTTTTCACATATTGGGGAGCTAATCTCTTCCCTTCTCAGCTTTCTGGTCTTTTGTCCAACTATAACACCATCTCCCCAGGCAATAACTTAGGTCACCTGCATATTAGATGTCAGGCAGGCGCAAGCAAAAACTAGTAAAGTCATGGGCCCCTTGGAATAGACCTAAAATAGACCTACTAGCTTTTTCCAAAATGAAGACCCCAAATCTTCATCTGCAATATTCCTGCCTTTAGGTTCATGATTAGTCAACAGTTTGTTCTGCTTTATATCTGAACTCTTTTTCAGCCACCAGGTCCCAGATGCTATGATGCCAACCTGACTTCACTGGGTAGACGACCCCACCAATGTATCCTGGAGCCCCATATCCCCAGTTCCCTACTCCACTAGGGAAAGATACAGACAGGTTGGGATTATGGATTGACCTGTCAATGCCCATTTTCAGCGGGGAAGCAATTACAGAAGCCAGACCTTATACCTTCTGCACTCCATAATGGCCCTGGGCCCATACTCCCAGAGGGATAAAGAACAGGAAAGCTATTAAGGGAGAGGATTGGATATGGAGTTCTGATGGTGGGAATTGTGTAGAGCAGTGCCCCTCTTATCCTATAGTCTTGTCAATATTTCCATTTTATAAATAAAAATTTAAAAATCCTTGCAGATGTTTACTTGAAAACTGAGCTGGAGCCCCCAACACACCCACCTGACCAGGAGTCTCTGGGTCCCATGCAGGGTTGCTGGGGGAAGGTATGGAATTCCTTCTGACGAGCATGCATGCTTAGATATGTGTCCTCTGCATCTGAACTTAAATATCCTGCCATGAACTTAGATATTAAAACATCCCTTAGCAGAGGTACATGAAAAGTTAATACCCTTGCAGATGAATCATATAAAAATGCAATAAAGACTTGAATTTTCAACCTCTCTAGTAGGATGTCAGGAAAATACGCTCAGAGGATATTCTGCCCCATGTCCATGCATGTCCAGGGTGCACATACCCTAAGGAACTTACAGGGGTTCTCAGATATTTTCCTGTGTCTGTATCTGCACCTCACAGCGGATCAGCACAGATGAGTCCATACGCCCAAACCAAAGAAAGGCATATCACAGCAAGAGAAGAGCTTGGGGATCTGTTCCTTTGCGGAATTTTTGCTCCTTTGAGGGAGAGATAGACTTGAAGGTTTAAAACCATCCTGCTGGGTTGGGGGTGCCCATGGCAGGTCCTAGAGAGACCTTGAGTGATGAAGCACTTCAGCCTCTGATGTCAGCCCCTGGTTAACATTGACTCAGCACACTGTGTCTGGGTCTGTGGAGAGCACAAAACATTTATGACACTTACATTCCACCAAGGAGTTCTGACCTCATGGCATCTTTCTAATTATGTTGCTATTGTTGAGGGAGAAGTTACAGAGTTACTGCCCAGAGATAGGAGTGGTTACAGGTGTGGCTGGAATGCTAAGAGAGGAGATCCCACCCAGAGATAGAGCGATTGCAGGTGTGGGTTGGGAGGTGTAGGCAGGGTTTTGAGTTTAAAAGCAGGAGCCTAAGCACTTTCTCTCTCTTGGGCCCTGACCCCAGGTAAGTTTCTCTTGTCAATCTCTCTCTCTCTCTCTCTCTCTCTCTCTCTCTCTCTCTCTCCCTCTCTCTCACTCTCTCTCCCTCTCTCTCCCTCTCTCTTTCTCCCTGAGACTAACAAGTGAGCAATATGTAAGTCAGTTCTCAATCACCTTTCTTGATCCTTTTTCTCTACTTCTCTCTCTCTTTCCCTAACATGTTTTGTTTTCAATAAAAGTTTAAGTTACCTGAATAATCATGCACTTCCATCAATTCTTTGTTGGGGAAATGTGTGACAAACTTAGAGAATGGGAGAAAGCAAGCATCGGTCTTCCCATTACCCCCATGTTCCCCTATAACAGTATGAAGTTATTAAACAGGTTGGTTTAGAAAAAGAAATATGGGCAAAATAAATGTGCAGTGGGGTAGGAGTCAGGGTGTTGCTGTGGACTGATAAAAGATTTCCCTGGCTCACTACTGAATGCTATTTCAAAGATGTGTGTGTTTTTAAATTTTCTCAGCCATTACTTCTCCTCTGTCAACAAGCTACAGGAATGTCTCACCAACAGAATTTTTCACCAACAACCCCCACCCCATCTCTCCTTTCCTTCCTTCCTTCCTTCCTTCCTTCCTTCCTTCCTTCCTTTCATTCTTTCTTTCTGCCTCTAGTTACTGGGGCTCAGTGCTGGCACTCTGAATCCACCACTCCTGGTGGCCATTTTTACTTGTTTTTTTTTCTTTCCGTTCCATTTTTTTATTGGCTGGGACAGAGAAGGGGGGGGGGAGTAGAAGGGGAGAGAATGATAGACATCTGCAGAACTGCAGACCTGCTTTCCCGCTTGTATAGCATCCTCATGCAGGTGGGAAGTGGGGGTTCAAACCTTGTGTGGCCCTTTCATTCAGTACTATGTGTGCTTGACTGAATGTGCCGCTGCCGCCCCCGTCCCTGTCCCCAGACTGTCTGCTGTGCGTATTGTATGGCTCCACCATCTTCTATGGTACCTGATAGTGCCCAAGGGTGCTCTGCTTCCAAATTTGAAGCACCACTGTTATCATTTTTCATAGGATTGTTGGTTTCATCCCAACACAACAGACTTTAAGATAAAGTAACAAGGGCTAGGGATGGACATTATGTCATGCTAAGAGGATCCGTCAACCAGAAGGACTTGACAGTTATTAACATCTATGCACCCAGTGAGGGGAAAGTTTCAATCATCTACTGCAAGAGTTAAGACAATACATCAGCAGTGATGCAGTAATAGCAGGTAACTTCAATACCCCAGTCTCTCTAATATACAGATAATCTAGGCAGAGTTAATAAAGAAATAAGAGAATTAATGAAGAGAGAGATAAACTATACTTACTGGACATTTTCAAAGCCCTTCACCCCAAGAAGCTGGAATACACATTCTTTTTGAGTCCACATGGGACATTCTCAAGGATAGACCCTATGTTAAGCCACAAAGACAGTGTCAGCAAATTCAAGAGCACTGAAATCATCCCAGGCATCTTTTCAGACCACAGTGGGACAAAACTAACACATAACAACAAACAAAAAAGTATTAAAGTATTAAAATCCCTCAAAATATGGAAAGTCAACACTACACTGCTTAACAACTAGTGAGTCAAAGAATTAGTGCACTTGTCAAGAGTGTCCTTGAGGAGTTGGAATCCTTTGTTATATTCCTGCTATGTTAATTTTAAATCAGGAATGTCTTGAGTACAAACCATTTCACAAAGGAGTAAGAATAACAGTAAAGGTCAAAAGGTAGAGAGGTATTCTTTGGAGGAGAGAAGTTCTTTGCCCAGAAATTGTACCTAAACATCTTTGGATAGAACTGTGTGTCTTGGCCACTCCAGGAGAAATCACAGAAGAGGCTTTGCGTTTCTAGCGCAAACAGACAAGACAGAAGTGACTGTAGCATGAGGCAAGGGACTTTCACTACTGGCTCTGTCACAGTGTCTGGAGAGAACTTAACTTTTATGGATAAGTTAGCTTCAGTTGTTTTGCTTCTTCTAAACTATGCTCTGAGACTATTTACATTAACTTAACGTCTTGCCATCCTGAGAAAATAAGAACAGTACAGGACTGGGTGAGACTGAATACTCTAAAATTGATGTGTCGGTGACCTAGAACATAAATTACAGTTCTTATCTAGTGCCTTGAGGTCCCATAGCACTTAAAAATATTTTATTATTGGGTAGATACAGAGAGCTATTGAGAGGGAGAGAGACAGAGAGACACCTGCAGTCCTACTCACCACTTGTGAAGCTTCCCCCACCCGCCGCAGGTAGGGGGCCAGGGGCTTGAACACTATCACTGAACACAGGATTCTTGTGCACTGTAATGTGAGTGCTTAAGATGGTGTACCACTACCTTACCCCATCCATGAAGACTCTTAATCAAGAGTATCAAGGACTGGGAGGTGACTCACTTGGCAGCACACATGTTGTTACCATGTAGGCGACCTCGGGTTCAAGGCTCCAGTCTCCACCTACAGGCAGGAAACTTCACGAGTGGTGGGCCAGCACTGCAGGCATCTCTCCTTTATATCTTTCTACATCTCTGTCTGTCTATGCCTCTTATCCTCTACCAAAAAGAACGAAACACTATGACATGACATGGCCACCAGGAGTGACACAGCCATGCAGGTGCTAAGTCTCAGTAATAAATCTGGTGGCAAAAAGAAAGCATCAAACATCTTTGCTAAACTAATAATAAAAAAAAAAGACTCCTAAGAAAAAATGCTAAGAGATTTGCTTTTTTTTCAACAGAGTTATAATTCTTAATAGGGTGGCTATTATGCAGTTCACCTACATATTGTATGATTTATTCAACGTTTCAGCTCCTGACTAAGCACTCAGCAGGTACCATATTTCTAGTTTACTGCTAGGAGCATTTAAATAAAACACAGCAAAAATTCCACACATGGGGGCCGGGTGGTAGTGCTGCGGGTTAAGAGCACATGGCGCAAAGCACAAGGACCGGCATAAGAATCCTGGTTTGAGCTCCTGGCTCCCCACCTGCAGAAGGGTCCCTTCACAGGCAGTGAAGCAGGTCTGAAGGTGTCTGCCTTTCTTTCTCCCTCTCTGTCTTCCCCTCTCCTCTTAATTTCTCTGTGTCCTATCCTGTTGTATGCTTTACATTGGGTTGTTCTAGTTCTCCCCCGCCAAGAAAATTGGATCAGTCCTGCTAATTTCGCGGGCCCGCTTGGCCCCGCCCCAAGGAAACCCCCCCCCCCCCAGAGGGTTCCAGAGTTCCAGAGTTCTAGAGTTGGAGAGTTGCAGAGTTAGAGAGTGCTTGGCGCTGCCATGGGGGGAAAGAGGCAGCAGAGTTCTGTTTGGTGATTAGTTTGGTTTAGTTTGTGAATCGTTGTTCCTGAATAAAGAAATACAGCTTCCCTGCCCAGCCATTGTCTCCGCGTCTCTGTTACCCGCCCGTGAAGCTAGCCCGGCCAGCTGGAGCCTCTGAATTTTAACAACACTATCCAACAACAATAGCAACAATAGCAGAAGCAGCAATAACAAGGGCAACAAAAATGGGAAAAAAATGGCCTCCAGGAGCAGTGTTCTTTATAGTGCAGCCTTGGAGTCTAGCAATAACCTTGGAAGCAGAAAAAAAAAATCCCACACACAACATTCCCCAGCTAATAATGGGAAAAAATGGTGATGATGTAATTTCAAGCATCTCAGCAGAAGCACATGTGCCCATCCAGATTCCATTATGTCTCTGCTCTGGACTGAGTCACACACATCAGCTTCTCCACTGTGCCAACAGCATGTGGTGATTACAGTCGAGAAATCCCACCTTGGCTTTGGTTTCTAATCTCTGAAGCTGGTATTTATGTGTGTTTAGACTGGTCTTGCTTTGGGGAAATGAATCTAATAAATGCTAAGGGCATCCAGATCTGACCTTGTTATGTAAATAGTTCCTGCCAGGAAACAAGTCTGGATATGGTTAAAAAAAAAAAAAAAGCAACAGGGTAAGAGGCAGGGTGCTTAAGGCTAGAAGGGCACAGATTCTAAAGCAATACTTCACACAATTTCTGTTATGCATTTTCAGGTAGGCTGTAAGTACTTCATGGAACATCTAGTGCTAAGAACTTCCCAGGTAAGGTATATATTCTCTGCAAGTCCTTCAGCTCTAAGTTTGTTTTGTTTTTTTTTTTCCGTGCTCCCCCAGCTCTAAGTTTTACATGAGTTTGGAGGAGTATTTCTCTGGGGAGCTTAAGGCAAGGTAGAGGACATGCATTCCCTGATTTAAAATCTCCACACTCAGAAGTGACATCTGCCTGGCCCCTGTTGGCAGGAAGTGGCCACGCAGGCTGGTACTGCCCCACTGTAAAGAGAAGAGCAAGATAGCAGAGTGCTAAAATCACTAAGCCCGGGCGTGCAGGACATGGGCTCAGGCTCTGTCTCTACCACTTGCTACGTGTGTGGCTGTGGCCCCCACCGCTGCGTGTTTCACCCTAGTGGTGTCTCAGCAAACAGTGTTGGAAAAATTGGGTCGAAGCATGCAGAAGAATGAAACTGGACCTCTCCATCTCACCATGCACAAATGTTAATTCCATATGGTTCAAAGATTTGGGATATAAGACTAGAATCCATTAAATATTTAGAGGAAAGCATTACCAGAACTCTTTCTGATGCAAAACATCTTCAATGGCTCAGATCTAACGGCACATAAAACAAAAACAGAAATAAGCTAGAGAACTCCAAGGAGCTGAGAAGCTTCTGCACAGCAAAAAGGCCCATGACCAAAATAGACAGACTCCCTGAAAAGTGGGAGGATATCTTTACATGCCGTGCACTCGACTAATACAGGACTAATAACCAGAATCTATAAAGAACTCACAGAACTCGGGAACAAAAAATAAAACCCCATCTGAAAAGTGAGGAGATATGGACAGAATTTTCCCCAAAGAAGAGATTCAAACAGCAAACAGACATATAAAAAAAAATGCTCAAAGTCATTGATTGTCCAAGAAATACAAGTAAAGATAATAATGAAATACCTCTTTACACCTGTGAGAATTCCACCTGTTAGGTACCAACAAATGTTGACAAGGATGTGGAGAAAAAGGAATTCTTCTACACTACTAAAGGAAATGTAAATTGGTCCAACCCCTGTGGAAAAACAGGGTGGAGACTTCTCAGAACACTAGAATGTGACCAACCCTGTGATCTGGCAGCTCCTCTCCTGGGCACATATCCAAAGGAAATAAAGAGATGCAGTACACCTATGTACAATTTCCAATAGACCGAACTTGGAAGCAACCCAGGTGTCTGATAATAGATGAGTAGCTAGGAAAGTCGTGGTCTATAGATACAATGGAATACCACTCAGCTGTTAAAACTGATCACGTTTTCTCCATTACTTTATCTTGGATGGAACTAGAAGGCATAATGTTACAAGAGATTAGTTACAAAGAGGACAAGTATGTGTGATCTTACTTAGAGGTGAAGTTTAAGAAACAAATCAAAAGGCAGACATAAAGTGAACCTTATGCAGGGTGTACTGCATCAAAGCAAAGACTCTGGAGCGGGGGTGTGTGTGGAGAGGTGGGGGTTTGGGCTGTGGGACATTGCTGCCCATATGCCAACAACCACTAACTCCTCAATAAAACGAAAACAAAACAAACAACAACAAAATGAGGCCATAAAGCTCAGTGCCCACTTTTCTCGGTCTTCCTGTAGCCAAGAACTTCCATGGGACAAAGAAGAGCCAGCCCATGTATAAAAAGGCCAGACATGGTTCTGCGAAGGAGAAATAAACAGAAGTCTGCAGATGAGAGCATAGCTGGGAAGGCACTTTTCCTGAGGAAGGGAAACAAAGTAACTGTTACCCCTCCTTCCCACATCCCTCCTTCTCTTAAAGAAGAGAAACATGGCCACAAAGTCTGGAATCAGAGCAGCTGTCTAGTGACCTTGAAAGAGAGACCAGTAGCCAGCAGAAAGGAGTCCTGTCTCTGTCCAATAATAAATAAATATAATTTTAAAAATAATTAAAAATAAATAAATAAAAATGCAATATATTCCAAAGATGCTTTTCACTGTTATCAAGAGAAACACAGAGGAAGAGCAAAGAGGGAAACTGCATGAACAACACTGTCATCAGGAAATGTCTGTCCCAGACTTGGCCATAATAAGTTGATTGAGATTCATTTGAGGGAGAAAAAAAAAAAAAAGGACCAGCTATGATAATGTTTTCTCTTTTATTAAAAAAAGAAGTTTTGCTTGACCTTCAGTGCTGGGATTATCCTACTTTGATGTGATACATTAAACATTAACAATCTTCCCATGCTAGTTTCCCAGACCAAATCTTATTAGCATTTAGTTCTGACATTGGTTCTTGCTGGTGAATTATTTAAAAAATGTAAAGACTCTGGGGTTGTGTGATAGAAATCACATAGTCACATAACGGAGATTATTAAAGGTCTTTGAAGATGTGGAATAGGCAGGACCAGGAGGACTGCAGGGTCTTAGTCTCTGCTTTGCTTTCATTACAGTATTTCAGAGCAAAAGACTGTTCCTTTTGCGATAGGACTCCAAGGTTTCACAAGCCATCTGTGCACTGTCCCTTGCAGACAATCAGACCCAGAAAGTTGGTTCTCTCTTCCTCCCTGTGCTCTTGGGCTCCTTACCTACAGTGATCACACCCATCATCCTTCTACCTTTCAGGAAGTGTCTAGGCTGTGTTTGCTGCAATAGGACACATCAGGGTCTCCTTCCTTATTCTGCTGAGAAGAAAACCTATCTTAACACTTCCGATAAGGGGAAGTAGATTTCTTTGTCTGTTTGCTTTGCCTCCAGGGTTATCACTGGGACTTGGTGCCTACGCTGTGAATTCAGTGCTCCCGGTGGCCATTTTTTCCATTTTGTTGCTGCCGTTATTGTATTGTTGCTGTTATTCCTGTTAGATAGGACAAAGATAAATCAAGAGAGGAGGGGGAAGACAGAGAGGGGGAGAGAAAGAGAGACACTTGCAGACCTGCTTCAGTGCTTGTGAAGTGACCACCCCCTGCAGGTGGGAAACCGGGGTCTCAAACCTGGACCCGTGTGCCAATCCCTGCACTTCGCACCATATGCACTTAAAAAAAAGCCGCCAGGAGCAGTGAATTCATAGTGCCAGCACCAAGTCCCAGCAATAAACCTGGAGGCGAAAAAAAGAAAAGAAAAGAGGACAGAAACAAGCCCTGTTTGGCACTGACTTCAAGCACTGCTGTTCTGTCTCTGGTGTCAGGCTTCCTCACTGGCAGCCAGCAAGAGAAAGGCCCCAAGCATCCCTGAATAGCGGTCCTGACCCCCCACATGATCCCACACCTGTCTCAGCGCAGCAGTGCACAAGGACTTCAGCTCTCCGGGATGGAGAAGGTGCCTAACGGTTATCAATAATGGATGGTCAGCACGCTGTGAAAACTGGGTAAAGGGGAGGAGGGGGAAGAGCACGTGGAGAAGGAGGAGGAAGGGAAGAAGCTGTCTTCTTTAAGAGTCAGCTCAGGCAGGATGGACCCACACAGCTAACGTTACATCAGTGTTGGAGAAAAAGGAAGAGAGAAAAGGAATGCCAGCAGAGCTGGGAAATAAAAGTTGGGACAGATGAACTGTCATGGTACCCAAAATATGTCTCCAACCACAAAGTCTAATACAGTTTTCCTTTCTGAATTGCATGTAAAACTTTTTGTTGTTTCTTCTGTTCTTTCCTCGCCCCCTTCTTTTATTTGATAGGACTGAGATAGATTGAGAGGGGATAGGGAGACAGAGAGGGAGAGAGAGAGACACCTACAGCCCAGCTTCACCACACAGGAAGCTTCTCCATGAGGGGCTCAAACTCAGGTCCTTAGCTGGGTGAGCCACACTGTTGAGTCCCCACAAAGCTCAAGTCTTTCTGTTAGATACTGATGCCACCATTTTAGCTGACTGGAAATGGTGGCCTGTAATCAATCACATGTTCTCCCCTCCACAGCCTACACTTAATCAGAGACTTAAAGGACCAGTCTGTTAGCATCGCCGTGATTAATTTGCCCGAGAATGAAAGGCACAGCCTCTCCAGCAGAGCATATAGCTTAAAAGGATTTGCTGTTGCTTTCAACACTCTTGATCTTTCAAATGCATGAATTAATAATAAAATCACATTTATCAAGTAAGCAAACTCAAGTTCACAGTATTGCATGAGGACCAGTTGCAGGAGACTTTGCAAACAGACCGGCCGCCGGTTTCAATCATACTGAAAACACTTAGAAAACCAAGAATCCAGGTCAGTCAGCATCCACCTCCTGCTGAAGCGCAAGTGTGCGCGCTCATTTACCAACCAGTGAGTCATTCACTCATGGAACAGGGGCTGATCAGGAGCCCAGTATGTGCCAGTTGGGGCCAAGTCCTACTTGCTGGTCTGAAAATATCCTTTCTTTCCATTATGACTTTTTATCTGCTCAGTCGGGACACTCCAGGCCTCATATTCTCTTCCCCGTGCCCACCTCCCTTGGGCCTCTGAACAGTGGGAAGGAGAAGCCATGAGGCCTATGGCAACACCCTCTCCCCACCCGACCCTACTCCCCCCTCCCCCTCCAAAAAAAGAAAAAACAGCTCCAGCTCTGCCTCAAACATTCTCACAGAAACTTGCAGGAGGAAAGCGGGTGAGTCTTGAGTGTGAGAAGGTGGAGAGTGAGCATGAACAAGTGACACACTAAATGGAGAAGCTAAAAATAGGAATTAGAAGCCTAGAAGCCATTCCACAGCAGATAACACCAGCCGCATGTCAGGAAAACACTCAGCGCTGACACTACGCTCGCTCACCCTGTTACAGCTGCTGAGAGAGGTTTTCTAGAGAACAAGATTCTGAGGTTAAACCTAAAAAGCATGAAACGACTTGATGATTTCCATCATTTTATCTAGATTTAGAAAACCGACCAAGGTTCAAAGATTTCAAGCTCTCTGACTGCGAGTTTGCTTTTTTTTTTTTTTTTTTTTTCTGTCCACTTTTCTTTCTACTTGAAAAGGGAAATGCTACACCCCTTTTTGGCTAGTGCTACATAAGAATTTGTGTGTGTGTGTGTGTGTGTGTGTGTGTGTGTGTGTGTGTGTGTGTGTGTTTGGTCATCTGGGTTTGTATCTGACACTCCTGTGTAAATGCTTCATGTGCAAATCACACATTGCTTTTGTGCAGATGCTTACTGAAAGCTTACTAGAGCAGATCTTCATATTAATTAATAATTAATTAATCAGCATAGTACAAGAAAGATTTCTGAGCACAACAGGATGATTAGTCAAAATCCCTGCCTTTGCAGAGCTCTAAGAATTTTAAGGGAGTTCTACAAGCTGAGGACACAAATATAAAATAAGAGAGAGGAGGAAGGAGTAGAAGGCAGGGAAAATGAAAGACAACTTCAGTTTGAGATGATCAAAAGGGGCTTTGGAAGAAGGCAGATGTGAGATGGGCTCTCCAATGGCAGCTGGGTCTTGAAGATCCCGGTGCCTAGAACACAGCGAACACTCAAGGAGTATTTGGTATGAGGAGACCACAGAAGACAAGCATAAGATAGAGCCATGCAGATCCATTACTTGGCGCTGCTCTGACAGCCAACCCAAAGCAGACATGGTGAAGAAGAAATAATGTCAAAAAGTAGAATGAGGAAGTAGAGTCATCACTCCTGAAGATGATATGACAGAGAAAGACAAAGAGATGGAAAGAAACAGACAGAGACAGTCAACAGCACTAAAGCTTCCTTCAGCAATTAGGGCCTGGGTTTAAACCTAGGGTGTGCACATGACCAAGCAGGACAGGAGCAGTGGATTCCTAGTGTGGGCACCGAGCCCCAGCGATAACCCTGGGGGCAGAAAACAAAATCTCAGTCTATTTCCATTCTGTCAGTTCTGTGTCTCTGGAAGCAAAGGCTCTCCTTCTGACTGGGACAGCCTGGGAGCAGATGGCACCTTTCTGCAAATGCTAACAAGTTCTCCCTTGTGTTGGGAAATGGGAAAAAAGAGTGCATGGGGCAGATGTTAGGCCCCACTTGTACCTTCAGCTGAACACCACCATGCAAGGGCCAGCATGTGTGTCTGTCATTAGTGGGCCTCAAATAGCTGCATCCGAGGGCTGCCACATGAGGGTTCATGGGCCCAATCTAGACTGCCACCTGTTTCTTTCTTTCTTTCATTTACTTATTTATTTATAAGAGGGGCACAACTCCACACAATTCTTACCACCAGAACTCCGCATCCCATCCCCTCCCCTGATAGCTTCCCTATTCTTTATCCCTCGGGTCTCAAGTATGGACCCAGGGTCATTGTGGGTGCAGAAGGTGGAAGGTCTGGCTTCTGTAATTGCTTCCCCGCTGAACATGGGTGTTGACAGGTGGATCCATACTCCCAGCCTGCCTCTCTCTTTCCCTAGTGGGGCAGGGCTCTGGGGAAGTGGAGCTCCAGGACACATTGGTGGGGTCATCTGTCCAGGGAACTTTGGTCAGCATCCTGCTAGCATCTGGAACCTGGTGGCTGAAAAGAGAGTTAACATACAAAGCCAAACAAATCGTTGATCCATCATGAACTTAAAGGCTGGAATAGTGCAGATGAAGAGTTGGGGGTCCTCTATTTAGTAGCTGCCACCTGTCTCTGCAGTGAGTGCACTGGGATGCAGCCCATCTGATCCCTGTTATCTGAGCTGACCTGTACGCTAACAGCAGAGTCACCTCGCTGCACAGAGAACGTATGTCCCACAAGCTGAAATTATTTACTGTCTGACCCTGTGCAGGAAACACTCCCTGACCCATGGCAGCTTAGCTCATGTCTGATGTTGATTTTCTTCTGGTCCATACTCTTTAATGATGAAACATGCCACACAGAGTACAGACTATACGACTCAAGTACGAAAGCCAAAAACTAAAGTGTTTTTGATCTCTCAATCATCTGCTTATAAGCACAATGCAACACTGGAATCCTATAGAAACTCATTCTTCCTTTCTATCTTTCTTTCTTTTAAATTTTTATTTATTTATTATTGGATAGGAGAGGGAGGGGGAGGGAGAGAGGGAGAGGGAGAGAGAGAGATGCCTGTAGCCCTGCTTCACCACTTAGGAAGCTTCCCTCCTGCAGGTGGGGAGCAGGGTCTCAAATCTGGGTCCTTGTGCACTGTAGCGTGTGCGCTCAGCCAGGTCTGCCACCACCTGGCCCTTCTTTCTTTTCTTTTTTCTTTCTTCCTTTTTTCATTGCCACCAGGGAATTGCGGAGGCTTGGTAATGTGTCCGCATTATGAATCCACCATTCCCAACAGCCATTTTTTTCTCTTGTTCTTTTTCTTCTTCTTTCTACTTAATTAATTCATCAATTAGTTAGTTTGTTTATTGTGCCTCCAGGTCCACTGCTGGGGCCTAGTGCCTGCAGTACAAATCTATTTTTTCTATTTTGTTGCTCTTGTTGTTACTGTTGTTGTTGTTGGGTAGGACAGAGAGAAATCCAGAGAGGAAAAGACAGAGAAGGGGAGAAAAGACACCTGCAGACCTGCTTCACAGCTTATGAAGTGACCCCCCTGTAGGTGGGAAGCCGGGGTTCCAGCCTGGGTCCCTGAGCACTCTAACGTGTGCACTCAACCAGGTCTGCTGCCACTAGGGCTCCAGGAGCTCATTTTCCACCCCCAGCAGTTTGAACAGTATGTTCCCTGTGGAGCAGGTCAAGCCTAATGATTATAAGGATGCTTGCAAATCTGTTCCTATTTAAGGGCAAGGAGAATAAAAGCAATAGTTCTATCCCAGCAAAAGAAACTTTCAAAACCTCAGCGCATTTGCAGTATGAGAACACTAAGGACCAGTGCCGTGATTCTTATTATTGTTTGTGTGTGAATCGGCCTCGTCTGTTGCTTTCCTGTTTCCTGTGATGCTCCAGTCATCTCAACATGCAGAGGGGACATACATAGAAGAGGGGGTGTGTGAACACACTTTCCTTGCACTTGTGTGAGAATGGCTTACAATAACCAAAACAGCTGGAGGAGTGATGCGAATGTGCAGTCAGAAAACATCTGTGTGACAGAGCTGTGTGCAGACACATCACCACAACAAAAGTGCTAACAGAGAAAGACCAGTGTGCACCAGTGAGAAGGAACATTTCCTGGGAGCCTAAGAGCTGGTAACAGAGAAGGGGTAGGGGGGTATCTAGAAAATGCTGCAACAGAGCCCTCAGCCTAGGGGTCTATATCTCTATATGATGCCTTCCAGGGGCGGTTCTGAGTCTCTCTCCACCTTTCTCTCCCTCCCTCTCTTTCTCTCTCCCCTTTTTCTCCCCCTCTCTGCTCTCTCTTCTCCTCTCTCTCTCTCTAGATATTTTATTTATTTTATTGGGGATTATGCTTACTTATTTATAATTGGATATAGACAGAGACAAACTGAGAGGGGAGTAGGAGATAGAGAGGGAGAGACACACCAGCATCACTGCTTCACCACTCGTGAAGCTTTCCCCCTGCAGGTGGGGACCAGGGGCTTGAACCTGGGTCCATGTGCACTGTAATGAGTGCACTTAACCAGATGCACCACTGTCTGGTTCCTCCCCTCTTCCTTTCTCTCTCTCTCTCTCTCTCTCTCTCTCTCTCTCCCTCTTTCCTCTATTGTCTCTCTCTGTTCTCATTCTCTTCTTTCTCTCCTCTCCCTCTTTCTTGTCTCTCTCTTCTCTCTTATCTCTCTTCTCAATCTCTCTTCTTTCCCTTTCTCCTCTCTCTCTCTCTTACCTCCCTCTTTCTTGTCTCTCTTTTTCTCTATCTCTTGTTTCCTTTCTCTCCCTATCTCTTGTCTCTCTCACCTATAACTATGATGAAACTTTTGGTAAATTCTCATGATCTTTACAAAGAAATATCTTGACACGAAAAGAGCCTTTCCTTCCACTGGAAGGAGAGGGTTCACTTTTATACTCTTAAGAAACCAGTGGTCAGTGACATGCTTATGTCGAGAAAGTTTGGGGTTTAGCCCAAACACAAAGAACTTGTGAACAAGTGGGTGATGAGCCCGCAGAGTTCTGTGGTTCTGGAAACAGCCTGTAGAGGGCACTGGTAAAACAGTCCACGGTTGTGGAAAAAGCGGAAGGACTGAACATAGACTGGAAAAGAAACACTTGTTTGGTTACCAGCGCCTTCCCCACTGGTCTACAGAGAGATGATTCGAAGTATATGGGGCTCCTCAGACATTTTTATATTTGTTTTCTACTCGCCTTTATTCCATCAGCCCAGAGTTGCTCCAAATTCCCATTTTTCCCGGCAGTGGGAGAGAAAGTGGTCTGTCACTCCTCTTGTGAAGTCACCTCTGGGACCCAAGTCCCAGCCACCTTGCCAGGAGAGAGGAGGGCAGAGCAGGGGGCCCTTCAGAGGTGTTAGATCTCTACTTGTGCTTCAACGTGTTTGAAATTTCTATTTAAATTATACATAAATGTTGGGGGACAGGCACTGGCACGCCTGGTTAAGTGCTCACATTGCAGTGCACAAGGATCCAGATTCAAGCCCCTGGTTCCACTCTGCAGAGGAGAAAGCTTCTTGAGTGGTAAAGCAAAGCTGCAAGTATCTCTCTGTCTCCTTCTCTGTCTCCTCCTCCTCTTAATTTCTCTCTGCCTCTATCCCATAACAAATAAATAAAAATAAAATAAAAATTATACATAAATGTTTAAACTACAAGCCACATCCTTAACTGCATTTAATTTTTGAAACTAAATTATTCAACTGAAGTCTTGGTAGGGGTTAACCTTATTTCATGCTGTCAGGGGAACACTGACAAACCCAGGAAAGCCAGTCCGGAATTTCTCCTGGTGTGAGAATCTCTTTTGCTCTTGAATCGTGATTCTCCACAGCAGCAAGGTGACTCAAGTCAGTGTCCATGTCTCTAGACTAGACTTTGAAAAGCACACTGATATATACACACATAGATACATATGTGTGTGTGTGTGTGTGTGAGAGAGAGAGAGAGAGAGAGTGAGAGAGAGAGAGAGTGAGAGAGAGAGAGGGAGAGAGCTGGACATTAACTTTAACAAAGAGAGAGAGCTGGACGTTATCTTTAACAATTTAAAGGTTAATGACAGAATGCATCTTGGGAGTCTCAGGTAAAAATCACTGGGAGATGATCACTGCCTAACGTTTGTTTTTTGCATCTGTTTTTCCCAATACTTTTCCTCCTGTACTTGGTACTTGGCCCCACAGACAGGGATATTCCAAATAAGCCAGTGATGAGCTCACTGGCGACCTTTGATTCAAACAGTGAAGTGATGAAGATCCTAAAAGAAAAGCCTTTCTTTACAGCAGGATTTTAATCGGCCTTGCCCTCCACGTCTTTAGAAAAGCTAATTGCTCTATCTTGCTAATGGTATCTTTTGAGCTCATGAAAAAGCCTGGCCTGCTATTCTCCATTCAACAAATATCTCTCGACACTGGGGTTACACAAAGAACTCTGTTAGGTACTGTGAGGTTCCAGAGATGAATGAGACGTGAGTCAAACCCTTGAAGACTTTTCAATTCAGTAGAGAGAATTGAAACATCACACACACTCCTGTGTTATAGAGCAGAACAGATGTATGTTATGAGGCCGGCTAAAGAGGAGTACTCTAGCCATGTTTGAAAAAGAACAATTAACTTTGCAGAGAGAGGAGGTAGAATTCATCACAATGACTAAGAGCTAAAAGAACTGTCATAGGAGACTCAACCCAGCTACGAAGGTCTCACTGGTGGAAGTGGTGGCTTTTAATTAATCAGTGTGAGCCTCTGCTAAGTTAGGTGCAAATTGAACATTTCCTCTAAGACCTTCTTTGAGAACCACTTTCTAATTAAGCCTATGTCCCCCTTGCCTCTGCCAAAACACAAGTAACCCTGATGGATCAGCACACGGACTCCCAAGAGCTGTTGAAAGCTGGAGACTCAATAAAGGGGTCTACTTATCAAGAATCAGGTTTTTGTTTTTGCCTCCAGGGTTATCCCTGAGGCTCAGTGCTGGCACTACAATCCACTGCTCCTAAGGGCAGCTTTTCCATTTTATTGGCTAGGACAGAGAGAAATTGAGAGGGGGAGGGGAGGTCGAGAAGGACAGAGAAAGTTAGACACCTGCAGACTTGTTTCACCACCTGTTAAGCGACCCCCCTGCAGGTGGGGGCCAGGGGCTTGAACCCAGGTCCTTGCACTTAGTACTATGGGTGCTTAATCCGCTGCACCCCCCCCCCGTTTACTGTTTACATTATTTTATTGTACATAGGTTTGTAAACAGTTGCCTTGGAAATTTGTATAACTTGGGCTTTGTAGCTCTTATTTATTCAGACCTCATGCGACATATGCCTTGCTGTGTGTCCTGCACCACGTGCAGGAGTCCAGCACACCAAGGGGAGCTCAATGCTGCGGCTCTCACCCTTCTTCTTTCTTTCTTTCTGCATGAAAGAGAAAATGTTGGACAGGGGCCGGCCGGTAGCACTAGTGCAAGGACCCGCCAGTTCTCAGCAACATCGCCCGGCCAGATATTCGTCGGGATGCGGCATCATCTAAGTTCATTTCCCACGTCTACGCTCGACCGGACCTGCCAATATACGCGGAGATCTTCGCCCACCCTGTCCAACGCTTGACGTCTCGTCACCCAATCTGGTCCCCTACGCCTACACTGAACTTCTCTGTTCCAGTCTCTTGGAAACAGAGCTGGCAGTCAGCTGAGGTAAAGAACAAACACCTCATCACAGACCCCTGCAAGCGTCCACCCGGCTTTGACCTAGCACGTTATGATCGGGCCCTCCTCAATCGCTATCGAACAGGCCATGGCCGGTGCGCCGCTATGTTCCATCGCTGGGGAGCCAGAGACGACCCGAACTGCCCCTGCGGCTCCAGACAGACCATGACCCACATAGTCAACGACTGCCACCTCTCCAGATTCAAAGGAGGTCTCGAAACTTGACATCAGGCTCAACCTGATGCTGTTGACTGGCTACGGAAGAAGGGCAAACGCTAGAAGAAGAAGGACCTGCTCAAGGATCCCAGTTGGAGCCCTGGTTTCCCACCTGCAAGGGGGACACTTCGCAAGCCGAGAAGCAGGTCTGCAAGTGTCTATCTCTCTCCCCCCCTCTATCTTCCTGTCCTCTCTCAATTTCTCTCTGTCCTATGCAACAAGAACAATAATAACAGCAGCAACAACAATGGGGAAAAAATGGCCTGCAGAAGCAGTGGATTCCTAGTGCAGGCATCAAGCTGCAGCGATAACCCTGGAGGCCAAAAAAAGAACAAAAAAGGGGGTCGGGCGGTGGCGCAGTGGGTTAAGCGCATGTGGCGCAAAGCACAGGGACCGGCGTAAGGATCCTGGTTCGAGCCCCCGGCTCCCCACGTGGAGGGGAGTCGCTTCACAGGCGGTGAAGCAGGTCTGCAGGTGTCTATCTTTTTCTCCCCTTCTCTGTCTTCCCCTCCTCTCTCCATTTCTCTCTGTCCTATCCAACAATGAATTGTGTCAACAAGGGCAATAATAATAACCACAACGAAGCTACAACAAGGGCAACAAAAGGGGAAAAAAATGGCCTCCAGGAGCGGTGGATTCATGGTGCAGGCACCGAGCCCAGCAATAACCCTGGAGGAGGGAAAAAAAAAAAAAGTTAGACTGGAAATGGTGATATTGCACTGACCCAACTCTGCTAAAGGAGTGAATAAATCACGTTGTTTCTAAAACACATTAAGTAAATCAACAACACAGTTATGGAGGGAGAGGACCTGCTCAAGTCTAAGGGAAAAGCTGCCACTTGTAGGTGAGGTGAGTAAAGGTACCAGGGAGAGGGAGGGGGCGGGGCAGGTGTCAAGTGCTTGAGAAGCTGGTAACTGAGCAGAGGTGAACCAGGGAAGGGATATGGGAATGAAGGTCTTTCCGTGAGAATGAACCAATCCTGGGGCCAGATGGTGGCACACCTGGGTTTGAGGCCCCTGGTCCCCTCCTGCAAGGGGAAAGCTTCATGCATGGTGAAGCAGTGCTGCAGATGTCTCTGTCTCCCTCTCTATCTCCCCATCCCCTCTCAATTTATAGCTGTCTCTATCCAATAAATAAAGATAATAAAAATAATTTTTTTAAAAAAAGAATGAACCAATCCATGAGCAGGATTCAGTTCAATCTAGGTCTTGCTGACAAAAAAAAAGAAAAAAAACAAAATTTTTTGGCTGGGCAGTGGCTCTCTTGGTTAAGTGCTCACATTACAGTGCACAAGGACCCAGGTTCAAGCCCCTGGTCCCCACCTGCAGGAGGAAAGCTTCAGGAGTGGTGAAGCAGGGCTGCAGGTCTCTCTCTCTCTCTCTCTTTATCTCTCTATCTCCCCTCCTCTCTCAATGTCTCTCTCTCTATCCAATAATAAATAATAATAAATGAAATATTTAAAAATGCTTCTAAGGAGTAATTTCCCCACTTCCTCATCTGGTTTCATGGAGGACTGAATATCCGTGCATCTGTCTGTCCCCTCCAACACCGCCCCCCACCCTGTGTTAGCAAAACCCACACCAGAATAAACTTTCATTTGATAGAGAATGATCCAAAGTTCTGTTTGGCGCGATGGTGAAGAATAACCACATCTTAAGTGCCAGTTCTCTTCATGTTTGATTTCTTTCAGTATCTACTCTGAGTAGTGACAGGGAGAACAACAGCTCTGACAAGGAGGAACCAATAACTTTCAGCGAATTCATTAATGAGGGTCATGTTTACACTTCCTGCCGTCAACTAAACATCTGTGGGGATAGGTTTTCTTAGTATAGGAAGCCATAGCCATCTGTCTACACAAGATAACGCATTCGAGCTTGAGTGGAATGTGAGAAAGATAGGTTTCTGTCTTCCACTGGAGGGAGGGTTTGGCTATGTAATGAGTGCTGGACATGGAGTGAGAAGACCCAGGTAGGCCCACCTTTGACTCTGGCTGTACTGCCCAGGATGTAGCAAGACATGCATGCTTCTGTAAAGTGAGGAGGTAAGACAGAGAGCTCTGAACTCCAATTCCTTCAGGACCCAGAGAGAGAAGAGGAAAAAAATTAATGATAACCGGGAAGGTCAATCAGAAGTAGTAGGTGCAACTTATAAAGGAAGAGAAGGTAGTACCATAGAAAACTTTAGCAAATATGTGTGTGTGTGTGTGTGTGTGTGTGTGCATGTGTGTGCGCACATGTGTGTGCATGTGTGTCTGTGTGCGTGTGTGCATGTGTGTGCGCGCGTGTGTAGGCAGAGAATTATAGAAATAGTCAACCCATATCTGGGACCTTGGGAGAACTACTGCAGTTTCCAGTGGAGGGAATGGGGACACAGAACTCTGGTGGTGGGAACAGTGTAAAATTATACCCTTATCTTACAAAACTATCTTATTTTTTTTTGTAAGTCAATATTAAATCACTAACCTTTTTTTTTAAGAAAAGGGGTAGGTCATCAGCAGTTGGGGTTCTAGCCAATATAAAGGATTCACGCTGGCAACAAGCTGTCAACACCACAGCAACAAAAGAGAAAAATGTGGCAGGAGCCATAGACAATGAATAAGAATGCGCAAGTTAGGAGAGATGCCAAGAAGGGGGTTCTCAATCACCACTTTCCAAATCAAGTGGGCAGAAAGCAATCAACAGGGCTGGGTGATGGCACACCTGGTTAAGTGCACATACTACACAGTGTAAGGACCTGCAGGAGGATCTGGGTTCGAACCTCACTTCCCACCTGCTTGGAGGATGTTTCACTAGCAGTGAAAAAGATCTGCAGGTGTTTATCTTTCTCTCTCCCCTTCTCTACCTCCCCCTCCTCTCTCAATTTCTCTCTGTTCCATTCAATAAAATGGGGAGAAATGGCCACCAGGAGCAGTGGATTCATAGTGGTGGCACTGAGTCCCAGTGATAACCCTGGAGGCAAAATAAATAAATATATAAACAAAACTTTAAAAAAAGAAATAGTCAATGGAAATCAGAGAAAAAAAAAAACAGAAACAATTATCCACACTGGACATTTTTATTTTAAATAAGAACTAACGTTTACTTTACTGACATTCCAGATCTTCTCCCTATGTTTCCTCACCTTGTCCACTTCAGATCTGAAATACACAAAAGACACAGCACAAAAGCATCCTTTAAAACAGCTAAATGTCTGCCAGTTCCTTTGAAATAACCAAACCTCTAGAGCAGCACAAGTGGCTTTTGTTTTTAGACCTTAATGTGATCATGACGTCATGCTTGGGATTTTCCGATGGCTTTACCTATGTTTTGGATACATCTCAGAACCTCGCTAGGGTTTGTAATGGGCTGTGTTGGGCCTGGTACTCGCGGTCTGGTTCTTTATCTTTCTGCAAGCACAACTTCCAAAGTCCCACTGAGCATCCTGCAGCTGCTCTTCATTCTGCTCTTGAGCTCGTCTCCCTCATTCTCCTGCCTCAGGACCTTTGTGCTCACTTCTCTCTTTGGTTCCTCAGATTTGTGTGTGTCTTTCTCATCAGGCCTCTCCTGGAAAGACCAGATGTAGGTTTCCTCCCTCCACTCCCAAGGTTTCTTGCATCACACTCAGCATTCTACTAGCAGCAACTCAGCATCACCGAAATATATGAAATAAATGTGCCTGGTTCCCAATAGTTTCTGTTGTCCTAAGAGTCCTGTTCCCCTTATTACTAGGTTATGACACACGTTTTACTCTCTGCACTTAAACACAAGTATCTCTGTATCAATAGCAACCAATAACTTCCAGAGAATCCATTAAGTAGGATTTATACTTCCTGCCACCAGCTAAACAGCTGGCTGAGTAGGTTTTCTTGGTATTTAAAGGCATACGCATCTGTCTCCGTGAGATATCAGAACCCTCTCTCCTTAGAGTTTTGAGAATGCAGTGTCATGTGTGTGCTCTACCAGATGTGACACTGTCCAGCTCTGCTCCTACTTCTTAGGTCAGAGAGGAGAGATGTTTCTGGACCCAGTGTGGATTGGGGCTAGCACGAATCCTAATTCACGCTCTTGACCACTGCAATTTTTCCTGGAGGAGATGACTGCTCTATTTCTAGCTGCACACGGCATGGGAAGGCCTACAGGAGTTAGCTGGATAGTGTCACCTACCCACTGGATGGACCACCCTAGTCCAGTACTAACACTGGTTCCTGGTGAGGGAATCTTGCAGGTGAGTAGGAATCACTGTTTTTAAATCTGTTCTATTCACTGGAGCAGAAACTATCAGCCCTGTTTTACCCAGGCATGTCTCCACGCACAATTGCAGCGAAATGCCACTTCTACCGGCACACAGTCAGGTCCAGATCATTTTTTCCATGCCTTCTTGCGCCGCACAAAGTCTTGCTTTTGCAGAAAGACGTGATTCATGTACCTGCCTTGCACCGTTGCCTTTAGGTCTCCCCACAGCCATCCAAAGCCGTTCCTGCAGCAGCCACAGGGGTGACACCTTTTCTAGGTGTTTTTTCGACTGATTCTGAGGCATAAAGGTCACCCATAAGAGATTATGCTTAAGGCACCAGAAGCCGGAGAGTGAAATTAAAGCCTTTGTAAGACAGGAATATTTATCAGCTGCTGGAAGCCGTATTTTCTCCCACCCATTATTGCTTTAAATCGAAACAGGGCCCTTGCTCTACTCAACAGCTCACCAATGCCAACGGCACGGTGCCATTTATTTTTTGTGTATAAGCCATTTGCTGTCCACGCCGTCTATACTCATGCTGTGTTAGCTGTCGACCCAATTTAATGCCTAGCTAGACACTTTCCTTCCCATCATGATTAAAGGGAAAAGAAGAGAGAAGAGGTGATCTAGCTACTTGCATATGCAGAGTTCTTTGATTCAAGGGGAAAGGCAGTAAGGAAGGAGGTTGTCTAATGACCCACTGGGTATCATTTCTTCTTAGGCTTGGGTTTCTGATCCATAATGCAAGCTCTGAAAACCCAAATCAACCTTCTTGAGTCACCAGAATGCTCACTTTCAAAGATGTGTGATCTCACACACCTACCTCCACATCAATTTTCTTAAAGTCTTGCTTCAACTGTAGAGCTACAATTTGATCTCTAGTTCACTGGCATTACTTTTTTGGTGTCATTTTCAACTGAGGACGAAAGAAAAGACCAGGAGTGGCTAGAATGCATCACAGCTGTCAGGGTCGGGATGATGGGGCTGGACCTTGAGAATGTGGGGAGGGGAGAATAGGTTACAAGCATTGGATAGCATACTAGACGATGTTTGCTAGCATGTTGATGCTGGAGATAATGGCAGTCCATCTTGACTAGACCAGCCTTTCTCCATTTGTACAATTCCAAGCAGAAGCCATGGGAGAGCCAGAGATCACACAGGACTTCAAAACATGGAACCCAGCACATTCACTCTACAGAAGGAGGATAATGATTGCAGACATGGCAGTGACTGCTACTCAGGCGTCCTCAGACTAGGAAGAGGAACCTGGGTTATCCAGGTGAGTCTGACACAATCACAAAAGTCCATACAAGTGGAAGGAGGCAAAACAAAGTCAGAGTGATGTAAGGTGAGGACTGGTTTAACTGCCACTTGCTTTGAAGAGAGAAGAGGACCACACACGAGCAAGAGAGTATAAACATTCTGTGGAAGACAGAAAGGCAAAAACAAATCCCTTCCCCCCCACCCCCACTGTCCCAGAACTTCCAGAAGAGATATATCCTGTTGATACTTTGATCTTAAAACATTGAAAGCCTATCAGATATCTGACCTCTGCAATTGTAAAACAACACATCTGTGCTGCTTGAATTTGTCATATTTTGCTAGAGCAGTCTTAGGAAACCAGTATAGAAGTTGGAATGACACACCACACAAACTTAGCACATGTGGACAGTCTGAACTCCAGCCTGGAAGACGAGGCACTATTTGTCCAACCAATTGTTTGTTTCTTCTGGAGACCTGGTCATGTTTACAATACAGAAAAACAAGGGAACTGCATGCAGTGTTTGCTCACTCTCTCCAAAGCATGATTTCTATCTGGCTTTACAACCACAATGTTGATGCTAGGTTTCTTGCCTTGTAAATAACATGAATGAAAGACATACATTTTCCAGCCATAACTCCTCATCCATCAGCCAGATACTGCTTGCCATATAGTAGATCATCAGCAGACATTTGCAAATCTGTCTGAGTACCTGCATTACCATGAGTAGGGAGTAAATCTCCATCTCCACCTGTGTGTATTGGGGAGGGGTTTCACTAGCCATGAAGAAGTGCTGCAGGTGTCTCTCTTTCTCTCCCTCTATCTATCTTTCCCTCAGTATCTCCCTGTCCTACTGGATAGTAAATAGTTAAAAAAATAAATATTTGCAGAGCCAAATGCATACCTAGAGAGACTTCCCCACTTTCTTGTAGTTCTTAAAGAAATATGGACTTAGCACATAAATAAAGAAAGGATGTTACCTAACACTGGTATCCTAAAGAGTTTCCTGTGGCAGATCAAAGGCTAAGAGAAGGCTAACTGCATGAAGAGCGGAAATTAGTATCCTTGCTGTTTTGACAACCTTTCAGCCACCAGGTTGCAGACACCACTAAGATTCCATCCTGACTCCCCTGGGAAGAAGACCTCACCAATGTGTCCTGGAACCTCACCTCTCCAGAGCCCACTAGGGAAAGATAGAAGCAGGCTGGAGGTATGGATCCACCTGCCAACATCTATGTTCAGCAGAGAAGCAATTATAGAAGCCAGAACTCCCACCTTCTGCTCCACATAAAGAATTTTGGTCCAGGGACCAGGTAGTGGCACACCTAGTTGAGCGCACATGTGACAATGCACAAGGACCCGGGTTCGAGCCCCCAGTCCCCACCTGCAGGAGGAAAGCTTTGCAAGTGTTGAAGCAGTGTTGCAGGTGTCTCTCTGTCTCTCCCTCTCTATCACCCCTTCCTTCTAGATTTCTGGCAGTCTCTATCCAATAAATAAAATAAAGATAATAAAAAATTAAAAAAATTTTTTTTGGTCCATACTTCCAGAGGGATAAAGAATAGAAAAGCTTCCAGTGGAGGGAAGGTGACACAGAGCTCTGGTGGTGGGAACTGTATGGAATTGTACCCCTATTATCTTCAATCTTGTTAATTATTATTAAACCACTAATAAAAACTTTAAAGAAAAAAAAAGTTCGTTCATGACTCAGCTTCCCCAAATGCTCAACAACAAATAAAGATGTATTTTAAGGTCTGGTTGACAGGCATTGTTGGAAGTTCAAACTATCATTGCTACAATGGAACAGCTTGTCACAGCAGTCTATTTTGTTCTTTCTCTGAAAGCCTGGCGCAAGATCTAAAACTGAAACTGCTTTTGTTGAGGACTCAACTATCACCAACCAACCAACCCAAAATGCGCAGCCACTGGGTGCATGCTAATAATGGCAGTGTCCTCGGGTGACATCCGGAAGGATAGACAGCTGATAATGAATAGCGTGCCACAGTCTTGGCCAACAGTCGCCTCTCTGCCCCCTTCCTATTGGCAATCCTTGGGTTTGTGCCACTTCATCCCTTTCCCTTCATTTCCTCCCTACCCTAGAGGATTCCATTAATCCTGGCTGTCATCTAGTATCATTCTTCCCCAAGGATCAACACTGTGGGCCATGCACCTTGTTTTAGATGGTGGCTAGAAGCCAGGGGAGTTTCAGATGAACTGAAATCTTGCAACCGGGAGCATTTTGAATGCAAAGAAGAGCAGGTACCACAAGGGAGACTGATTCTGTTCCCGCTCGCCTGTGTCTCCTCATCTGGCCCCTCCTCCAGATCATCTCTCCCCGGAGTCCTGCTGAATGCTTCTTCTTGCTCAGCATTTCACTTGCATATTTTTGGCTGCTGGATTATGCTGCTACAAATTCTAGTCTCGTTTGCTTTCTTCTTCATATGAAATGTAAACTTCTTGAAGACAGGACATGTTTACCCTCTATTGTTTTACCCTCTGATTTTCTTATAGACTAGACTGCAAGTAGTAAGTCCATTCCCCATGCATTAGACAAGTGGTTCAAGGGGCCAGGCGGTGGCGCACCTGGCTAAGTGCACACACTACAATGTGCAAGGAGCTGGGTTCGAGCCCCTGGTCCCCACCTGCAGGGGGAAAGCTTCACAAGTGGTCAAAGCATCTCTTTGTTCCTTCCCCTCTCTCTCATCCTTCCTCTTGATTTCTATCCAATAATAAATAAATAAACAAACATATTTAAACTTTTTTTAAAAAATCATAAAACATTTTTTAAAAGATATATGGTTCATCATTCAGTCTGTGTGTGTGTATGTGTGTGTGTGTGTGTATGTGTGTGTGTGTTGGCAGAGAGGGTGAACACACTTTAACCACATTGAGGTTAGGGATCTAGGACACTAAAAGATATCTCCTTTACTTTTTCAATTTTTTTTTTAGTATTTTTATTTATTTATTGGATAGAGACAGCCAGAAATCAAGAGGGAAGGGAGGGAGCTAGAGAGGGAGAGAGACAGAGTGACACACCTGCAGCCCTGCTTCACCACTCACAAAGCTTTACTCCTATAGGTGGGGACCAGGGGCTCGAACCCAGGTCCTTGCACACTGTAACATGTGTGCTTGACCAGGTGTGCCACCACCTGGCCCCACGGCATCTCCTTTTCCATGTACACTTTTCTCCAATCTTACATTATAAACAACACTTCCACAACATTGTCAAGCCAAGTAGCACACACATCACAGCACAGGCATATATGCAGTTTGTTTTCCTTCATATAACTATGATGTAGTTTAACTGGCAAGCAGGCAGAGTATGAGATGAATAATAATAGCAGACAATCTACTGTGATAGAAGTTATCTGGACATCCTTATCCTCAAATTGTTCTAGTGTACATAGTACTTTTAAAGTATTTTTATTTATTTGTACTTGGTTAGAGACAGAGATAAACTGAGAGAAAAGGGCGAGAGACAGAGGGAGAGAGACAACTGCAGCCCTGCTTCACCACTCATGAAGCTTCTCCCCTGCAGGTGGGGACCCGGGGCTTGAACCTGGGTCCCTGTGCACCATGATGTGTATGATTCGCCAGCTGTGCCACCCGCCTGGCCCCTTCTGTATAGTATTTCTGGATGGTAGTTGAACACTGGTAACTGAAACCACAAATAAGAGAGGACCCACCATAGTTGTAAAGTCACACCAGCAGAGACTTCTTGCTTTAGCAAAGGAAAAAAGGCAAGAGGAACACAGAGGACTAGAATGAGACCAAAGTGCCTGGTGTGAGTAGCTGGGGACATGGCGCAGCCCGTCCCCAACGTGAAGACTGGAGAGACACATGATGCCGAAAGGTCAGGTCTGATAGTCAGTCATTTACCACGTAACCTCGCTGAACCTCATTTTCTGCCTCTGTATTCCATAATGTCTACTGATTTTCCAGCCTTATTGTGAGATCCAGCCAGGTTAACAAGGTGGCATATCTCCTTGTCTAAAGCAGCTAACAATGATGGTGGTTCAAGTTTTGTGACGTGGAGCTCAGCCACAGAGCTGTTATACCCACCAGTCTCCCTGGCCTTTCCTGAAGTCTTTCTCTGCATCAAAGGCAAGTGAGTCACCTCTGCCAAGTCTATTAGAAGTCACGAGTCACTGACAGTAAGTAGCCGGTGAATGGAATCCTATTTCAGGTGAGAGTGACTGAGACACCGCAAGCCACGGAGCTGGCGCTGAGCACGCGAGTGAGCTTCTCACAGATCCCTCGTGGAGTGTGGGAGTAAGAGGGAAAAACCCCATGGGCTGAGCTATTCCATTTTCTCTCCTGGGGAAGCCACCCAGGACAGAAAGTTCATTGCCTACCAAACCGTGTGGGGTGGCTTCTTCTCCCTCCTTGTGACTGCTATGGAATTTAAAAGAAAAAACAGCATAGAAAAAGTTGAATGAAGGGAGCCAGGCAGTAATGCAGCAGGTTAAGTGCATGTGGTGTGAAGCAAAAGGACCGGCGTACGGATCCCCACCTGCAGGGGAGTTGCGTCACAAGCGGTGAAGCAGGTCTGCAGGTGTCTGTCTTTCTCTCCCCCTCTTTGTCTTCCCCTCCTCTCTCCATTTCTCTCTGTCCTATCTAACAACAACAGCATCAGTAACAACAACAATAAAAACTACAACAACAATAAAAAAATAAAAATAAGGAGAATGAATAGAAAACTCCAATACCATTCCTTATAAAAATTTCATATTCATGTGCCAGGTTTTCATTTTCTCTCTCTCTCTTTAATTGCCGCCAGGGTTGTCACTGGGGCTATGGAGGTTTCACTGTTCCAGCAGCCATTTTATTTTATTTTATTTTATTCCCTTTATTTTTCTCCATAGGACAGAGAAAAACTGAGAGGGGGAGGGGAGATAGAAAAGGAAAGAGTAGGAGAGACACCTGCAGCATTGTTTCACAGCTTGTGAAGCATCCCCCTAAGGAACCTTCCTATCCTAAGGAACCCAACACACCCATCCAAAAAGATCTGTGTACACTTATGTTCATAGCAGCACAATTTGTAATAGCCAAAACCTGGAAGCAACCCAGGTGTCCAACAACAGATGAGTAGCTGAGCAAGTTGTGGTCTATATACACAATGGAATACTACTCAGCTATAAAAAATGGTGACTTCGCCATTTTCAGCTGATCTTGTATGGAGCTTGAAAAAATCATGTTAAGTGAAATAAGTCAGCAACAGAAGGATGAATATGGGATGATCTCACTCTCAGGCAGAAGTTGAAAAACAAGATCAGAAGAGAAAACACAAGTAGAACCTGAACTGGAATTGGCGTATTGCACCAAATTAAAAGACCCTGGGTGGGTGGGTGGGTGGGTGGGGAGAAAAAAAAAAAGGCAAACATATTTAAGTATAGATATATAGTTATAGAAATAATAGTCAACCCATATCTGTGACCTTGGGAGAATTCCTGCAGTTTCCAATGGAGGGACTGGGGACACAGAACTCTGGTGGTGAGAAATGTGAAGAATTGTACACTTGTTATCTTACAATTTTGTAAATCAATATTATATCACTTATAATTTTTTAACTATATGAGAATTTCACAAACAAAAGGAAAAGAGAAGTCAAAGCTTTCTAGCACACACAGTGTTGAGAATCAAACCAGAGGCATCAGGAATGCAAATCATACTCTACCACTTGAGAAATATCCACAGATAATACTCTAAAATTTTTAGATAAGAAGTCAGACACCTACATCTAGAGGTGCTATAAACCAGCTATGTAGACTACGGCAGAAAAAAGAGATTGGGAGATCAGGGCAGAGATGAAATGACCCTGCAGGAAGCAAAGCTAGAGCCAAACTTGTCAATGGTGACAAGACTGTACTATCTAAAGGATCTGCAGGGAGACACCTGCAAAGGTCAACATGATACCAAATGACTTTTCAAAAGACTTTCATGACCTGAAAATAGCATCTCTTCAAACGTGATAAAGATGAGCTCATTGAAACCTTCTCTGAACTATCAGATATAAAATTATAGAAGTTACAAAGTACAAATAAGATGCCTTATCTTGGAAACTTCTAAGAGAAGGACTGGAGCATGTCTTCTTAGAGATTAGTCTCCTCAGAATCTCTACCTGAGAGCTGGTTTTCTCCTTCCTGCTAAGATTTCTGGCCCAGAATCAGAGTTAACAAGACTGTCAATAATTATACCCATAGCTTTCTCTCCTAAAAGTACAAATTTCTGAAAAATATATTTAATTTCCAGACTTAGTAGACTTTTAGGTCCAGTTACCTGTGTAGTTTTCTTTCTTTTTTTTTTCTTCAGGTATCTAAGGATCAAATATGTCAGTGACACTTGACCTAAAGGTTCAGTCACCAGGTCTCTGTCATCTTCTCACCAGTGGAAAAGCAATTACAGAAGCCAGAAATCACACCTTCTGTTCTCTCCCCCACCAAAAAAAAAAAAATCTGGTCTATGCTCCATGAGGGGGAGAAATGTTATGGGGATATAACCGGAGGGTTCTAAATTCCAATTCCATCAGGACCTGGAGAGAGAAGAGAAAGAGAGGAAGGACATTTGGAAGTAGTGATCGGTATAGATAGATGTGATGTAGAAATGAATGTCTGCTTTTTCCCCTCCCCTCTTTGCTCTTCTCGTCCTGGTGGAATTGGAGCTTAGAGACCTCTGGTCATTTTTTCCTAACACTTACCCTTTTGCGAGCATGGACCAAACATTTTTATGGAACACAAAAGGTGGGAGTTCTGGTTTCCGTAATTGCTTCTCCCCTAGAAATGCACATTGGTAGGCAACTGTATTTGGGGACAGGACCTCCAGGATGGTCCTTAAGGGTAAATGAGGTCACAGAGTAGAAAGTCACCCAATAGGACCTGTATACTTATAAGAAAAGAAAAAGAAACTTGAATCAATATTTTTCTTTCTCCCTTTCTTTCTTTTTCTCTCTATGAACAGAAAACAAAACTTGTCAAAAAGTGACAAAATCTCTGCGGAGCCAACTA
This sequence comes from Erinaceus europaeus, assembly GCF_950295315.1. NCBI lineage: Eukaryota > Metazoa > Chordata > Mammalia > Eulipotyphla > Erinaceidae > Erinaceus > Erinaceus europaeus. Next base: position 78,676,615 of record NC_080177.1, read on the forward strand.
GATAGTTGGATGAATATGCGATGATCTCACTCTCAGGCAGAAGTTAAAAAACAAGATCAGAAGAGCAAACACAAGTAGAACCTGAACTGGAATTGGCGTATCGCACCAAAGTAAAAGACTCTGGGGTGGGTGGGTGGGGAGAATACAGATCCAAGAAGGATTCAGAGGACCTAGTGGGGGTTGTACTGTTATGTGGAAAACTGAGAAATGTTATGCATGTACAAACTATTGTATTTACTGTCGAATGTAAAACATTAATTCCCCAATAAAGAAATTTAAATAAAAAAGGGGGCAACAAAAGGAAAAAAAATAGCCACCAGGAGCAGTGGATTTGTGGTGCAGGCACCAAGCCCTAGTGACAACCCTGGAGGCAAAGAAAAGTATATATTGACTTACAAAATTATGAGATAACAAGGCTATAATTCATTCCATTCCCACCACCAAAGTTCTGTGTCTCTATTCCCTCCAATGTCCCTGTACAGCAGAGAAGCAATTATAGAAACCAAAACTCCCACCTTCTGCACCCCATATAATTTTTTGGTCTATACTCCCAGGGGGATGAATGTTAGAGGAAAATGACCAAAGGGATCTTAACTCTAATTCCATCAGGACCCAGATTGAAGAGAGGAAGGGAGGAGCAAAAAGAGGGCACTCATAAGTAGTAAGGGTGACTTAGAAAGGAAAAGAAGGTAGTACTACATAAAAGTAGGCAAATACATATAAATATAGATAGATAGATGGATAGATGGATGGATGGATGGATGGATGGATGGATGGATGGATGGATGGATGGATAGATGGATGGATGGACAGATAGATGGATGGATGGATGGATGGATGGATGGATGGATGGATAAGAAAGATACAGAAATAATAGTCAACCCACATCTGTGACCTTAAGAAAACTACAGTAGTTTCCAATGGAGGTAATGTGGCCACAGAATTCTGGTGGTGGGAAAGTTGTAGAATTACACACCTGTTATCTTATAATTTTGTAAATCAATATTAAATCATTTATAAAATAAAATAAATAAGTAGAAATAGAGGAGATGAGAATAGGGATCTTAGTATGGACAGAAGCTAGGAAGTCTTTTAGGTTTGTTTGTAGGGGCTTGTCACTTCAGTAACTTTTGCTTGACCGTGACAGCTAACATGCAAGTGGACTAAAAATATTGTCTGGGAAGATAGTGTCAGAGTTGAGAATAGGGCCAGAAAGTTGGATTCAGGCCAATAGTAGCTCTCAAACTTAAAAATATATGAGTACAATTAACTGTTTGCCACATCAATCTGACCCAGGGCCCATTTCTATTTCTATTCAGCACAGGAGCCTGTGTGATCTCTGAGTCCTTGTCAGTCTGAGCTCGCAGTCCGTGGTCACAGCTGGGAACATTCTAGAATGTACTCATTTCAGGACCCGTCCTCCAGCGGAGTAGGATGGCCTAGCCTCCCTTCAGAGAGTGAGACAGCTTCTACCATTGCTACTTGATAATGAGGACAAGTTCCTGGAGTGACCCACAGGAGGGCTTACGATGACATTCCTGATGAAAGTGCCCAGTGAGCTCAGCAAACCTAGCACCAAAAAAGCAAATGACCCTATCCAAAAACGGGCAGAAGATATGAACAAAACATTCACCTCAGAGGAGATCCAAAAGGCTAACAAACATATGAAAAACTGCTTTAGGTCACTGATTGTCAGAGAAAGGCAAATTAAGACAACACTAAGATACCACCTCACTCCTGTAAGAATGGCATCCATCAAAAAGGACAGCAGCAACAAACCCTGGAGAGGATGTGGGGACAGAGGAACCCTTTTACATTGCTGGTGGGAATGTAAATTGGTACAGCCTCTGTGGAGAGCAGTCTGGAAAACTCTCAGAAGGCTAGACATGGACTTTCCATATGATCCAGTAATTCCTCTCCTGGGATTATACCCCAGGGACTCCATAACACCCAACCAAAAAGAGGTGTGTACTCCTATGTTCATAGCAGCACAATTCATAATAGCTAAAACCTGGAAGCAACCCAGGTGCCCAACAACAGATGAGTGGCTGAGAAAGCTGTGGTATATATACAAAATGGAATACTATGCAGCTATCAAGAACAATGAACCCACCTTCTCTGACCCATCTTGGATGGAGCTAGAAGGAATTATGTTAAGTGAGCTAAGTCAGAACGATAAATATGAGTATGGGATGATCCCACTCATCAACAGAAGTTGAGTAAGAAGATCTGAAAGGGAAACTAAAAGCAGGACCTGATCAAATTGTAAGTAGGGCACCAAAGTAAAAACCCTGTGGTGAGGGGTAGACATGCAGCTTCCTGGGCCAGTGGGGGGTGGGAGTGGGTGGGAGGGATGGGTCACTGTCTTTTGGTGGTGGGAATGGTGTTTATGTACACTCCTAGTAAAATGTAGTCATATAAATCACTAGTTAATTAATATGAGAGGGGGGAAATTAATTGTATGTCTCAAAGTTTTTTAAAACACAGAGTCTTTTTTTTTAGAGGAACTGAAATTTATTTATTTATTTTTTAATTTTTTATTTAAGAAAGGATTAGTGAACAAAAGCATAGGGTAGGAGGGGTACAACTCCACACAATTCCCACCACCCAATCCCCATAACCCACCCCCTCCCATGGTAGCTTTCCCATTCTCTAGCCCTCTGGGAGCATGGACCCAGGGTCGTTGAGGGTTGCAGAAGGTAGAAGGTCTGGCTTCTGTAATTGCTTCCCCGCTGAACATGGGCGTTGACTGGTCTGTCCATACCCCCAGTCTGCCTCTCTCTTTCCCTAGTAGGGTGTGTCTCTGGGGAAGCTGAGCTCCAGGACACATTGGTGGGGTCTTCAATCCAGGGAAGCCTAGCCAGCATCCTGGTGGCATCTGGAACCTGGTGATTGAAAAGAGAGTTAACATATGAAGCCAAACAATTTGTTGAGCAATCATGGATCCCAAGCTTGGAATAGTGGAGAGGAAGTGTTAGGGAGGTACTCACTGCAAACTCTAGTGTAGTCCTGCTTTCAGGTATATATTTTGCAGTAGTTTATGGATACATGTGCACATAAGCTCTCTCTCACAGAAACTGGTGTATATCTAGGTTATGGGACTTTGTTAGAAAGTGAACTACCTGAGATGAAATTAGAATGTACTATTAAAGGAAAGGTCTCACCCGAGTAATGAAGCTGAAGGGTTGTCATTCCACATGTGAAGTCTCTGGATACAGTCTGAGGTGAAGCATGTTGAGATGGCAATCGTTGCTTTGGTTAGGTTGTGATCGGCGGATGCAATATTATTTGGTTTGGATTGGGAGATGTATACGGGAAAGTGGGCCCTATCCAAGGGTTCCAGGACTGGGGGAAGTAGGGGCTCTATAGTGAAGATGTGAGGTTCCTGCTGTCTTAGGGTTCAAAAAGACAATCAATAGTTAATATTATCATCACATTATTTGTTAATTGGGTTAACTTTGAAAAGTCCCATTGTTATGGTTTGCTGTACAGTACCCAGTATCTTGTATATAGCTGTGCTATTGGAAGCTTCTAATCTACTTGGTCTAGGCTTTTGAGAGAGTCCGTATATCAAATACATAGCCTATATATTAAAAAGATTCAGTTTGTGTTTTGAGAAACTTTGAGACATAAAATTGATTTCCCCCTCTCATATTAATTAACTACTGATTTATATGTCTACATTTTGCTAGGAGTGTACATAAACACCATTCCCACCACCAAAGGACTGTGACCCATCCCTCCCGCCCACTCCCACCCCCCACTGGCCCAGGAAGCTACATGTCTACCCCTCACCACTGGGTTTTTACTTTGGTGCACTACTTACAATTTGATCAGGTCCTGCTTTTAGTTTCCCTTTCAGATCTTCTAAGTCAGCTTCTGTTGATGAGTGGGATCATCCCATACTCATCTTTATCTTTCTGACTTAGCTCACTTAACATAATTCCTTCTAGCTCTGTCCAAGATGGGTCAGAGAAGGTGGGTTCATTGTTCTTGATAGCTGCATAGTATTCCATTGTGTATATATACCACAGCTTTCTCAGCCACTCATCTGTTGTTGGGCACCTGGGTTGCTTCCAGGTTTTAGCTATTATGAATTGTGCTGCTATGAACATAGGAGTACACACCTCTTTTTGGTTGGGTGTTATGGAGTCCTTGGGGTATAACCCCAGGAGAGGAATTATTGGGTCATATGGAAGGTCCATGTCTAGCCTTCTGAGAGTTTTCCAGACTGCTCTCCACAGAGGCTGTACCAATTTACATTCCCACCAGCAATGTAAAAGGGTTCCTCTGTCCCCACATCCTCTCCAGCATTTGTTGCTGCTGTCCTTTTTGATGTATGCCATTCTTACAGGCGTGAGGTGGTATCTTAGTGTTGTCTTAATTTGCATTTCTCTGACAATCAGTGACCTAGAGCAGTTTTTCATATGTTTGTTAGCCTTTTGGATCTCCTCTGTGGTGAATGTTTTGTTCATTTCCTCTGCCCATTTTTGGATGGGGTCATTTGCTTTTTTGTGGCTAAGTTTGCTGAGCTCTTTATATATTTTGGTGATTAGTTTCTTGTCTGATGTCTGGCATGTGAAGACCTTCTCCCATTCTGTGAGGGGTCTCTCTGTTTGTTTAATAGTTTCTTTGGATGTGCAGAAGCTTTTCAATTTGATGTAGTCCCATTGGTTTGTTTCTGCTTTGGTCTTCCTTGCAATTGGGTTTGATTCATCAAAGATGTCCTTGAGGTGTAGGTGGGAAAGTGTTTTACCAATGTTTTCCTCTAAGTATTTGATTGTTTCTGGTCTGACATCTAGGTCTTTGATCCATTTGGAGTTGATTTTTGTTTCTGGTGAGATAAAGTGGTTCAATTTCATTCTTCTGCATGTTTCAACCCAGTTTTCCCAGCACCATTTATTGAAGAGAGCCTCCTTTTTCCATTTAATACTTTGGGCCCCCTTATCAAAGATTAGATGCCCATAGGTGTTGGGATTTACTTCTGGGCTTTCAATTCTGTTCCACTGGTCTGTGTGCCTATTTTTGTTCCAGTACCATGCTGTTTTGATGATGATGGCTTTATAATATAGTTTAAGGTCTGGGAGTGTGATGCCTCCATTTCTGTTTCTTTTCCTTAAGATGGTTTTGGAAATTCTAGGTGTTTTCAGGTTCCAGATAAATGATTGTAGTGTTTGTTCTATTCTCTTAAAGTAGCCTGGTGGAACTTTGATGGGTATTGCATTAAATTTGTATATGGCTAACACAGAATCTTTTTAATATATAGGCTGTATATTTGATATGCGGACTCTCTCAAAAGCCTAGACCAAGTAGATCAGAAGCATCCAATAGCACAGCTATATACAAGATACTGGGTACTGTACAGCAAACCCTAACAAAAGGACTTTTCAAAGTTAACCCAATTACCAAATATTGTGATGATAACATTAACTATCGATTGTCTTTTTGAACCCTAAGACAGCAGGAACCTCACATCTCCACTACAGAGCTTCTACTTCCCCCAGTCCTGGAACTCTTGGATAGGGCCCACTTTCCCGTATGCCTCTCCCAATCCATATCAAATAATATTGCATCTGCTGATGACAACTTAATCAACACAACAATTGCCACCTCAACAGGCTTCACTTCAGACTGTGTCCAGAGACTTCACGTGTGGAATGACAACCCTTCAGCTTCATTACTCAGGTGAGACCTTTCCTTTCATAGTATACTCTAATTCCATCTCAGGTGGTTAACTTTCTAACAAAGTCCCAAACCTAGATATACACCAGTTTCTGTGAGAGAGAGCATATGTTCACACGTATCCATAAACTACTGCAAAATATATACCTGAAAGCAGAAGTACACTAGAGTTTGCAGTGAGTATCCCCCTAACACTTCCTCTCCACTATTCCAACCTTTGGGTCCATGATTGCTCAACAATTTGTTTGGCTTTGTATGTTAACTCTCTTTTCAGTCACCAGGTTCCAGATGTCATCAGGATGCGGGCCAGGCTTCCCTGGACTGAAGACTCCACCAATGTGTCCTGGAGCTCTGCTTCCCCAGAGACCCACCCTACTAGGGAAAGAGAGGCAGACTGGGAGTATGGACCGACCAGTCAACGCCCATGTTCAGTAGGGAAGCAATTACAGAAGCCAGACCTTCTACCTTCTGCAACCCACAATGACCCTGGGTCCATGCTCCCAGAGAGATAGAGAATGGGAAAGCTATCAGGGGAGGGGGTGGGATATGGAGATTGGGTGGTGGGAATTGTGTGGAGTTGTACCCCTCCTACCCTATGGTTTTGTTAATTTATCCTTTCTTAAATAAATATAAATAAATAAATAAAAAGAAAGTGCCCAGTCATGGTGGAGACATGGATATACTAGAGGATTAGGCCTATTGAATCTGTGGGGGAATCCAAGGATGCCTTGACTAGGGCCCCAGGTGATGGTGTGGCCTGGTATTGGCCAAAAGGCCATCATTAGGTGAACCAGTCTCTTGCTCTTCTCCAGCTTTTGTAGTCCTTTCTTCAATAACTTTAGACTTTCTTCCAGTTGTTAAAATGTTGAGTGTCATTTGTTGTATCCAAACCTGTCTGGCCTCTGATTTGGGAGAAAATACACCTAGGATTTAGATGGGGTCTAAATTAGCCTTAAGTTTACTGCTGTTACTTGTTTGGTGACTCTAATAAAGGTTGTCATAAGGACAATAATTGTCCTTTAGTTGCTATATATATATATATATATATATATATATATATATATATATATTTGCCATTATATCTCTTGATCAGTTGTATTCAGTGTTTCTTCTCAAGATTATTAAGGGTTGAGAATAATGCAGATGCTGTCAAAAGAGATTAGGTGATATATGTTTCTTTCTTTTGTGTAGCTAGTTGAGTAGATAGAGTGAGGGAAGTGAAGTGGGGGGGAGTAGGAAAGGAGGGTGTCAAGGCCTAAGTAGGGAATATGTGGTTAGACAATTTATGCTGCCTTCTTTAGGCCTTTCTGCTAGGCAATCTTAAATTCTTCATTGCCAAAGCTATCAAAAAGAAGAGCCACAATACATATAAATAGCTAACCAAGACTTGCCTTCCCCAAACTGGGCCTTCCAGAAGCCCCAGTGAGCCCAACATAATCAGTGAAGCAATTCAAGATGTGTTTGGTTAATTTCCTTGTACTTTCTACAAGATATGAAACTCCAGTGATTTAGTAATTTCGTTTGAGATCACCGTGACTGGAGATGCCAATAAAAATACAGTTTTTAGCTATTATGCACCATGACTCAAACATTATCTCTAAAATAGATTTGCCTTTGACACTAATTAACCAAGACAATCTGCTCCAGTTCAATTGTAAGAGAAAATATTTTCAATGCAAGCTTTGATTTTGACATTTAGGCTGAAAGACTTTAATTCTGAACAAGAAACAACCCTCCAAAACTGATTTTAAGATGGTAGAAAAAGTAACTCCCTCATGCTGAAGATGTCTCATGAAAAGGCCTGTAACAGAGTTCATCCTCAAGGGTCCCTGCTTGGTCATGTGCACAACCCAGGTTCAAGCCCAGTCCCCAAAGCACTGAGGGAATCTGTACTGTGATATCCTATCTTCCTTCTTGTGCCTCCTCTTTTTCTATTTGATAAAGCCAGCATGAAGTAATTAAGCCCCAGGGATGATGAAAGAAAGAGGTGAGGAGATAAAGGAAAGGAGACAGGATAAAAGGAAGAAAGAAGAGAGTGAGGAAGGGAAAAAGAAAGAAGGAAGGAAGAAGGAAGGGAGGGAGGGAGGGAGACAGGCTAGAAGAGAGGGAAAGTCCGCATTACGGAAGGAGCACATGGGAGAAGCACGATGGCACTGGGGAACACAGGTGGCAGAGCAATACTGCAGGGTCTCTCCCTTTCTCTGTGTCTCTGTCTCTTTCTCTTTAAAAGAAATAAAGGCGTAAAAAAATCTCATACCAAATCTTTATATATTAAAAATCTCATATCAAAACTTCAGTCTCAGCCCATTTAAAGCTTCTCCCTTTCTGTTCTCTCTTGTGTGACCCGTTGAGGAAAGAAGCCTGCTGCCTTTCCACTTACTGCACAGAGTCGCCCACACTCTGCTGCTGTTCCTCCTCTGGGCTTCATTCGAGGGAAATCACCAGGGCACAGAGTGCTGGCTCTCTTTTCACATCAGATTGTGCTGTAAGCAACTGTCCCTTGACCATCACAGTCACCTTGTGAGGCAAAGGAGCGTCACACTGGTATTTTTATAGCGTTTTTTGGAGACACATGTCCAGTTCCACAGAATGGACTGACAACCACGTAAGTGGCCCCTTCCACCTACTCCCTTGACACAGACACCACAGTCAAGGGCCACCGTCTGCGTCACCTCACCCACCTCCCAGGCAAAGGACTAGCAAAGATCATTGCAGCCGCCTGCCTTTCCTAAAGCTTCTTGATTTGAACACATAGTGAAACCTGATTTCACACAGTCAACAGCCACCTCCTTGCCTCACTCCCACGGTCTGCACTAGCCATTGTCTGGCTACCACAGTCCGTGTGTGTGAAACAGGCAGCATCGCCTCCACAAGTGCACACTGCCAAGGCCTTCACTGGGCTCCAGCCAGTCAGCAGACACGGCCTCCTGAGTGGAATGCTGAGTGCCCAGTGTTGTCAGGACCAAGTCTAGATTAGAGCTCCTCTGCCTGGTGGCCTTCTCCTGGCAAAGGCAGAGGGAAGTGTGAGGCCCAGGACTCATTACTGAGAGGGCTGTCTTTAGTCTTCCTAACTGCTAGTCATCTCTTGTGAAAGCTGGAGCTGGGAGAGTCGAAGATAGTTGCTAGACTGATTTTTTTTTTTTTTTTTTTTTTAATGAAACACTCCTCAGCCACTTCTAAGTGCTCCACTTCGGAACACTAAGTAATTATCACTCATTTTCAACTTTGGAGTATCAATTCCTCCCGGAAATTGGGAAAGACCTATCTAACCTACTCGCTTCCAATTATGTTTCTGAAAAAAACTAGCAACTTAGATCTGAGAACATCCTCCCAATCTCAAGGAGAAGTCAGAGGTAGACCTTAACTAAGGTGTGGACCTTAGAGAATTCAGCTTTAATAGAGAGGACTATGATAACCAGTAAAACGCAGCCCAACAATCAGACTTTCCTGTCTGCAAAAGGAAAACTTTAAAAAGGAAGGCCTGTTTTAGCTCTCACACTACTTTTCTGATTTGATTATACAACTGTAGGGTATTGAAATAAAATATTCTTGGATCTGTCTTTGATATCAGAGTGAATGTAACAGATACCGTGGGTGAACTATCAGCTAGGTAATGCATTCTTTGGGATACTTATGATTTGGTTGAAGTTGTTTCAAAGAGTTATTTTAAGCTTTTGTTCACTGGACTATTGTTTTGCTCAGTGACCTGATTTTAGAATCTAGCAATAACAAGGTGCTGGAGAGATAGCTCGCTGGCGAGGAAGCATAACAAAGCATGAACCTGGCACAAGTTTGAATCCTGGCTGCACCTGAGAGGTGTTAGGGCACCAGAGGAAGCTCTGGAATCTTTCCTTCTCTTTTTGTCTTTTTCTCTCTCCCTCATTCTCTGTCTCTCTCTATAAATGGGGGAAATAAAGTCAGTTCAGGGAGCTGGGTGGTGGTACACCTGGTTGAGAGCACATGTTACTGTATGCAAGGACCCAGGTTCAAGCCCCTGGCCTCCACCTGCAGAGAGAAAGCTTCACATAGTGGTGAAGCAGTGCTGCAGGTGTCTTTCTGTCTCCTTCTCTGTCTCCCCCTTATTCTCAATTTCTGGCTGTCTCTATCAAATAAACAAAGATTAAAAAAAAAAGAAAGATTAAAAAAAAGTCGGCTCAGGAACAGTGAAATGACCCATGCACAAAGTTTTGGCTCAAAGAATAAATAAGCGACAACATTTTCTACATTGCCATTGTTGCATGCTGTTGTATTCTGTGTGAGTGTTTCCCTACAGCCTCTACGTCAATAGAGCATAGTCCCAGGTCTACAATAAATATATGAAGAGTCACTAAATTACCAGTCGGCTATTATGTATAATACACAGAGAAAGGCAATGGAAAAAGATGGGGTTTGTGACAATTTTGAAATCACTGAGCTGGAGTAAAAAGTAAAAATAAATGTCATTGCTTAGAGCCAACTAATTCTGACATGAGGTTCCAATGCTATCTGATTTTTTTAAATTAAGGTATGACTGATATAGAACATATTTGTTTTAGGTATGCAACCTAATAACTTGGTATTTTTCATGCCAAAGGAGCCCCACAATCAATCTAGTTAATCTCCATTGTGAAATAGACATGATAGGCTCCATGTGACAAATCCCCCAAGGATCCACAAAGTTAACTGATTCCACAGCTAATCAGTGTTGGATTCAGGACACAGGTGGTCCAACATACCTCTCCTGGCTCTCGGTCCAATGCTCAGTTGAGTCTGAGTAACAATGGAGTCATGTGGTATGTACTTCCAACACAGAGGTGATGCAGGTGTGGGTGCTGGAGTGCGGCGCCCCTGGTCACGAACACCAGGGAGCCTGACATGGTCATCTCCTCTGGACCTGCATTCAGACTTCAAGGAAGCTGGGCAGAAAGGACGAGAGTGGGACGACGCATCCTCCCCCCATTATTGTTACAAATAATTATACTGTCACAATTGATTAATAATGCTTTGGCAGTGCCTGGTGGGAATGGAGAGTCAGAAGCACCCCCTCTCCCTTACACAGGGGCATATTTGAAAGTTACATTATGAAAGTGGGGAAGGTGGGTCAGCATAGACGGACAAAAGAAGTCATGTTATGACTTGCCCCTCATAGAAAGAATGCAGAGATTGAGGCCTTCCAGGTACAAGTTGACGTATTGAAACAAAGAAAGATTAATAGTTAAACTGTACCAGACCTAGATGAGCAGTGGTCCACGACTAGGCAAAGATCCGTGTGCCCCCATAGAAGATTAATGATAGAAATAGCCCTCAGCAAAAGTCTAAAACAATTCTGGGTATGACCTCCCCTGGGAACAGGGCGATACTAGGCATTGTACCATTCTTTACAGAAATAGGGTAGTAATATGTAGCCTGCCAAAGCCACAAGACTAAGCTGGCTGTTTAGGCAACCTGAATGTAACCTGAAAAAAGTATAAAAGCTACTGCAGTGTCACTATTAAAATGAGTCCAGATTCACCCTCCGATAGAGTGTGGTGTCTATCTGTTCTCCCTCACGCCGACTCCTGACCCACCGGGGAGGTTGCCTTCGAGACCCCTGACCCTCCTGCTGCTCATCCACTGTGGTGGTCCACGGCACAACTCCTGCACTGTGCTGGCTCACAGTTCCCTAGAACATGGTGTGATCACGGGGCAGATCGTGTTCCCTGGAGATCTAAACTATAAGCAGCACACATCGTCTGAAACCATCCCAATCCACTGTGACAACAACAACAAAGTGAACGGACTGAACTGGAACCCTAGTTTGAGAACCAACTTCCAGAAGCTGCCTCGCAGTCACTTGTGGGCATACTATAAAAAAAAGAACAAAATTTGAAACAGTCCCCCAAAATACTGGTGCACCCTAAGGCATGTCCTAGAGAAATCCACGCTGTGTCAAAAGAGCAAGGGACAGCGCAGGCACCCAGGTTCGAACCCCTGGCTCCCCACCTGCAGGGGGCGATGCTTTCTAAGTGGTGAAACATGTCCGCAGGTATCTATCTGCCTTTCTCCTTCTCTGTCTCCTCTTCCTCTCTCAATTTCTTTCTGTCCTGTCCAATAAAATGGTTACCAGGAGCAGTGGACTAACAGTGCTGGTGCTGAGTCCCAGTAATAATCCTGGAGGCAATAGAGAGAGAGAAAGAAAGGGAGAGGGAAAGGGAGAGGGAGAGGGAAAGAAGGAGGAAGGGAGGGAAGGAGGGAGGGAGGGAGGGAGGGAGGGAGGGAGAGAGAGAGAGAGAGAGAGAGAGAGAGAGAAATACCTAATCCCCAGAAGAGCTTTCTGGGTGAGAACACACAAAGGAAGGGGTCTACTGGCCTTTGGAACCAAATCCCCTGAGAGTGACCCAAAATGAATCTGCTGTTGTACAAAGCTTCATTATTGCCCCCAAACTGAATAACAGCATAGTTCCAATGAACTTGGATTAAATTATAAGTATATAAGAGCACAGGATGCTCCCAGGTTTTAAGGTCTTAGGGAATTTGTTGTTAAAATTCACTGTTGAACTCCAGTGTTAATTTTTCTCATACACAATGTGAGAGCTGTGGCTTTATACTCTTTTAAATAGTGGATTTATTTTTTATTTATAAAAAGGAAACATTGACAAAACCATAGGATAAGAGGGGTACAATTTCACACCATTCCCACCACCAGAACTCCGTATCCCATCCCCTCCCCTGATAGCTTTCCTATTCTTTATCCCTCTGGGAGTATGGACCCAGGGTCATTGAGGGATGCAGAAGGTGGAAGGTCTGGTTTCTGTAAATTTCCCCCCCACAACATTTCATGTGATTCCAGTACTCTGTGGCTGGGCGCCTGTTATGCAGGGGAGCTGTGGGCTGGGTCTGGATGGTCTGTCCTTGGACCAGAGCTATTGCAAAGGCAGCTGGACCCCACCTCTCCTGCAAGTGACCAACCTTCTGGGTTCTCACCTATTGCCTTACTACCGAGCCTGCTTTAACATCAACCAAATATTTAGGAGGACCTCCATGGCAGTTTCCAAGAACCTTAAGGTTTGGGCCTGGGTGATGGTCCTCCTGGTTGAGCGCACATGTTAAATTGCTCAGGGACCTGAGTTTGAGCCCCTGGCCCCCACCTGCAGGGAGAAAGCTTTATTAGTGTTAAAGCAGGGCGGGTGTCTCTCTGTCTCTCTTCCTCTCTATCACCCCCTTCCCTTTTGACTTCTGGCTGTCTCTATCCAATATATAAAGATAATGAAAAAAAAATTTAAAAGGAACTTCAAGGTTGTACAGGGACCTTCTATACTCACTCATTTCTTAGGCACACTATCAATGCCACCCAGGTGATATGTGTGAGTGGCATCACAATGCCACCAGAGCACATGGAAATGCATCACCTGCCAATTCTTGTTGCCACAGCAACTTCTGACACTACTGGCAAATTCACATCGAGGTAGAACACATCTTGATCAGATAAGAGAAATTAACAGCATTCCTCTTGCTGGTGTCAGCCCGTCACTATGGTATTTTTTTTTTTGGGGGGGGTACATATATGTCTTACAGAACTAAGCTACAGACCTTCCCCAACCCCAAGACCTCAAGACAAGCTGGCAAGTGCCTATATTACAACTGTGCTTGAATGAAATTTGAAACTGAATAGTGTTTAATATAAAACTGGAATAAGTAAGTGGCTTATTATTTCAGTTTTAAAACTTAGTATGTGTCAAAGGATGCTGTGTATTTCTGAAGTCAAAAAAGACAATGCAACAGAAAGGTACACAAAAGATAATACACTTGACTGACACAAAGCCAGGAGGGAAAAAAAAAATCCACACTTGAATACGACTTTCCTACTACTTCGCTCCCCTGTGAATAAAAGCCATGAACTGCATTTAGTAAGGAGTGATAGAAAATGTGAAAAGGAGAGGCCAGTGGGGACGCACCTGGTCAAATGCATGTATCACCACACACAAGGACCTGGATTCAAGCCCCCAGTCCCCACCTGAAGGGAGAAAGCTTCATGAGTGGTGAAGCAGGGCTGCAGGTGTCCCTCTGTCTCTCTTCCTGTCTATCTCCCATGTCCTCTCAATTCCTCTGTCTCTTTCCAATAAATACATGGAATGTTTAAAAATAAAGCGGTAAGGTTTGTTTCTTAGTAACGTTGCGTATCTAACGTGGGTTGACTGGTGCTCAATGCCTTTCTGATATCCTCTCCTCTTCTCCTGAGACTCAAGCTGAAGAGCAGCCACACCTTGCACCAGTCCTTAAAAGAATTTGTGTTGCACTCGTCACAGCCACTATCACAGTCAGCTTCATTGGTCACATTCAACAACAAGCAGGTGTGGAAGTAGAACCCCATGCAGGGGTTGCCAAGCTATATCCTTCACAGAGCAGCCACTGGTGTTCATAAATAAGTCTGACTGAAATGTAGCCCTGCCCACATGCTTACATGTAATCTGTGATTACTCTCACCATAGAATTTAGTAGCTGTGACAGGGCCCAGAAACCTAAAATATTTACTTTCTTTCTTTCTTTCTTTCTTTCTTTCTTTCTTTCTTTTTTTTTTTATACCAGAGCACTGATCAGCTCTGTTTTTATGGTTGTGCAAGGGACTGAACCTGGGATCTTGGAGCCTCAGGCATGAGAATCTCTTTGCATAACCATTAAACTATCTACCCCCGCCCTACTTTCTAATTCTTTAACAAAATGTTGGCGGGGCTGTTTTAGTTAGCTCTCATTTATTCATGTTAGAGTGACTATCTTCAGGTCCTATGGGGCTTACAAAAACAAAAAGATGATTTCCTCTTTATTCACATGACGTGAGTCACAGTCAGGCTGTGGTTTTAAGTTGGGCCTTCTTCACAGGTGAACAGTGGAGTACCTACTAAAATATGCTATTCTGGGGCTGGGCGGTGGCATACCTGGTTAAGTGCAAAAAGTGCTAAGCGTAAGGACCCACACAAGCATCCTGCTCCAGCCCCCCCCTCCGCACCTGCTGGGGGGACAATTCACAAGCAGTGAAGCAGATCTGCAGGTGTTTCTTTCTCTCTTCCTATCTCCCCCTCCTCTCTCAATTTCTCTACATCTTATAAAATAAAATGGAAAAAAAATAGCTAACAGGAGCAGTGGATTCACAGTGCCAGCACCGAGCCCTAGTGATAACCCTGGAGGAAAATAAATAAATAAATAAATAAATAAATAAATGTCATTTTTATAGCAGACAGAAAAGAGCCTGAGTAAATCCCATAATCACTTTCACAGTGTAAGCATGGATCAGAGTAGCATCACACCTTCTCATATGTCACTGGTTAACGAGAGTCACATGGGGGCCGGGTGGTGGTGCACCTGGTAGAGCGCACATTACTATGCACAAGGACCCAGCTTCAAGACCCTAGTCCCCACCTGCAGGGGGAAAGAAGCTTTGCAAGTGGTGAAGCAGGGCTGCAGGTGTCTGTCTCTTTTCCTCTAATTCCTCCTTCCCTCTCAATTTCTCTGTCTCTATCCAATTAATTAATTAAGATAAATAAACAATAAAAAAAGAGAGTTACATGGTTTATCTTGACATCACTGGACAGAGAAGTGTGCTCCCCACCACCAGAACTTTGTTTTTTAACCAGGTGGTTTCTGATGGTGGAAGGGATTGAACCTGGGACTTCGTAGCTTCAGGCGTGCAGGTCTTTTTGCGTACCCACTACGCTGTCTCCTCCACTCCTAGCACCGGAGTATCTAGTCAGTCACATGCAGCACTGTGAATTCTGTCATGAAAAGGAACAAGAACTTGGGAGATAGCATAATAGTCATGCAAAAGACTTTCAGGTCTGTGTCTCAGAGGACCTTGGTTCTTTCTCCAGCACCACTGTAAGCCAGCTGAGCAGTGCTCCATGGGCGATCAATCAAACAATCGACCGATCGATCTATGTACGATCCTACCTACCTTTCATTAAAATAAGTAAATTTTTAAGTGAAAAGTAACAGTGGAATAATATTTCAATTCAAATGAAAATTGGAATAATACTTATTCCAAAAATGGAATGATAATGTAATTAACCACTTCTACCATGTGAGTGGTTTGGGGAGAGAACATTAGAGGCTGGCATTGGTTGTTAAGGAGTCAACCTGGTGTATTAACTTTATAGTGTTGTGTGTGTGTGTGTGTATGTGTGTGTGTGGTGTGTGGGAGAGCTAGACCTAAAAGTTAAGCACTTGTGGATTTTCTGCCTCTGACTCTCTGAAATCCAAGTCCTACTCTACAAAATGACGTGATCAAACCCCATCAGCATTTTCAACCTTTTTTCTGTTCGAATTTTGAACATGAACTACTTCACCCTGCATGGCCACACTTACACTTTGATAACTATAGATTGAGAAATGTGTTTGGCATGAGGCTTCACAGTCTAATTGTAAGCTGCTATTGTCTGTATCTAGAGGGAATCTGGAGATGTTTCAGTGGCAGGCTTTCTTTCCTGAGATTACTAAACAACACTTGGACAGATTTGTACAGGCTGACAGGGAGATGGAAGCAGACACACTGTTAAGATAGTTTTTCTAGAAGTACAGACTCCAAAAGATAGACCATAGAGAGATGTGATGGTATCAGCACTAAATTCACTAGATGGTCACATGTGCTAATCTGTGAGGCTTTCTGGTTTGCATAGTTAATACTTACTAAGTATTTCTGAACTGATGGGTAAAAGGAACTGTATTTTATAACGCTGTAAGAAGTGAAGATTATACATATACATACACGTGTGTGTGATCTCAGTGCTTCACTAGTGTTGAAGCAGTGATGTGGTTGTCTCTCTCCCTCTCCCTCTATATTTTCCCCTTCCCTTTTGATTTCTTTCTGTCTCTATCCAATAAATAAAAATTTTAAAGCCAGACAAATAGTAAACAAAAAGTTTGTGGTCAGGTTTGAGAATTCTTTTTAAAGGCTTACTGATAGCCTTCCCTGCTTGGCATTCTAACCCTGTTGTGTTTCCTGGGCTGTGGATATAAAATCACCAGTATCGCTCAGGAAATCTGGGGTCTTCAGAGTCGTGGGTTGGCTCTCTTAGTTGTTCTTAGCATAGACTGTAGGGATTGTTCCAGCGTGCTAAATATAGCTCCTGTTTCTGTCTTCTATATAATTAGAATCACTGACTCGGGTCAACAAAAATACTGAGGAATAAAATTCAAAGTAAAGGGCTCATAAACTTTTGGAGAACAATATTTCTGGTCCCTGCGCTCTCAGACTATTATTTCTGTAACGGAGTGAATTTCAATCCTTGTGTAGCTTTCTTTAGCTCTAGGAAGCTGAAAGGCACATTGTTCAGGCTGAAGGCTACAACAGTGACGCCAAATACCAGAGTTCCCTAGGTAGATGGGCAGAAAAGTGACTGTCCTAGAAGGAACGTTTAAATGTCCCCTCCCCAGACACAGCAAAAGGAAATGAGTTGATTTCGTGCAAATAAGGCTGCTAGACTTCACATTAAATCTGAAGAAAGGGAAAGAGATTTATATTTTTTTAAACTTTTTTTTTTTTTTTTTTTGCCTCCAGGGTTATCACTGGGGCTCAGTGTCGGCACTACAAATCCACTGCTCCTGGTGGCCATTTTGTTTCATTTTATTGGACAGGACAGAAATTGAGAAAGGAGGGAGGGGGGAGAGGGAGACAAAGATAGATACCTGCAGCCCTGCTTTGCTGATTGTAAAGGATTGTCCCTGCAGGTGGGAAGCCAGAGGCTCAAATCCAGTTCCTTGGGCTTTATAATATGTGCACTTAGCCTGGTGTGCCACCACCCAGCCCCCTACTTTCAAGACTTACTGAAGAATCTGGGAAGAGATAGAAGCAATGAATCTATATGCCAAGTGTGTGAAAACAAGCTGAGAATGAATGTCACTGTCATGTATAATCAGCCTTTGTTGGGAGGTATGTAACCCATTTTCTCATTTGTCAGCCCTTTCAATTATCTCTCTCACACTGCTTTATCCAGAAAGCTGTGAGGATATTCAAATCAAGGGTGGCTGCAAGTCAAAATTCAAAAAAAAAGATTTGCTTAGATAATATTGGTAGAACAAACCATTTCCTAGGTGGATATCAAAACAGGGAAAACTGAATCTGATTTCCCACTGCTGGTATCTATGATCATTGCTGCCAATGATGTAATTTAGAACTTTTGAAAATATTCCAGGGCCAGGTGGTGGCACAACTGGTTGAGGGCACATATTCCAATGTGCGAAGACCCCGTTTGAGCACCTACTGCCCCACCTGCAGGGGGAAAGCTTTGCGAGTGGTGAAGCAGTGCTGCAGGTGTCTCTCCCTCTCTCCTCTTCTCTACCTCCTTTTACTCTCTTGATTTCTGGTGGTCTCTATCCAATAAACAAGGATAATAAAAAATTACTCAAAAAAAAAAAAAAAAAGGAAAGAAAATGTCCCTGAACTGCAACCTGTAATAAATGGATATGCAGGGTGTGCTGAAAATTCTTTGAGCTTTCTGGTCCTTTTTCCAGCCATGACATCATCTCCCCAGACAATAACTTGGGTCCACCTGCATATCAGATGTCAGGCTCAGGTAAAAAAGTAAGTCATGGGCCCCTTGGAATAGACCTAGAATAGACCTGTTAGCTATTTCCAAAACGGAAACCCCAAATCTTCATCTGCAACATTCCAGGCTTTAGGTTCATGATTAGTCAACAGTTTGTCTGGCTTTATATGTTAACTCTTTTATAGCTACAGGTTCCAGATGCTACTGTGATGCCAACTGAACTTCCCTCGGCAGACGACCCCATCAATGTGTCTTAGAGCCCCACTTCCTGCAGAGCCCCGCCCCACTAGGGAAAGAGAGAGGCAGGCTGGGAATATGGATCAACCTATCAACGCCCATGTTCAGTGGGGAAGCAATTACAGAAGCCAGACCTTCCACCTTCTGCATCCCACAATGACCCTGGGTCCATGCTCCCAGAAGGATAGAGAATAGGAAAGCTATCAGGGGAGGGGATGGGACACGGAGCTCTGGTGGTGGGAACTGTGTGGAGTTGCGCCCCTCTTATGCTATCAGGGGAGGCGATGGGACACGGAGCTCTCATGGTGGGAACGGTGTGGAGTTGCTCCGCTCTTATCCTGTGGTCTTGTCAGTGTTCCCATTTTATAAATAAAACTTTAAAAAGTTCTTTGACAACATGGAGGAAATTTTTCAAAAATTTGGTGGTGAGGAAATGAATTTGCAGATTTTGAATAAGATCAGATGTGTTTGTTAGGGGCAAAATGAGAGCAAGGCATGGACATGACAGAATCACCTGAGACTTGGGTCTTTTGTTTCCCCCACTGAGGGGGAATAAAAAGGAAGCCCACCCAAGGAGGAAATGATTACTGTGGGGTAGATGGTGGCAGTGTGACTTAGAAAGGAAGAAGAAGAGTCAGGTCATTTAAATAGACCAAGGAAAGTTCATTCCAGGTAGACAGGATGGGACTTAAAGAACCAAACTTAAAACCAGTGAGCCGTTTTTCCCTACGACTCACACGTGTTCCTTTCCCTAAATACAGAGTGTGATGCCTGCTCACGGACTCTGCCATTCTTTGTGAGACCCACCGCCTAGCCCACACACCACGGGGACACAGTTGGGTCCCGTTTCCCCCCAGCAAATCCTCTGACTGTTTGCTGTTAAGTGTCCAATAGATTGCCTGCCCACTTACCTCCAACTGCTGCAGCAGAGGGGTCACCAGAGCCACTGTACCCACCCTGTGCCCTCGCTCTGCATCTCCCTACCCCTAGAATGCTCTCTGCCTCCTAGATACTGACTCCCCCTTGCGTTCAAAATATGCACTCCTCTTTTTTCTTCCTTCCTTCCTTTTTCTATTCAGCCAGAATGTAGGAATTATGATATACCCTGGCAAAAAACAGATGATGTTGTTACTTTAAAAGACTACTTTCATGTATTTTTCTTCTTCTTTTGAGAATAGCCCTCCTGTTGCAATGACATATAAACTAGAATTTACATGGGGGTGGTGGGAATAGCTATTTAGATCTTTATTTCTGCCTCTCTGCTGCTGTACCTCTTTCTAGTGTGTGTGTGTGTGTGTGTGTGTGTGTGTGTGTGTGTGTGTGTGTGTGTTAGGGCTCCTCAGACTCCTGGCATTGGTCTATAGTGATATGATATTGAAGTGAACACATTGGAGTCACGGATGATAAGGAATTCCTATCTGAATACCCTTCATCTGACTAAAGCAGTTTCCCCAAAACACAACTGTCATCAACTTCCCTCCATGGGAGTTTCCAGTAAATGCAGCAGTCTTGGAAACCTCAGCCACTGTCAGCATCACAGAGCCCAAAGGAGCCTTCCATATCTTCTCAGTGAAGTCTTGACATTTCTCATCCCTGCTCTCTGTTCATTTATGATGCTGGTATATAAACCCTATCTCTGGCTGTCCAATGAGTAACTCATCACAGTACACGCTCAAGTGCATTTGTAAGTAAAGTTTGGTTTTTCTCCTATTCTGTCTATTGTTTGTTTATTTGCAAACTATTAACCACTGGGCCCAAGGAAGGAAGAAAAAAATTTCCTTCTTAACAAAAGCAAAATGCAGCTTTGAAAAGTCATAGTTTGATTATTTTAGCATATTTAATAAAATTTCTGAATTCAAAACTATGATATTAGCAAAAAAATATTACTGTTAGCAGATGTGCTAAGAGGTGTGACTACAGTGAAACACCACTCTGAAATTCATTCTGTGGACTGTACATTTGTTTAATTTCCTGGAAAACAATTTTTCAATATGCATCAAATGTCTTAGACATGCTCCTGCCCTTAGGGACAAAATTCTCATTTCTAGGCATCTAAGGATATAGATGCTCTTAAGCATTTAAAGAAGTGCTTGACACAATATTATACAAATATGCTTGCACAGAAATTATGAATAACTTAAAGGGCCAAGAGTAAAGAAAAGGTAAATGGAATGTTAAATCACTGTGTCATTTAAATTACATTGTACATAAAT
Organism: Erinaceus europaeus; assembly: GCF_950295315.1. NCBI lineage: Eukaryota > Metazoa > Chordata > Mammalia > Eulipotyphla > Erinaceidae > Erinaceus > Erinaceus europaeus. The sequence goes on from NC_080177.1 coordinate 78,697,241, forward strand.
GTTTGGATAGCAATCTAGAAGGTAACTCCTTCAAATGACACATAAAATGTGACCCATAAAATGATTTTTTTCCTTCTTAAGTGAAAAAAAAAAAGGCCAAAATAAAAATGTGTCATTACTACCAATGGAAATAACTAGCAAGTATCAATTGGAGAGACGGATCAAAGGTTAGGGAAGGACTTAACATTAAAAACATAGTAATAAGGGAGTCGAGCGGTAGCGCACCAGGTTAAGCGCAGGTGGCGCAAAGCACAAGGACCCACTTAAGGATCCTGGTTCCAGCCCCCGGCTCCCCACCTGCAGGGGAGTCGCTTCACAAGTGTTGAAGCAGGTCTGCAGGTGTCTGTCTTTCTCTGCCCCTCTCTGTCTTCCCCTCCTCTCTCCATTTCTCTCTGTCCTATCCAACAACGATAACAACAATAATAATTACAACTATAATAAATAATAATAATAAATATTTATTTATTATTATAATAGTAAATATTATTTATTTATTTATTAATAATAAAAATTTATTATAATAAATAATAATAACTACAACAATAAAACAACAAAGGCAACAAAAGGGAATAATATTTAAAAAATAGCAATAATAGGGGACTGGTAGCACAGTGGTTCAGAGCACATGGCGAGAAGCTCAAAGACTGCCACAAGGATCCGGGTTTGAGCCCCCAGCTCCTCACCCACAGAGGGGTCGCCTCACAGATGATGAAGCAGGTCTGCAGGTGTCTCTCTTTCTCTCCCCCTCTCTGTTTTCCCCTCCTCTCTCGATTTCTCTCTGTCCTATCCAATAAGAACAGCAATAATAACAATAATAACAACAACAAGGGCAGTAAAAATGGGGAAAATGGCCTCCACAAACAGTGGATTTATAGTGCAGGCACCGGGTCCCAGTGATGACTCTGGAGACAAAACAAAATAGTAATAGTAAATAAGCACAGGGCTGTTGGTCTGCTTCTATGACCCCTTCTGTTTCGTTGGTTTAATCCCCCCTGCTTAACACTGTATTCTATTGACATAACACTGTTAACTAAGCACCACCCTGCCTCCAGGGCATTGGTTTAATCCTCACTGTTTTGCAGGCTTTTTCCTTCTCCCCACCCCCTATCCTGCGTACATCCTCTTCAGACCTGACTCTTCCACCTCAGGATCTATAAGGACAGGATTGTGATTAGAGAGAGCTTAGATTGCACTGCGCTCCACATGAATAAAGACTGAACTGCGTACCACTCAGCCGTGAGTCCTTGGTCGTCCTTCTCTACCACCCGTGAAGCTAGCCCAGCCTGGCAAATGGCACCCTGAACAGGGACTGGCACAGAGAATTGTTAATTAAGGGTGGAAGAGGATCCTCTTAGGTACACATAGATTTCCTGCACTCACATTTGTACAACACTACTTGAGGTCCCACTGTACACACAACTCCATGCCAATGTCTTTCTTTTCTTCTCCTGAGAGTATGATTTCAGCTGCTGGAATGAGCTACAAGTTAGCAATGAATAGGTTAAATATTGGCACTGTAGATTCCACTGTGAAACAGTCCAGAGATTCCTGCTACAAACCACATAGATGACATTTTTGTCAGAAGAGTACACGCAATTAAAAACTCAACCCTCACACCATCACATAAACTTCCTAAAGGTGCTAAAAATAAAGTCCCAACTCACCCACCCCCCCAGCTCTCCATACAGTCAGTGATAAGGAGACTTACATTTTATTTCTTTTTTTTTTTTTTTTAATTTTTTATTTAAGAAAGGATTAGTGAACAAAAGCATAAGGTAGGAGGGGTACAACTCCACACAATTCCCACCACCCAATCCCCATAACCCACCCCCTCCCATGATAGCCTTCCCATTCTCTAGCCCTCTGGGAGCATGGACCCAGGGTCGTTGAGGGTTGCAGAAGGTAGAGGGTCTGGCTTCTGTAATTGCTTCCCCGCTGAACATGGGCGTTGACTGGTCGGTCCATACTCCCAGTCTGCCTCTCTCTTTCCCTAGTAAGGTGTGTCTCTGGGGAATACATTTTATTTCTAATTTTAACATACAACTTAAAAAAAAATCTCTGAGCAACTGCCTACCACTGTAAATGCATCTCGACATCATTAATAACAATATCAGAGCCAGAAACTATAATGAGACTGTAAACTTAACAGCTATAGTTAAGAAATGAGTGGCACTTTAATAGCCTGGAGAAGTGCTTGAAAGCATCTCACTGCTGCTCAGTTTCTGTGCTGTCTGCCTGGAGTAATATCGTTCTTTACACAAGTGAAAGTCACTTCTGATACCCGAGGACCCTAATCAGAGCCACATTTAAACATTAGACTTGCAGTTAAAAAATCCCCCTGGAATGAATTTTAGCAAATTCTTCTACGTGTTCATTCCCACTTGCCTACTCACTGGTTTCCTATTGGGGGTGACGGGAGGAAGAGTAGCAACAGGACTGGAGATCTAATAACATTAAGTACAGAGGCAGACGCCTAAATAATGTCAAGGATTCCCTCAAATTGAAAACTTAAGACTCCAAGAGGAAATGTCAGAACTGCAGGGAGACTACCGGGGAGTGGGTCAGGAACGTTGCATGGGCTCCTCCTACTTCTGGGCATGATTGCACATCTTAAATTCCATATTGCAGAATCAAGGGTAAGCTTTACGTGCATGTGGATTCATGTTAAATCACACACCCCCAAAGGTGGGGTGTAAAGTGTCTTAAGCAGTCTACAAGGCATTGGTCTTAGTGATTACAAAAGTAGTTCAGGGCCCAGAGTGGCTAAATATTCCTATCTGAATCTTACCAGAAAGTCCACCCATTCGTGGCTTGAGTCTCCAACACTTTCAAGTGATGAACACAAAAAGTCACTGGTGCTGGCGGTGGGCTTTAGCCTCCAAAGGATTCATTTGAGCCAAAGCTCACATCATGGACAGAGAGGATCATGATGCATCCTCAACTGGTCTTCTTCCCAGTCCTCTCTCAGCTCCCTTCCCCACTTAATTCTTTTCTCCTTTTTCTGACTTCCTTCAAGTACAACCCTCCCAGCTGTGCCTGCTAAGACAGAGAGACAGACAGACAGACACACACACACACACACACACACACACCCAGCCATTCCCATAAAGTCTCCGGCATTTGGGTCCCATTCACGAGACAGTCTCTCCACAGTCTGCCCTGAGTTTAGTCCCGCTCTTTGCAAAGGACACTGCCTCCATGCAGCTCTCCTGGGGGAGGACACTCATACCCCCATGCTCCAACTGACACGGCACCAGAGGCCAGAGCATTCTCTTCATTCTTATATATGTTCTTTCCCCCTGGCCATCCACCCGCAATCTATTTAGAAACATAAACCTAGAGGAGGAAAAAAAGAGAGGATGTCAAGTGGCTACGGAGACAAGACTGTCCTGGGAAAGATGAATGAGTAGATCCTGAGGCAGGAGCCACAGGAACCTGCCCAGCACCCAGCCGAGCCTGCTGCTACGCACCTTGGCCTTGGTCCTCAACCACCCTCTGAGCCACGCGCCCTCGTCATCTAAGTCCTTCTCATCATTCCTACCCAGCCTGCCCCTGTGTTCAACACACTGAATGTCACTGTAGAAAAGTCCTACAGAAGAGACCAGGTGGTAGCACACCTGGTTAAGCGCTCACATTACAGTGCACAAGGACCCGGGTTCAAGCCCCCCATCTCCCCTTGCAGGTGGAAAGCTTCACGAGTGGTGAAGCAGGGCTGCAGGGTCTCTCTGTCTCTCTCACTTTCTGTCTTCCCATTTCCTCTCAATTTCAGAGTGTCTCTATCCAATAAATAGATAAAGATAATGGAAAATTTTTTAAATTTTTTTAAAGATGTTATTTATTTATTAATGAGAAAGACAGGAGGAGAGAGAAAGTACCAGGCATCACTCTGGCACATGTGCTGCCGGGGATCGAACTGAGGACCTCATGCTTGAGAGTCCAAAGCTTTACCACTGCGCCGCCTCCCGGACCACAAAAAAATTTTTTTTGAAGAAAGTATCTACAGAAATGCCACTCTAGGTTCTGGACACCTTGACTTCCACCAGCTATCACATTAGTAACACATATCTCTGACCATAGTTTACTTATTATTATTATTATTGCTTCTTTTAAATTTTTTTTGATATTCTCTTTATTTATTTATTGGATAGAGGCCATCAGAAATGGGGAAGAACGGGGGTGATAAAGAGGGAGAGAGACACTGCAGCCCTGCTTCACCACTCATGACGCTTTCCCACTGCAGGTGGGGAGGGGGGGTTGGGGAGGCTTGAACCTGGGTCTTTGCCCGTTATAACACATGCATTCAACCAGGTGTGCCACCACCACCTGGTTCCTTATTGTTGTTTTAATTTATTAAAGATCATACAACATTATAGCTGCTTTACTTAGATGAGTTTCTTTTTTTAAGATGTATTTATTTATTAGTCATTTAAAAAATCACAACATAATAGGGGTATGATTCCACACTATTTCCACCACAAGAGTTTTGAGTCCCCACTCCCCGCCAGCAGAAACTACAATAGTTCTCCCAAGGCGACAGATAATGACCATAGTTTTTGAATCAAAAGTCCTTCTTGCCTGCTTTCTGACTTGATGGGCTGGGTAGGTTGGGAAGCAGTAGAGCATGATGGAGAGTATGTATTTATTTGGTCGGTCTGACCTACTGGGTGGCCTCTCCAAATTCTAAAGCGTGTGAATCACCCGGTTACTTTGCAAAGATGACGGGTCCTGATTCAGGGGACAGAACATGGAATCCATAGTTCTGCTCTCAGAACGAGCTCCCACGGTGACACCAAGCCACTGGTCCATGGGCCACACTACTGAGTAGTCAGACTCCATGCTGCTTACATGACAAAGGGGGCACATCTGGGGCCCCCAGACATAACATCAAGTCATCGCTAACAGGAAAGCTTCCTCTTATCCCAGGGACAACGTGGTTTAGTTAGCTAGATGATGGAAAGAAATCGCATCCTTAGCTGGGTATACATTGACGTGATGTCTAAATTCTAAAACCTTGCCATCTGATATAAAATATGAAGCAAGAATATACCAATTAAAATGATCCTTTCTTTAAAAATTCTACTTTTGAAGGCCAATTTATAACTTGCTTTAGGAACTGCTAAATGCCTAATTAAAAGTGATTTCTGTGGCATTTTCAGTTTTTTTTTCCCCTTTGAAATTTTAGAGACTGAGGTTGATTACTTTCACAAAGGGGGTAGGCATTTTATAGATTTGGATTCTTATTTATTCTTAGCATTCCCAGAATAAAGTGAAAATTACATCTAAACACCCTTGACTCTGAGGGATATGCTTTTAAAGCAAGAAAATTAGACTCTGCAAAGCACTTGTCTCTTCAGAGGCTTCATGATTAGCTGGAACGGCAGTAAGAATTCCAAACGGCTATAAGCACAGGACATTAAAAATGCAACTTATGGAATGAGCTATCTGTTCATTAACTGGCACTTGAATCAAGTATATACATAAATATTATAGACTACTAGTAGCTAGTAAGATAAGAAAGTCAACGCATGGATTTATACATATACTTAAGATGTATTGGGTAAGGAAATCAGACTGGTTTACACTGGGCATAGTTTGATCCTTTTATGACATGATCCATCTTTGAAAAAAATATAATATGAGATAGAGTCACAAACTGTAAAGGAGTAATAATAGGTGTTCTAAGTAGTGCTACAGGAGATTTTAGCTTCTTTTTCTTTCTAAAGTGAACAGTTCATTTATTTAATTTTTTTACTGCCAGCAGGTTTATTACTGGACATCAGTGTCTACAACCATTTTTTCCCTTTTCTTTTTATTCCTTTCTTTTATTTGATATAACAGAGAGAAACTGAGAGCAAAGAAAGGGAGAGAGAGAAGTGTCGCCCTTGCAGATGGGGACTGGGGCCTTGAACCAGGGTCCTCATGCAGAGTAATGTGTAGATGCACCCATACTTGGCACCCTGAATAGTTGATATAAGAATCTGATTTATCCTTGGCCCAGACTAAGCCAAGGGCCACTTCCACATACTACTAGAATAAACACTAAAACTGCAAGCTGCAACTACTAACATTATTGTTACATGTATGGATATTTTTCCTTTTTTTTGATTTGTGATTACAAATGGGTTACAAGACTGTAAGATGACAGTGTATAGTTCCACACCACACCCACCACCAAAGCTCTGTGTCCCCACCCTCCCACAGCCCAAAGAGAACCTCCATAGTTCTTTTTTTTGGGGGGGGGGGCATGGCAAGTATTGTCTTTTTAAAAAATATTTATTGATTGATTCCTTTTTGTTGTAGTTATTATTGTTGTTGTTGATGCCATTCATTGTTGGATAGGACAGAGAGAAGTGGAGAGAGGAGGGGAAGACAGAGACGGGGAGAGAAAGACAGACACCTGCAGACCTGCTTCACCGCCTGTGAAGCGACTCCCCTGCAGGTGGGGAGCCGGGGGCTCAAACTGGGATCTTTACGCCGGATCCTTGCGCTTTGCGCCACATGCGTGTTGCCCGCTGCGCCACCACCCAGCTCCCAACCTCCATAGTTCTTCTTCCTCCCCCTTCCCCTTCTCTTTCTCCTCTTCTTCCTTTTCCTCCTCTTTCTTATTCTTAAGTTATGTGTATCACTTCTATAGATCCCATATATAAGTGAAAGCCTCGGGTAGGTAGTTGTCTTTCATAACTTTACTTATTTTGTTAAGCATACCCACCCCTCCCCACTTGCATCCATTTTGTCCCAAGGAACACAACTGCATCTTTTTGACTGCAGAGTTGTATTCCATGGAGTACATACACTGTAAGTCCTCTAGCCAGTCATCGGGTGATGGGCATTTAGGCGGCTTCCAACCTCCGGCTACTGTAAATAATGCAGCTCTGAACATAGCAGTGTGCATGGCCCTTCAATTTAGTGTTTCAGTGTCCACTGGATAAATGTGTTACGAGTTGTATTGCTGGGTCATAAGGTAATTCCATTTTTGTTTAAGGACTCTCCATACAGTCTTCCTAAGGGGCTGCACCAGTTGTCACATGTACGGATACTGTAGTAATAGTGAAAGACCAGAATACCATGTTCATTGACATTGGAATAACCCCAGGTGCCCCAGAGGTGAAGGGTCATCCAGAGAGGCAAATCAGCTGCTGGGAAGGCAGGGACAGGAGAGAATGATTTGCCAGTCAGAGACACAGATCTGCTCAAGCAGCAAGCACAATGGCAGGGCGACAGAGAGAGGCTCCACCCAAACTGAGCTCAGTGTCCGGGCAGCACACTCCTGACTGATGGTGGGTGTATGTATATACGACGGAGCATATGGAGAGACCCAGACTGAGACACTCTCTGGCCTCACCTGTAGCCAAGAAGCCTTTTTTAGCAAGAACTTCTAGGAGAAGTGACCCCACTCTCTTTCTTGAATGGAAACTTCCAGTAGCCCTCTACAGACATCAGTCTCCTTTGCCAGAGACACCGTGATTATCACCCTTCCTTCATCCTCCTTTGACTGTGAGATGGTTTCTATACTTGTATGGTGTTCATGGGAACCACTTTTCTATACCCCCAAGTAAAGCAAACTGTATCAAGAGCCCTAATGCGCTCTGTCTGTCACACAGATCTAGGGACGCAGAGGGGGCAAGGAAGAAGACGGTGGTTTGGTGGAGAGTGAGGTGTGCTGACATCTATCTTGGGGTAGTATGGAAATGTACCCCTGTGATCAAAACAATCTTGCAAGCTAACACTTCCTCAGTGAGGTGATTAAAGGAAGTTAGTGTAGCTGGGGAGATAGCATAATGGTTATGCAAACAGCTTCCCTGTCTGAGGCTCTGAAAGGTCCCAGGTTCAACCCCCAGCACTACCATGGGCCAGAGCTGAGCAGTGCTCTGATTTCTTGCTTGTATCTCTCTGTATCTCTTCCTCTCTCATTGAAATAATAAAGTAAATCAAATATTTGGGTCTGTGTGGTGGCACACCTGGTTAACGAACAGGTTACCATGTACAAGGATCTGCCAGGGATTCAAGTCCTGGTCCCAAGCTGTAGGGGGAGAGCTTCACAAGCAGTAAAGCAGTGCTGCAGATGTCTCTGTGTCTCTCTAACCCCTTCTCTCTCAATTTCTCTCTGTCCTATCTAAATAAATTTTTTAGAAGTTAAAAAATCTGGGGGGTTGGCAGCGTGTTAAGCACACAGGGTGCAAAACACAAGGACTGGCATAAGGATCCTGGTTCAAGCCCCCGACTCCCCACCTGCAGGGGAGTCACTTCACAGGCGGTGAAGCAGGTCTGCAGGTGTCTATCTTTCTCTCCTTCTCTCTGTCTTCCCCATCTCTCTTGATTTCTCTCTGTCCTATCCAGCAACAACAACAGCAACAATGATAACAATAATAACAACAACAATAAACAACAAGGGCAACATAAGGGGAAAAATAGCCTCCAGGAGCAGTGGATTCGTAATGCAGGCATCGAAACCCAGCAATAACCCTGGGGGCAAAAAAATGTATATGTATAAAAAAAGGAGAGAAAAGCCTCTTTAAAACATTAAGTGCAGTTGGGTTGAGTTGTAAAGTGAAAACTGCCTACATATCTTGAATGGAGCTTGAGGGAATCATGTTGAGATAAGTCAGAAAGAGAAGGATGAAAATGGAATGATCCCACTTATAGACAGAAGTTGAAAAGTAAGAACAGAAGGGAAAACACAAAGCAGAACTTGGACTGGAGTTGGTGTATTGCACCAAAGTCAAAGACTCTGGGATGGGGGAGAGGGCTCAGGTCCTGGAACAGGATGGTAGAGAAGGACCCAGGTGGAGGGTTAGAGTGTTACGTGGAAAACTGAGGAATGTGACAGGTGTACCAACTACTGCATTTTACTGTCGCCTGTAAACCATTCCTCCCTTCAACAAAGAAAAGGATCCACTTAAAGGCGGTGGCATGCTGAGATGACCCCTGATATGAAACAATCACCATCGTTCTCAGCAGCACACAGAAACGCAAACGCTAAGGAGCCCTTGGTTCACGGAGAGGACTGACGGCACCACCCTGTCTCTAACCTTGGTTCTTGCCAGACCTTAATGAGAAAATCGGGCGGGTCTGAGATTTGCCGCCCCACCAAGCTACATTCTCATGAGCATGCAAGCATCGCTATGGCAACTGTGGCGCTGAGTTCTGCAGGTTTGTGGAATGTGCTTTTAACTCTCTCACTGTGGTGGTCTGCAAGGTGGCGGGGCAGACCCGCTGATGAGTAACTGGGGCTCATGTCAGAGGGTCTTAACCCAGGCTCCACGGACCAAATAGCTGTAGGCCTATACATTTCCCTAGAAACTAAATGTCAAAGGTTATAGATTTCTATATATGCATTTGTGGGCATCCAAACTCATGCTTCTAGCAGATTCTCAAAGTGCAAAGTACCCTAGAAAAATTTAAATGCTTTGTACTATTAATTTGAGCACACATGATTACACAAGATCACATGGAGCAGAAAAGCAAAAACAGGGACTGGGCACTGGTGCACCTGGCAGAGTGCACACATTACCATGCACAAGGGACCTGGGTTTGAGCCCTCAGTCCCCATCTGCAGGAGGACAGCTTCCGGAGAGGCGGAGCAGTGCTGCAGGTGTCTCTGTTTCTTCTTCCTATCTGTCTCTACATCGTTTCTCAGTTTCTCTCTACTTCTCTCCAAAGAAAGAAAGGGGGGCAGGGATGGCCTTGGGGAGCCAAGGATTCATAGTCCTATAGTGCCGGCAGCCAGTCCCAGCAATAACACTGATGGAAAACTTACAAGCACTAAAGGACAAAAAGTATTATCGTAATACCTGATGCAAATCTGGCCACTCCCCACTCCCTTAGTAGCTTGTCTCTGGTTTAGGGGGAAAAACACCCCAATAACAGATACAGTGTAAGGGCTCTTCAATACTTTAAAGGAAAATGCTCCGTGCCATTGCTACATCTAGATTGCTTTTATCTTGCTTCTTTCAAGCTTCTTCTTTCTTTTTGAATATTTTTATTTATTTATTTATTGTTGGCTAGAGACAGAGAGAAATTGAGAGGGAACGGGGAACTAGAGAGGGAGAGAGACATGCAGCCACTCATGAAGCTTTCCCTTTGTAGGTGGAGACCACGAAATTGAACCCGGGTACGTGAACAGTGTAACTAATGTGTGCACTTACCCAGATGTGCCACCACTGGGCCCTTCAAGCATCTCCTTTGCTTGCTTCTCAAATGTCAACCTACATCCCAGTGCTAGTCCTAGAGGCCTGGCCTGTGCTCCAAGGGTTAACATGTTTCACAAACCTCCCAGCTCACGCCACTGTGGGAGGAGTAAAACTAACCTAGTGCAACACTATTTCTCATTGCAACCCCCGGCCCCCCAGAGGCAACCACTCTTCTTCCAGGCTTTCCTGACACTGTGAATTATTCTTCTTGATGCTAGACTGCTGATGTTACTCTGTCTTAGCTCTTTCTGAGACATCACAGGGCCAGCCCTTAAGGTCATACTTTGGAAGGGAAAGATTTATTCTGCTAGTATGACTAGCACTGTCATTTTTACATGCCACACATAACAAGATATTTTTCCTATATCTATTTGCAAAAAATGCATACTGTTATCTGTTACATATAGGAAACTTCTTCCTAGCTAACAAGCCCACCTGCTTTTGCAATGACTCAGCTAAAGTTCCCTAAACACACTAGTCTCTAGGGATGACCACATGACATTGCCCATGAGACATAAGTGGAGGTCTGATGATCATTAAAAGTGCTACTCGGGCGGTAGCACAGCGGGTCAAGCGCACGTGGCACAAAGTGCAAGGATCGGCGTGAGGATCCCTGTTCAAGCCCCAGGCTCCCCACCTGCAGGGGAGTCGCTTCACAGGCGGTGAAGCAGGTCTGCAGGTGTCTGTCTTTCTCTCCCCCTCTCTGTCTTCCCCTCCTCTCTCCATTTCTCTCTGTCCTATCCAACAGCGATATCAACTACAACAATAAAACAACAAGGACAACAAAAGGACAACAATTAAAAAAAAATAAAACAAAAAAGTGGTACTCTTCCTCCCTGTGTCTTCCTCCTCCTTACTGTCTGGGCTTGATATCTAGAACTGCCACCTTGAACTCATGTGGGAAAGGAGAGAAGAAGTCCTAAGATTTAGATTTTACATCTTTAAAAGCTCCTCGATAAGAAAGTGATTATCTACTACTTAAAAAAATATTCATTTATTTGGCGTAGGGAGAGAAGTTGAGAGGGAAGAGGGTATAGGGTAGGGGAAAGAGAGGCACCTGCAGCACTGCTTCATTGCTCATGAAGTTTTCCTACTGCGGGGGGGGGGATTGAACCCTGGGACTTGCACCTGTATAAGGTGTGTGCTCAGTTAGCTCACCACTGCCTGGCCCTGAGAGCTGCTACTTTCTATGTTCCTTAGTGGGGGTGGGATGGTGGGAGAGACATGATTCACTCAAATCATTGTTAGTTTTCTCTTTTTAAAAATATTTTATTTTAAAGAGGACAAAAAAGTAAAAGACACAGAAAGACCAGGGCACTGCTCCTCCCTGGTTATGGTGGTGCTGGGGATCGGACCCTCGGAGCCTCAGGCACGAAAGTCTTTTCAATAAGCAGAATGCTATCTCTCCACCTCAGTGGCGTTTTCTCTCTCATCCTTTCAGCCACAATCATGAACAAAGTTGCAGGTGGGAATCACCTGGGCTTGAACGGAGAAGTGTTGGGTGGGATGAGACAGGCAGAGAGGGATGAATACTGGATGGCTTCACATGGAGGTGCACCGGGGAGACAGAGTCGTAAAGGGAAAACACATGAAACTTGGACCAGAGATGTACTACACCACAGCAAGGACGTGAACAAAGGGAATGGAATATGGCGGCTTGGGTTCTTGATGAGGGGGTGTGAAGAACTGGGAAGCCATCCACAGGGAGACAAATGCACTGCGCTGCTCTAAACCCCCCCCCCCCCCAGTAAAAGGGGAACAATAAAAGTTAAACTAATAGTCAGCAAAAATGAAGAGAATCCTGAACTCAAAGAGGAGAGGCCTAAGTACTCACTGAAAAAAAATTATAAAAAGGAAACACTGGGGGAGTGGAGCAGTAGTGTGGCGGGTTAAGCACAGGTGGTGCAAAGCACAAGGACCGGAATAAGGGTCCCAGTTCAAGTCCCCGGCTTCCCACCTATGGGGGAGTCGCTTCACAGGTGGTGAAGCAGGTCTGCAGGTGTCTGTCTTTCTCTCTTCTTCTCTGTCTTCCCCTCCTCTCTCCATTTCTCTCTGTCCTATCCAACAACAATATCAATAACAACAACAATAATAACTACTACAACAACAATAAAACAACAAGTGCAACAAAAGTGAATAAATAAATGAATATTTTTTAAAAATCTTTAAAAAAGGAAACACTGACAAGAGCCATAGGATTAGAGGGGTACAACTCCATACAATTCCCACCACCAGACTCCATATCCCATCCCCTCCCCTGATAGCTTTCCTAGTCTTTATCCCTCAGGGAGATGTCGGGCTAAGTAATAATTTTTTAAAGCTATGGGTGCAACTGTGAATTAACCACTTTAATGTGATCTTTATGTTCCTGGTCTGCTTACAAATGAAGTAGTCATAGAGGTTAAACATTTCCTGAGTAGCTCGCTTTATCTCTTCAGTTTACTTAAAAGGCCTTTCTCCTATTCAACAAAGTCCAACTTTATTGTGCTTTCTGAAGCAAATTATAACATAGTTTGTGTTTGGAGAAACCAAATTAATGAGGTTTTAGCTGCATGCTAATTAAAACTCCTTAGAATTCTGCAAAAGTTTTCCCTTCAAGAGTTCAGATTTGTTGATGAAAATTTCTCATTAGTCTTCACAACGAGTTTCAGAAACAAATGATCAGCCTCTCAACCCTATCAAGAGAAATTCCAACATACTCTTCCCAGCTATTACTCTGAAGACAAAGGCATAGAAACCCAGACATCCGGTTTTAAGGTCTTGTAGGGAACTCACTCTCTTCAAGGAAGTCCTGCAACGATGTAAGTCCACACCGCAATGGAGTGGTGAAGCTCAATTAGAAAATTCAGCTCTGATTATCACCTCAAATAGATGGAATTAAAATGTACATCCATTAGGATCATTAGACCCTGTCCATGATGAGAAAAAAAAATGTTTGCATTCAGTTTCTAAGGAGAGTGTTAAGAAGTGTCTCTGTTTAGAGCACACATTGGCTGTGGTTCAGGGATGTCTATCCCACTTAGAAGCCTTTCATGCAAATACAAACAGATGGATAAAAACAATGAGGAGGGAGTCACATGACTGGATAAGAGAGAGAGAAGAATCCTCTGTTAGGGTCTGCAGGTAGGAATGAGCCGTGAGCCCACTGAATTCTCCAACAACATCCCAGGACTCCCTGACCAGGGCCTCGGATGATGGGGTGGCCTGGTAGTGACCAAAAGGGCCGTCATTAAAGTGTGCTGGTCTCTTGCCCTTATGCAGCCTTTGTAGTCCTTACTTTATCTGACAAGACTGGACTGAGAGTGATTGAGGGAAGTGAAATAGGAAGTAGGTGAGGAAGGTATTGAGGTCTAAGTAGAAACTATTTGATTAAGTACTTTATTGTGTCTTTCTTAGGTCTTTCTACTTGCTTGCTGCACTCAGTGAGCCACTGTAGACCACTGTGTGCTTTTACCTTAAGGTAGATGTTTCCCTGCCTTATGGATACATGTGCACATGTGCTCTACCCATGAGCCCTGGCTTACATCTAGGTTCTGCAGCTCTGTTAGGAAGTGCGCCACCTGAGATGGACTGGGTCAACATACTCTGCCACTCCAAGAAGATGGGTCCTGGAATGAGTGCAGCCTATCTGTATCCAAAATAAATACATAAATAGTTAAAAAAGAAAAAGAAATGAAATGACATCCATGTGCCAGTGACAATTCTCCTGTAACCACTACTTCCCTAATAAAATGGTTTGGGGAAAGAGAAAAAAAAAAAAGGAAAAGAAAAGAAATTAGATTTTTGAAATCTCACTGAGCTGCTAGATCAAAGCAACTTGAAAGCCCTTTCTACTTTAGATTTTCCAGTGAAGTGGAATGAATCTGTTATTAGCTGCAGCGTTTCAGTTTGACAGTTTAATGTTAAATTTGGGGTTGTAATTGGTTGAAGAGATACTCCTACCTAGGAGCTCATACGGATCCTGTTGCGAACTATTACTATTGTGTTCTTTTCTTTGCACAGTGCTTGAGTGACTACTCCCAACTTATTAGGTTTCTCTTTCCTGTTTCATGCACTGCCTGCTCAAAAACATTAATTAGCATCAGAACAACTGGATAATACCCATCCAGAAGAAAACAAATACAGACTCTGGCATATAAAATATTCTAGATGGAATTAAAGAATTAAATCAAAATACAGGGTTAGATTTAAAGTCTGAAGTGTATAGAGACATGATAAGAGCCCTAAATCACAAAAGGTAGACAGACATACTTGATTATTTATGAATTAGGGCAAAAATATTTATCTCCCCAAAAACCAAACAATCAAATGGGGAAAAACCTAGTCATATTACACACACACACACACACACACACACACACACACACACACACACACACACACACGACTGACATCCTTCATGTACAGTCTTTATCAATGGATGAGAAAGAATCAACCACTTAAGAGGAAAGGAGGGAAATAAATGAACAGGGAACTGATCAAAGGCTGCAGTCAAATGGACAGTAAATGAAAGAAAGTGTGTTTGCCTCACTAACAGTATACACAAATATTTTCCACAATACTTAATAATGAAAACACCTGTGGAGGTGGGGGGTGGCCAGCCCAGCACCGGTTGTGGCAGTCCAAGGAAACAATGAGATCAAGTCCAGCCACTCCCAGCTGCCTAGCTGCAGCACTTACACTGTAAACAAGTTACTCTCAGAGTCTAGTGTACACTTCATGTGGTTTTCTTTGTAATGATTTTGTTGTTTAAATGGTCCCCAAGTGTGGGACTGGAGTATACTCATTGTTTTGATTTTCTAATTAATTTTTCTTTTCTTTTCTACAGAGGGGGGTGATAATCATTAACATTATAGTACAGTAATTGATACACGGGTACAATGTCTCGCCTCTGTGATAGGTGTCTACAAAACACTCTCACCTCCAGCTGAGATCCTTTTCTGCCATCAAGCACCAAGATCCCAGAATTTTAGAAGGGCCTATGGCCTTTGGGTATATCCTCTCCTGGGGATATACCCAAAGGAAGCAAATGCACTTTTGCAGTGAGATCATTGTACACCTATGTTCATAGCAGCATAATTTGTAATAAGCCAAATTGGGAAAGAACCCAGCTGCCTAGTGACAGATGAGTGGTCTATATACACAACGGAATACTACTCAGCTATTAAAAGTAATGAAGCCATCTACTTCACCTCATCTTGGATGGAACTTGAAGACTGAGTAAAGCCAAAATAGAGAAGAATGAATACTAGATGATCCCACTCATAGGAGGAACTTAAGAAAGAAGGACAGAAAGGGAAAACATTAGAGAATACATGGACTGGGTGTGGTGTGTGAACCATGGTTTCTACGTCCAAGAAGGCTGCAGTGTGCTTACAGAGAAAATGTGTGTGCTAGTGAGCTTTGTTCAGGGATCAGCAACAGTGGTTCTGCCTGCGACTTCACTGTTGATGAGTCGGCAATAGTTGACAAGCGAGCTGTCTTTCAACCAAGGATCACAGGAAGCAAAGGAATGTGATGTGCAGCCGATGAAAATGTGGCGACCAGAAGCCCCCAGGAATCCAACCCTGTTTCTCTTTTAGCAACGAGAATTCACTGTTTGTGGCTTCAGTATTCAGGGTGACTTATAGGAAATAGTTAAACAAAATGATATTCAATTGTAATTTTCTTCGAGCTTTTAGGAACATAATATCATAATACTCACACAACTGAGAATGAATGTAGCATTTTGTCCTAGAACTGTCATTTCTATCACTCTACCCTTCCCAAATACAGTCACGGCTTGTAATGGTAAAACAAACACAACTTGTAGCAATGGTAGGAGACTACCTGAATGTTCACACATATAAAATATATAAATTTATAAAAATAAACACCCATATGAAATGTGCATGTACACAAATAGAATCTGATACATAGCTTTGCATGGGTATACATACATATACTGAATTCCTTAGGTGAAATTATCATTCATTCTAAACCTTGCATGGGGGCAGGGCAGTGGCTTAACTGGCAGGCTATGTGCCAGTTAAGCGCACATAGCACTGTGCGGAAGGACCCGTAAAAGGACTGGGGTTCGAGCCCACACTCCCCATCTGCACTGGGGATGCTTCATGAGCAATGAAGCAGGTCAGTAAGTGTCGCTCTTTCTCTTTCCCTCTCTATCTATCCTGCCCCTCTCAATTTCTCTCTGTCCTACTGAATAAAATGGGAAACAAGGGGGGGGGGTAATGGCCACTGGGAATTGTGTGTTAGCTGTGCAGGCACCAGCCCCAGTGATAACCCTGGAGGCAAAACAAGCTAACAAAGAAACAAAACCTTGCAAATATTTCTGTGTGTGTGTGTGTGTGTGTGTGTGTGTGTGTGTGTGCGCATATATATACACTTCTTTAAACCTGGAGGGCTTTCTACTTGACTTGAGAAAAACACATTTGAAAATATGATAAATATGATGCAATCCAGCTTATAAAGCAAACAAGGGCAAAAAAAAAATGATCCCCCCCCCACAATCATCTTAGTAGCTCTCCAGGTTGGACTAAGCACCAGGAAGAATGGAGGAGAAGGTGACTCTTACCACTACCCCACGATGGACAAAACAGAGAGGCAGGTAAGACTTACTTACATTAAGCACATATCTTTATCTGTTAAAAAAAAAAGTAGGTATATAAAAATTAATTGATTAGCAAAATGCAGATGCTTTGAGCTCCCCATCTCAAACTTTCAGAAGTTTTCAGAAGTACATAGAAGCCTGGGAACCTGCGTGTTTTCAGACACTTCAGGAGCATCCTAAGCGGATGGTCTTCTCACCACATCGAGAAGCCCAGCTCTAGATGCACACCAACCTTCTGTCTACATAGTCCTCCCACGGGACTGTCACTTATGAGGTATTACAGCTCAATACAGCCAGCTTCCAATTCTGCTTCCACGAAATGGCTCCCATGTCACCTTGAGAGGAGTTCAAACCCCTCAACTCTGCACTGACTGAAAATCTGTTGCTTCCATGCTACAGATGGCTAATGGCGTCCATTCTATGAGGCTTCTACCTTATTAAACCCTCAAGGGGGCACTATGGTCTCCCTTTATCTTCAAGCTATTATGGGAAGGGGTCCGTTGTCAGGCCTGTTGATCTTTCCTTATTTGATTCTCATTAGGCAAAATCATCACCACAAATGAGATTCATACCCCAAGTGTGTCTATTCTTCCACTGCTGAAGGGAGAACTCAGATATTTTTAACAGAAAGTCAAAGTTCATCCTTTCATTTTCCATGTTTGTGAAGTAAATGGTTTTTTTCCCTCTCTAGAAATATATATATATTTGCCTCCAGGCTTATTGTTGTGGCTCGGTGCCAGCACTAGGAATTCACTGCTCCTGGTGGCCTTTTTTTTTTTTTTTTTTTTCTGTTTTATTGGATAAGACAGAGGGAAATCAAGAGAGAAGTGGAAGATAGAGAGGAGGAGAGAAAGAAAGATACCTGCAGAACTGCTTCATTGCTCATGAAGCAACCCCCTGCAGGTGGGGAACTGGGGGCTCAAACTGGGATCCCTGTGCAAGTTCTTACACTTTGTACTATAAGCACTTATTCCAGTGTGCTACCGACTGATCCTTGAAATAAATGTATTTTGCATCTATGTAATTATCAAAAAGAAATGTGACCTTGTTTCACATGGAACTGTGTTCCATGAAAAGCATAGAAAGAGGAAGCAGGAGGCTGGAGCCAAGATGGCGACTCGGAGACAACACCTAGCCTCAGCTCTGCAAGGAGGCTGCTTCAAAACTGGGAAGTCCAGGTGAGACCACCAGGTTCCAGATGCTACCATGATGCCGACCAGACTTCCCTGGGCAGACAACCCCACCAATGTGTCCTGGAGCCCTGCTTCCCTGAACCCCCACCCCACAAGGGAAAGAGAGAGACAGGCTGGGAGTATGGATCCACCAGTCAACGCCCATGTTCAGCAGGGAAGCAATTACAGAAGCCAGACCTTCCACCTTCTGCATCCCGCAGTGACCCTGGGTCCATACTCCCAGAGGGATAAAGAATAGGAAAGCTGTCGAGGGAGGGGGTGGGGGTGGAGCTCTGGTGGTGGGCATTGTATGGAGTTGTACCCCTTTATCCTATGGTTTTGTCAGTATTTCCTTTTTTAAAATAAAAATTGAAAAAAAAAAAGAGCAGGGGGCTGGTCACTAGTGCACTGGGTTAAGCGCACATGGTGCAGAGCACAGGGACTGGCCCAAGGATCCCGGTTCAGCCCCCGGCTTCCCACCTGCAGGGGTGGCGCTTCACAATCAGTGAAGCAGGTCTGTAGGTGTTTGTCTTTCACTCTGTCTTCCCCTCCTCTCATGATTTCTCTCTGTCCTATCCAACAACAACAGTAGCAGCAACAATAACAACAGCAACAATAGTAATGGGGGAAAAAGATGGCCTCCTGAAGCTGTGGATTCCTATCGCAGGCACTAAGGCCCAGTGATAAACTGGGAGACAAAATAAATACATATATAAATATATATATATATATATATATATATATATAAATAAAATGCAAGAGCAAATACCTTAAGATTCTTTGCTACCATTCACTCCTGTCTACAATGTCTAAGAGGCATGAGGATGTGATTTAATTCCTAAAGGATAGATACAGCTCTGGGTTCACGGCTACGCTATTCACAAGAGCCCCAAATGCCCATCAGCAGATGACTGGACACAGACGTTCCATCCAGTTACCCACAACATCTATTCACAGCTCCCACTGACAAAAACACCCACTTCATGAACCCCCATAAATTCTAGCACAGTCTGCTTCCAGTCTCCCTGTGACCCTCTTCTCTGACGAAAGTGTTGGGACCAACATGGTCAATCAGCTGGGTCAACTTGGTTGGAAGGAGTTTTTGATCAGGTCAGTTCTGTGCAGACAAGAGCCCCACCACCTTCCAGGCATTGTTGTATTTCATGGAAAGTCTGAGCTACAGCAGGGTGCTCTTTAAATATTTGCCAAATAAATATAGTAATCATCAGTTCTGGGAATTTTGAAGTATAGTTATACAACTAACTAAATGACGGATAACCATGCTTCATTGCCCATTTGTTATACCTCTATAAATTACTTTATGAAGAGTAATTATAAAAGAAAGAGCAGGAGGGGCCAGGTGGTGGCACAGCTGGTTCAGTGCACATGTTAAGGAGAGCAAGGATCCAGGTTCAAGCCCCTAGACCCATCTATGGGGGGTGGAGCTTCACGAGTGGTGAAGTAGGGCTGCAGGCATCTCTCTCTTTTTTTTTTCTCTCTATCTCCCTACCCCTCTTAATTTCTTTCTGTCCTATCAAATATAAATAAATACAGTATATACAACAAAGGAAGAGTTAGGCCATACTACAATCTCCATTCTTTTATTTTTTAAAAAAGATTTTTTTATTTAAGAGAAAGAGAGCAAGAGTCAGACTATCACTCTAGCACACGCAATGTGTGTTTGATTGAACTCAGGACCTCAAGCTTGTAAACTTAGAACTCTATCCACCGCATCACCCCTCAGGTCTCTACAGCTTTATTCTTGTATTCTGGAAAACCAGCCTAAAAAGAATCGTCCATTGCATTCTAATTTAGGTGTTCTGACTGCTGCATGCTCCCTGAGAAAGAGAAGTCAGATACAAAGTTGGTCTCTCTCTCTCTTTCTCCCTCTCTCTCTCTCTCTCTCTCTCTCTCTCTCTCTCACACACACACACACACACACACACACACACACACACACACACACACACACACACTCACATCACAATCTGGAGTGAAGGTTTTTAATGATTTCTCTCCTAGTCACAAGCTGAATGTCACCAGTAGGGGACAATAAACTGGCAGAGGGAAGGCTTCCAGTGACCTTCAAAATGTTCTGGACATAAACAACCACACCATTTCCACAGGCTACAAGCATAACACTTACTGTAATCTTAAGGTAATCCATATTTTCACAACAGAAGTAGTATATTTTAATGAACTGATGCCTTACAAAAATAAGAGCCATAATTTCTAAAACTTAGCACCTTAAACTTAAAAGAACCAAAGGACTTTCTTTGTGAAAAGCAGACCTTGTGAACTTTCTATCTCTTTATCAGTTTCCTTATTCGACACTTAAAGACAGCTTATATTTAGTTCTTATTTTACAAAAAAAAAAAATCACAGAATCATTTACATGAAAATGATTCTTTACTTCCCATTATTTCACTGATAGATAAAATCATTCACCAATCATGAAATAATAGGAAGAAAGAAAGAGCAACTGGGCTTCTTGACTATATGACAAAATGTACGGCAAAGAATTGTATAGACTGCTGAGCTCCTAAAAGATATTCAATAATGTTAATTCCTTGTCTCTATCCTATTAAGCCTTCCTGATGGAGTCAGCAGTCTTCAGGCCTGGCTAAGCCAACAGCACTGAACACACTGTGTTAATACAGTCAAGCTAGCCTCTGGAGTATTTGGTTCACTCAACAAATACTATTCTGTCCAAGCATTGTGTGTGAACCAGGAGATACCTAGATGCATTTGCCCCAAGCCCTTTTCCTACAGAGATTAAAGTCCAGTGAGGAAGAAAGTGCAGTACACCAAGACACGATGTTCTCTTACACACAGAAGACATCATTTGGGGTTTCCAGTCACAAGTAAGCAGGAAATCCAAATACAGGTGGTTTATGCAAAAATGGAATATTTGGGCTCAAATAACCAGAGATCTGAGGGATGAGCTGAGTAGACCTGGTGTTAGAAAGGGTCCCAGGACTTCTGGAGGCATGGTCATGGAGAAGCAGCAATGTGCTCTCCGCACATTGCTGCTATTAAATTTTCACAACAGAAAAATTATTAAATTCATTATTAAATAAATTTAAAAGCAATTTATTAAATTTATTATTTATCATTAAATATCATGTTTATTATTAAATATAGCATTGATTTTATTATTTATTATTAAATTCATCAAAAATTTATTAATTATAAATTTATCATTTATTATTAAATATACTAAATCCAGGACAACCACCTGGAGGTTTAACAGTTTATGACCAGGATCTCTTCAAGAACTCACCAGGCCACAGGTGAGTACAAGCACATGTGGCTCGTGGACTGCAAGGGGCTGAGGGAGAGATTCCTGGGACTGAAAGACCATACTCAGGAACAGCTAGTGCCAGTCTGACAGTTTGCCAGCTGAGACACACCACTTCTGGGCCTGAGTCTTAGCAACAAAAAGACTAAAATAATAAACATATAAAGGGTCCCAGATGTCACCAGGACAAATCTTTGTTCTGTTCTTGCTTTTGTACCGATTCCATGCACATAGGGGTTTCCCACCTATAAACTCTTGGCTGAAGCAGCAAAGTTTCTCTTGCTCAAAATTAGTTTTCATAGTGACTCATTAGTTCAAATTGGGTTAAGTGTCTTCTCCCAACACAATCATACAACCTAGGACAAGAATACTGTCAGATCTCCTTAGCTAATCAGGAATCCACAGACCAGAAGATAGGATCAATATTAACCAAGTCAGGTGGACGTTAGCTTTTTTTAAAAAATAAATCATTCCAATAACAGAAACTACAGGCAAAGAAACTTTTCCATGTACAAGGAACTTTTCAGTCACTGAGCTGTATTCATCTATGTCTTCCAAGTAACACTGTTAGGAGGTAAATACTATGATTTGACTGTTAATAGATAATATGTCTGGAATGTGAACTGCTTAATGTTGGTTCAGGTCATCACACACAGTGAACTATTTTTGTCAGGAAAAGGGAGGGTGACTATCGGGTGACGGAAACAAGAGATGCCCAGGACTAAGGGTAAGTGCGGAATGCTATAATAAATGGGCAGTGTGGTTGCAGAACTGAAGTTGAAATCTGAGGGGAAAGTGAAAGTGATCCAGGGAGGACTGGGACACCCACAAGAGTTTAAGGTGTAGGTGTCCACGAAAGATCTGACAAAGAATACAACAGTCAGAAAATGAAGGTCCTTGTAATCCATGTAAGGAGGCTAAAACTTCGCATTGAGGGCGCCAGCCACCATAGAAGATCTTAGGTCTGATATCTACTGTGTGGGCAGTGTGGATACAGAAATGGAAAAAACGGAGAGTACAAAAAGTAATGAGCTAGTGGATAGAATGTTTACTTTGTCCTATCTCTAATTCCTACTTTCCAGCAACCTCATATATCTTTAAAACACACACACACACACACACACACACACACACACACACACACACACTATTACAATGAGCACTGGCACATAAACCCATTTATTCTGCAACTCTTTAAGACCAATCACATTTATCACACACTGTGAGCTAAAAAAAAAAAAAAGCAAAACAGTCTATACGGAATAAGTACATTTTTATAACAGTACATCGGAGGAAAAGATAAAGAAGATTAATAATATAGGTGGGTTGAGAAAATAAGAGTTTTTTTTTCTTTGTTTACAAATAGACGTGTTATTTCTTTAACGAGCTTAAAAGAGGCCATTTTTAATTCTTTCATGAGAGCTATAAAGCAATGTATGTTAATAACAAAAATTCAAGGGGCCAGGTGGTGGTGTATCTGGTTAAGCGCACATGCTACACTGCTCAAGGTCCCGGGTTCAAGCCCTCAGCCCTCAGCCCTCAGCCCTCACCTGCAGGGGAAAAGCTTCATGACTGGGGAAGCAGGGCTGCAGGTGTCTCTGCCTCTTTCCCTCTCAGTCTTCCCCCCATCTTGATTTCTGGCTGTCTCTATCCAATAAATAAATAAATAAATATTAGTTTTTAATTCAAATTATAAGCAAGATTATACAGTAAGAGGGGAAGTCGCCCTCTCACCCTCCCACAGACAAGTCTATTCCTCTACGGAGATGAAGAACCGTCACTCTGAACACTGTGTGTGGATCCTTGCAAATGAATCTACGTGCCTACACACACAATATTCTATACAAGTCTATATTCATATCTACATATAGACACATTATTTATGTCATTTCCATATGAATATTTAAACACATGCACATACAGGTACATAATTATGACATATCATATATATGTATGTGGATGTTCACATATACATCTTTGCACACATATATACAAGCCCCTGACTTCATGTAGATCATACTGACACACTGCTCTATGCCTAGCTTCACTCAGATGATATAATGCTGTGCCCTTCTTTCCACGGGAAGGCATTTAACTCTGCTTTATCACCTTAACACCACAGGTGCTGTACTTTCTCTACCTGGTTACTGATGAAAACCTAAGTTGCCTCAAGTTTTCTCTTACTCCATGCATGTTTGCAGTGAGACTCCTTGCGTAAGATATACGCGCACGCGTGTGTGGTGTTTGTGTGTGTGTGTGTGTGTGTGTGTGTGTGTGCGCGCGCGCGCGCGCGCGCGCGCGCAAGGGTGAGTTAAGACTGAATTCTAGAAGTAGCACTCCTGGGGCACAGGGTGAAAACATTTGAAATTCTGGTACAAACTGCCAAATTACCTCTCTAGAGAAATAAACGCCCAGCTGACACTCCCAGCAGCGAACAATTTAGGATTCCTTCACCATCTTTTTCCTTTTTTTTTTTTTTTAAAGATTTTATTTATTTATTAATGAGAAAAATAGGAGGAGAGAGAGAAAGAACCAGACATCACTTTGGTACATGTGCTGCTGGGGATTGAACTTAGGATCTCATGCTTGAGAGTCCAGTGCTTTATCCATTGCGCCACCTCCCAGACCACGTTCACCACCTTTTTTTAAAAAAATATTTTTATTTATTTATTATTGGTTAGAAACAGAGAGAAATTGAGAGGGGTGGAGACAGAGAGACACCTGCAGCCCTGCTTCACCACTTGTGAAGCTTTCCCATGCAGGTGGGGACCAGAGGCTTGAACCTGGATCCTTGCGCACTGTAAGGTGAGCGCTTAGCCAGGTGCACCACTGCCTGGCCCCCTTCACCACCTTCTTGTCACCTCTAGATGGTATCCATTTAATTGGGAATACAAATATTATTTCATTTCACAAAATACACTTTGCAAAATACTGTTTGCTATTACTTATTTTTTAGCATTTGCCAGAAATACATAAGTCACCTATTTCAAGTGTTTCTAATGGTATTTACAAAATATTTATCATTGAAAATTTTTGTGCAGAATATTATTTTCTTTGACTTAAAATTCAAATAGTATTAATTAATTAGTTAATTAATTATTACCAGAGCACTGCTCACCTCTGGCTTATGGTGGTATGGGGGACTGAACCGGGGAATTTGGAACCTCAGACTTGAGAGTTTTTTTACATAACCATTATGCTATTTACCCCCACCCATCTGAATTAAATTTGTAATCAACTGATTAGATGAAGGTCCAAGTTGATAGTCTCCTACAGGACTATAGAAGAAGCACAGAGATAGAGCTGAGCCCCTAAACACACCTATTGGGGACTGAAATCATGGTCTGACTGTGACTGGCTTATGAGCAGACAAGTACAGAATTAAAATAGGCATTTTGGATATTTTGAAAGAATAGCTTTAAAAGCAGCCTGCTGGGGGTCGGGCCGTAGCGCAGCAGGTTAAGCGCACATGGTCTGAAGCACAAGGACCGGTGTAAGGATCCCAGTTTGAGCCCCCGGTGCCCCACCTGCAGGGGAGTCGCCTCACAAGTGGTGAAGCAGGTCTGCAGGTGTCTATCTTTCTCTCCTCCTCTCTGTCTTCCCCTCCTCTCTCCATTTCTCTCTGTCCTATCCAACAACAACTACATCAGTAACAACAACAATAACCACAACAACAATAAACAAAGGCAGCAAAAAAGGGGGAAAAATAGCCTCCAGGAGCAGTGGATTCGTGGTGCAGGCACTGAGCCCCAGCAATAACCCTGGAGGCAAAAAGACAAGAAAAGCAGCCTGCTTACTCATTGCATAACCCCATACACAAAACTCCTGAGGAACTCCCAGTTTCTTTCTTTTTCCATTTTTAAATTTACTTATTGGATATAGACAGAGAGAAATCAAGAAGGGATGGGGAGATACAGAGGGAGAGAAAAAAGAGAGACACCCACAGCATTGCATCTCCCCTTATGAAGCTTTTCCCCCTGCAGGCGGGGGCCAGGGGCTTGAACATGGGACCTTTTACACTGTAATGTGTGTGACGTGTTTAACTGTGTGTGCCACTGCCTGAACCCTCACTGTTTGTTATTCACAGCACAGGACAGCACACTGGGAAAGAGATGTCTGGGAAAATGCAAGGAAGCATGATAATAAACCACGATGCAGGTGAGGGTAGCATCCTGATCGTGTATGTATGGATACACAGAGACAGCCTGCACCACGGAGTCAGTCACAGCACTGGTGCGCTCTCTCCGAAGGGATCTTGAATATAAGTAACTGAGGGGAGGGAAGCACTCATTCCCAGAGGTGCTTCAGTGAGAGCCAATCAGCCAAGTAAGCATCGCTCAGTGCTGGTTTCCTTAGAGGAAACACTGCTCTCCGTGGTGATTAGATGGTGAGGCATATATACTAGATCTCAAAGGCTCTGCGTCTGCTTCTGTCTTCTATTTGCTCATGCTGTCACTGTAGACTCCAGGTTAGTCACTTCACGGCTCAGGGCTAAGCATTTTATCTCACACTAGTAACTAGAAACCTTGGGAGTGTTTCTCCCTGGATACGAACATAGTTCACCCAGAGAGATGTGATCTCTGCTTTGCAAGGTTAAAACTGGTGTTCTGGGAAGTGGTGCACTGGGTAGAACATGGGACTCTCGAGTCCTGGCAGCACATTTATAGGAGGGATGCCTGGTGTTTTAATTCTATCATTTTCTCTCTCTCTCTCTCTCTCTCTCTCCTTCTCTCTCTCTCCCTCTCTCTCTCTCCTCTAGTCTTCTTCATGAATAAATAAGTAAACTCTCTTTTGATGTTTCTAATTTTTTAAATTATCTTTATTTATTGCATACAGACAGTCAGAAATTGAGAGGGAGGGGGAGAAAGAGAGGGAGAGTGACAGAGAGACACCTACAGCACTGATTCAACACTTACAAAGCTTTTCCCCTGCAGGTGGGGACTGGGGGCTCAAACCTGGGTCCCTGTACATTGTAACATGTGCATTCAACCATCTGGTCCCAATAAATTGAATCTTGGAAAAAAATGGATAAAACTGAGTTCATGTGAGGTCAAGTAACTTCCCCACGGCTTCATCTTCTATGCAGCTCGTCTCAGTGATAACCATGGAGGATACCCACCCCTTTGGCCTTCTTGCCCTATATCATCCCTTCCTGTGAGTGCGGCTGAAAAAAAAAAGGGTTGGTATCTTCTGAGATTTCAATGGTGAAAACACTGTCACTTCTCACCGCTGCTTGGAGTGATGCAAGTGTGTTGGAAATAGTGCTGGTAATTGTACCACAGTGTGAGGTGTTGAATGCCCCTGAATTGTATAGGCAAAATACAACACTGACAGGTGATTTTTTTCAAAATGCAAAACACATACACTGTAGTTGCCATCTGGGACAATCTGGTGTTTCCCTTTGTGGGAAGCTAACTAGAAATTTGTTGGCAGCCCTCTGGAGAGCCCAGGTAGCGAGAAGCCAATGTCTCTGGCCAACCTCCACCCCAGTCAGGTTGGGACCAGGCCCTCCCTCAGGAAAGTCATGGAGAAGACTGCGGCCTTAGGTGCCACCCTGGGCCTCAGACACCCAGGGACGCTGTGCCTGGACTGCTCACCGACAGACACTGCGCAGCAAAACCTTAAGTTGCTCTATCTGGGAGGGATGTAGTATGCAGTGAAAGGTAATTAACAGCTATTAACAGGCAATGCTTGACTTTAAACACAACTGTGCCTGTCCCCAGAGTCCGGGATATTCATTCATTTATTCATTGACTCACATACGTGTTTGTGTCTGTACCTGCAATACACCATGTGAGGGACAGTACGGAAAGTGATGCATTAACAGTCTTTTTTTTTTTTTTCCTAAATACATATGGTCTCTTCTCCATAACCTCTCTTTTCTAAATTAATTAATTTTTAATCTATTTTTAAATGTTTTATTTATTGGATAGAGACAGCCAGGAATAGAGAGGGTGGGGGAGACAGACAGGAAGAGGGACAGAGAGACACCTACAGCCCTGCTTCACCATCCTCAATACTTTCCCCCTGCAGGTGGGACCGGGGGCTCGAACCCGGATCCTTGAGCATTGTCACATGTGCACTCAACTAGGTCAGCCACCACCTGGCCCCCTTCTCCATAATCTCTGCATTCACATCATGGGGCAGACTTGTGGGTTAGTAGAACTGGGCATTTGCATCCATGCTTACTTCCACCTAGTACTCCTGCTTGAACATACCTGCTCTCCCCATCTTCCAGACTCTGTGGATAAATGACATTTTCAGTCTGCAGCAAGGCCAGAGGCACAGGATACAAAGGCCTTGGACTTGCTTCCTCTCCCAGGAGAGGAAGTGACTTTGTTGATTCTAAGTTAAGACATAGAACCAAGAGAGTCAGTTCTCTTAAAATGCCCTGTGAAACACTTGGCGTAGACTAGTTGCACAAGACCTTCTCCAAATTCCTGGCACAAAAGCTGGTGGGATAGGCAAAAGGTGAGCTTTTTCAGATGCAGAAAGTGGCCCTCTTGCAAGATGGAAGGGAAGGGACACTTAACTGACGTAGGACAAGTGCAGCTGGGGAATTAGCTTAGCTGGCAGAACAGACTTGCAGGTCTGCTGCTCCTGCTTGCCTCCCTAACGCACATGTAACAGAGTGCTGCCCTGCCTTCTGTCTGTCTGTCTGTCTCTCTCTCCCTTCTTTCTCCTCAATAAATCTTTTTTTACCACCAAGGTTATCGCTATTTCTGGGCCCCAGTACCTGCACAGTGACTCCACTGCTCCTGGAGGCCATTGATGTGTTTATTTTGATAGAGGGTGAGAGGAGGAGAGAGTGGTGGATGCAGGAGGAGAGACACCCGCAGCGCTGCTTCACTGCTCATGAAGCATATGGTAACGTGTGCCCTCTACTGGATGAATCACTAGGTCGGCCCCTGGAATAAGTCTTTTATAAAAAGGTAAGTACTACGTGTGTTCTAACTTTGTTTGCACACCTCTTCCAAGGAGATGTTTTACCCTTAGCTGATGCATTTGGCCTTTCTGGTAACTGTGCAGTGCAGGGAATGACTGGTATCTCTCCTCTCCTCATCAGCGGGGTGACTCTTCTGTTGGTGAAGATGACTTCCTTCATAAACATATTCAATCACCGCTAATTTGAAAACATCAAAACAAGAGAGACTTCAAAACAAGAGAGACTTGAAGTGTATGAGTGCTAAATTTTTCTCAGCTTGTTAACCACTTCCAATTAAACACAAATCTGTCTCTGTTTTAAATTAATGTTAAAATGTGTCAAAGTACAATTTCCCTCTCCTCCCTCCCTCGCTGCTTCCCTCCCTCTTCCCTCCCTTCTGTCTATGTTGTTGCCAGGACTTTCCTCTTCTGTGAAGACTCTTCCAGATAGAAAGAGAGACAGGGCTGGTGAAATAGTTCACCTGCTTAGTGTGCTGCATTGCCCTGTGCAAGACCCAGGGTCAAGCCTAGCCCTCACCCCATTGAAGGAAGCATCAGTTCTGTGGGTCAGTCTCTCTCTCTGCCTCTATCTCAAAAGAGAGACAGGGAGACAGAGGTGAGAGGAAATACACCACAGCACTTAAGCTTTCTTCAGTGCAGTGGGGCCGGCATCAAACCTAGACTGTACATATCACCAAGTGGGCACAGTGCCCAGGGCCAGGAGAGCTATCTTGCTAGTCCAGATTCTTAGGTGATTTTTATCAGTTAGGGGTGCTGAATAACTACACTTTTTACCTTTTCTTTCTTTCTTTCTTTCTTTCTTTCTTTCTTTCTCTCTTTCTTTCTTTCTTTCTTTTTGTCATCAGGGTTATCACTGGGGCTTGATGCCTGCACTACAAATCCACTGCTCCCAGCAGCCATTTTCCCTTTTTCTTTTCTTTCTATTTTTTATTTGACAGGACAGAGAGAGATCAAGAAGGGTGAGGAGATAGACAGATAGCTAGACAGACCAACAGAGAAAGAAAGACACCTAAAGCCCTTCATTTGTCAAGTGGACCCCTGCAGGTGGGGAGCAGGGGTCTGAACCTGGCTGGGTCCTTGTGCTTGGTGATATGTACCCTTAACTGAGTGTGCCACTGCCGCCCCCCCTTTCACTTCACTTGGCGTTTCCCACAGCCTTGATCAATGGCTGGTTGCTTTTTTCTGTTAAGGACATTACAGTAAATATTTTATTGACCTATATTGCCTCTCTCCCAGGTACTCAACGGATTCTTGTAGCTCAAAGAAGCCAAAGAAAATAGACACCATAGGGGCTGGACGGCAGTGCGCATGGTCGAGTACACATGTTCCAATGTTTAAGGACCCAGGTTCGAGCCCCCAGTCCCCATGTGCAGGGGAAAAGCTTCATGAGTGGTGAAGCAGGGCTGCAGGTGTCTTTCCTTCTCTATCACTCCCTTCCCTCTTGATTTCTGACTGTCTCTATCCAATAAATAAACAAATAAAATATTTTTTTTAAAAAGAAAATAGACACCATCTACAGAAATAGGTATATCTGCATTCCACTGGAACACTATAAAAACAGGAAGCAGGCTGACGCTGGCACAAAAACTTCCAGTGTCTGACTTTGACCCTGCCCCCTTTAGCCCCTCCAGTTTGCTGGGCAGGTGGGAGTGGAGAGGGGACACTTGGCAGAGAAGCTGAGCTGCGTATCAGTGGGAACACACCCAAACTCACGTCTCTAATACTGAAAGGTCACTTGAGCTACTGTTACCTAGTAAGCTAAACAACTCAGACTTCAGATAACACCGGCAAATTTTAAAATGCACATTCCGTAAAGTAGAGGAACGGAACAGGGTATGAACTGGGTTTTTTTCCCTAACTTATCCAGCCTGGATTGCAATTGTTCCGAGTGGACTATTCTTATTGAGCTGTGAGTTCCTCAGAGGTTGGGCAGAGGGATCCAGGGGACCTTACTCAGCACTCTTGACAATGTCATTCAATGAATGTCATTTGAAGGCACACAGAAGAAACTCATGCATTTAATGACATTTGGATAATGAGTGTCAGGCACCCTTGCCCTGATGGTTTCTCCCTTCGACGTGTACTCTGCGCTTTGTGTGATGTGTAACCACCGATTGTTTTCTCTGAACAGCGTCATGTCATGCACAAGTTTTACAAATCAATACTCCTTACAGCACACACTTGACACTACCCTGGCTAAGACTGTCATATGTGTGTGTTTCCACCTGACCTTTTCTGATCAAATGTGTAAAAAAAAAAAGAAAAGAAAAGAAAGAAACTCATGTATTATGCTCACATTCCTCAACACCTCTAAGAGAGTGTGAAGCTCCTTAGCCCATAGCACCCATAAAGAGCTGTGACTGCTGGTCCGGCCCCTGTGGAGAGCAGTCTGGAGAACTCTCAGAAGGCTAGAAGAGGGCCTACACTATATGACCCTGCAATTCCTCTCCTTGGGATATACCCTAAGGAACCCAACACAGCCATCCAAAAAGATCTGTGTACACATAAGTTCTTAGCGGCACAATTTGTAATAGCCAAAACCTGGAAGCAACCCAGGTGTCCAACAACAGATGAGTGGCTGAGCAAGTTGTGGTCTATATACACAATGGAAAGTATTCAGCTGTTAAAAATGGTGACTTCAACTTCTTTACCCCATCTTGGATGGAGCCTGAAGGAATCATGTGAAGTGAGATCAGCCAGAAAGAGAAGGATGAATCCAGGATGACCTCACTCATATGTGGAACTTAAGAGAGAAATACAGAAAGGGAAAGCATTAACTAAAACTTGGACTGGGTTTGGTATATTCCACCAAAGCAAAAGACTCTAGGGGAGGAAGGAAGAGAGAAGGCTGGGAAGACTCTGAGGTTCTGGTCCATGATGGAGGAAAAGAACCCAAGTTTGTGGGGGAGGTGGAGAGCTTATTGCAGGTTTATTATGCAGAAATGAGAATTATTTTTTATGTGCTCAGAGTATTTTTTTTAAATTGGGGGATTAGTTTTTTACAGTTGACAGTAAATACAGTAATTTGTACATGTGTAACATTTCCCAGTTTACCACATAACAATACAACCCCCACTAGGTCCTCTGCCATCCTGTTCCAGGACCTGAACTCTCTGCCCCACCCACCCCAGAGTCTTTTACTTTGGTGCAATACACCAATTCCAGTTCAGGTTCTGCTGAGTGTCTACACACTCTTTTAGGTCTACACAACTCTTTTTGGATGGGTGTGTTGGGTTTCTTAGGATATATCCCTAGGAGAGGAGTTGCAGGATCATAGGGTAGGTCCATTTCTAGCCTTTTGAGAGTTCTCCAGACTTCTGGGAGATGAAAAATTTTACCCATGTGTCAGCAACTGTACCATAAACCATTAACCACCCCCCTCAAAGTTATAAATATCTTTGAGCATTATTAAATGCTTGGAAGAAATAAAAATTTAATAAGCCAGAAGATATGGAGGTAAAAATGAGATACCAGGGGTCTGGTGGTGGCGCACCTGGTTGAGCACACATGATACAGTACACAGGGACCTGAATTCAAGCCCCCAGTCTCCACCTGCAAGGGGAAAGCTTTGTGAGTGGTGAAGCAGGTCTGCAGGTGTCTTTCTGTCTCTCTTCCTCTCTGGCTTCCCTCCTCCTCTCAATTTCTGGCTGTCTCTATCCAATAAAAAAATGAATAAAGATAATAAAAAACAAGTGTATACAAAAAAAGAGAGGCCAGAATTTTCACCGATATGGCTCAAAAACAAAGAAGAGTCCAGGAACACAGAGTCCCATAGAGGGCACGTTACAGACGGCTGAAGGGCCTCCTCGTCATCGAGGTGTGATGATGCCAGCAGCACCCGCTGTGCAGCACAGCCTCAGGCCAGCTCTCCCAGTGGGCGTCTCTGATTTAAGGTGGGTCTTGCCAGCCCATTTTCCAGTTCAGGAAAGTGCTAATCAATGTGAATACACTACATTACCTCAGTAAAGAAATCAAAGGATCTCAAACAAGACAACAACCATCTAGAACTATTTACTCACTTACTTATCGGATAGAGAGGGAGAGAAATTGAGAGAGAGGAGGAGGAGGAGGTAGTAAAAGGAGAGAGGAAAAGAGACACCAGCAGCATTGCTTCACCACTTCGGAAGCTTCTCCCCTGCAGGTAAGGGCTGGGGGCTGGAACCAGTCTTTGCACATGGTGATGTTCGTGTTCAACTGGAGGTGCCGTAGCCCAGCCCCCACCTATAATTTATTAATTAGGTTAATTAAGGACAGGTTAATTAAGTCACTTTGGAGAACTGAACAAATGAAATGTACACACGCCCAAGGGCAGGGCAGAAATTATTCTATTTAGCAGGTGAATGCCAGTGAGAAAGATTCTCGGCTGTTCAGACCACACAGATTCAGTCACAATGTTGGATTGTGTCATTAGCATGAAGGCAGTCAGCCACTGGCAATCTGAACAAATGGGTATCGCTACATTTCAATAAAGTTTTATTGGCTATAACTGTCTGCAAGCTTCTACCTTGCATCACTTGGCAAAAAATAGAACCGTTCTCACCACCTGTAGCTTGTATAGAAGACAGAGAGGGAGAGAGACAGAGGGACATCTGCAGCCCTGCTTCACCACTCGTGAAGCTTTCCCCCTGCAGGTGGGGACAAGGGGCTTGAACCTGGGTCCTTGAACACTGTATTGTGTGCACTTAACCAGGTGTGCCACCACCTGCCCCCAGCTATCTACTCTCTAGCAGCAGTAAGTTGGCATATACAATGACCCTAAGTACAGCGCAGACTCCTTTTAAAGGAAAGAGAAGCTTTCAGTATTGCTTCACATGGTTTTTATTATGAAGCACAATGAGAGACACTGAGATAAGTCAGCAAACAGCCATAAAATAATCTGATTGTGGGGGCACAGATGGTGGCGCACCTGGTTAAGTGCACACATCACAGTGCACAAGGACCCAGGTTCAAGCCTCTAGTCCCCACCTGTAAGGGGAAAGCTTCACAAATGGTGAAGCAGGGCTGCAGGTGTCTCTCAGTCTCTCTCCCTCTCTATCCCTCCCTCAATTGCTCTCTGTCTCTATCCAATAATAAATAATAAATATCAAAAGTAATAATTTGATAGTAAATATTTTATATAAATATGCATATATACTAAAGGAGCAAAAGTTAGATATAACCATATATGGGAAGACAGTGACATACTTTAAGTAGTGAAAATGCAAAGCTTCAATAAAATGTAGATGTCTCCCAAACACTTAGCTTTAAGCTTCTCCCAAACACTGAGCATTAATTTGACACATCAGTCTTGGGAAATTTCATATCAGGTAGAACAAGCAATTTTCAGGAGAACAGAAGTCCAGAATGGATTCCCCACAACTGTACTTCCAAGGTGGAAAATTCAACATGGCTGTGTGCTTGGCAACGCATGAACATTCAGTCTCAAGTCCTGAAAGATAAAGTTGCTTTGGTATTTTTACCAAACCTCAGTACCACTGAGAATAAATCCCATGTTATCCGCTTACTTTGCCATTTTTTCCCTTTTATCTCCATCCAGCAAAGAATGGATGAAGACTTATGGAATGAGAAAATCTAATGTTAAAAAAAAAATCTCCTGAGTTGGAGCTCTGAGGGAGAAGGAGTGTCACATCCTTGGAGCCTTCAGGTCCCACCTTCCTTCATATATCCCAGCAACTCCGGGTGGCTGAGCATCTTTCCTCCCACCCCACAGGGGGCAGGCAACAGTGGTGATCAACCAGCCTAATTATCAGCTAACTAATGAGGGAGGAGGGGAGCTCTCCGGTCCCTGCTGTGTCTTAATAATTAATCTATTAAGTGGTTAATCAGACAGCCCTTCCCCTTCATCTCCCAGCAGAATGCACAGTGAACTTGATCTGCCCCGCCCCCACCCCTGCTCACACAAGATGGTGACCATCAGCCCCTGCTTTCTCACCATCAGTGCCGGCAGCTCCCCCACTGTCTCTGCTATCTGTCCACCCCTTTGTATCCTGCTGCTTCTCCTCTGCTTCCTCATGCCTCAACTACCAGTATGATCTTTTATTTTTTAAGATAAAGTCTTTTTACTTATTTATTATTGGATAGAGACAGAGAGAAATTGAGAGGGGTGCAGGGGGAGATAGAGAGGGAGAGAGACAGAGAGACACCTGCAGCCCTGCTTCACCACTTGCGAAGCTTTCCCCCTGCAGGTGGAGACGAAGGTTGAACCCAGGTTTTTGTTTTTTGTTTTTGTTTTTTTTTTCCCTCACTGGTCTATCTAAGTACATAAAACAGTGTCAGAGGCATATTATGTATTCAGTAAGCATTCATGAATAAACAGACGAGAGGTACTTATCTATGTCTTTCCCAGCCCATATCAGGCCCAGAATCGATTGTGCAGTGCATTTCACCTTGAAGGGGCACAAACGTGCAGCAGTTCCTCACCATTTACCTGGTTTTTTCCAGCAGCTTGTCTCCCTGCCCCTCTCTCCTGTCTTAGCCCTCCACAGTCCATGCTCCATGGTTCATCAAGAGCCAGAAAGCTCTCCTGGGAGCACAAATCAGACTATGTTCTTCCCCTGCACAAATGTCTTCAGTGCCTCTCTGTGTGCTTCCTAACCGCGATGGCCTCTTGCTGATCAGTGAACAAGCAACCTTACATAAGACTCGGAGGGTTTTTTTTTTAATATATATATTTATTTATTTCCATTTTGTTGCCCTTGTTGTTTAACATTGTTGCGGTTATTGATGCCGTCATTGTTGGATAGGACAGACAGAAACGGAGAGAAGAGGAAAAGACAGAGAGGCGGAGAGAAAGACAGACACCTGCAGACCTGCTTCACCACTTGTGAAGCGACTCCCCTGCTGGCGGGGAGCTGGGGGTTCCACCGGGATCTTTATGCCGGTCCTTGCGCTTTGTGCCACATGTGCTTAACCTGCTGCACCACCGCCCGACTCCCAAGACTCAGAGTTTCACATGAGCTCTGTGCCTGGCCTGGTAAACTTTGCTTGCAGCCTTGCATGTGACGACTGCATTTTCCCTCAAGTGTTGCCTGTTTTTAAGTGTTGCCTGTTTTTCTTGATTCCTTCCACCATCATTAGAGATTTTCCCCAATTCTCACTCTAACCACTGTACTTGTTATGGAAAATAAAAATTATTTGATTACATGTTCATTAATGGTTTCCCTTATGACAATCTGAAATTCAACAGGGGTCTTTGACCTGTCGTCTATTCCTGGAGTTTAGACAGTACTGGCAGAGTGAGAGTGAGGTCCTCTGTAAACATCTGATGAATAAGTGAACAAGGAAACACACAATCCCTCTGAGGTCTGTACCATCTCAGAGGGAAAGGACGTGGAGTCACATTAATGGGAACAATTGTTACTGATGGAATCATTTCCAGGTCTGCCCTTTTCCACAGCAGAGCTTATAGGCAGAACTGCAAACAGTAACTAAGTGCTTCTTCCATGGTGGCCATATGAATCCATGCAGACTGACAGATACTTACTTAGGTCCAAGCTTAACTTCTGCAAAGACCTGTCAAACTAACAAGTTTAGCAAGAGGACAGGACCTCTCTGGAAGCCAATTTAACTTGAAGGCCAATAAGAGAGACAGTTTCAATTAAGTTCCTCAGGGTGAAGAGGACACAGTATACCTGATGGAACAATAGGATGAAAATTGTGCTAGAGGAGAGATACCTTTCACTTATTTATTGTGTTACCTTGTATTCATTGCAGAGCTTATGCTGAACCATTAGCCTCTCAGAGCAAAAACATGCAAGTGCAAATTGAATACTTGAAGGGATTAATGGGAAAAGGAAGTCTAGAAACTGGGCAGGCAATAATGCTAAGTAGAAAAAAAGTCCCTCATCTCCTTTGTTCTTTTACTGGAAAGTAACACTTTCCAGTAGCCTTTCCCAAAACAGAGTAAGAATGAGGCTGAGAGTTTAGACACCCAGATAGAATCTCACGCTGTGCTACAGGATCCACGGGCAAGTCATTAACTTCTCTGAATTTCATTTTCTCCTTTGTGTAGAGTGATAGTTTCATTTTTTTTTTCTCTCAACTATCTTACTTCCTCCTTTAAAGGCTTTGTTTGAAACAGCTACGAACAGAGATAATCTCATGTACCACCTTAGTCTACCTACCAGATACATTTTAAAGATGAGAGAGAACTCCACAAATGTTAAACCAGGGGGGTTCTGCTATCCCCACATGGGCATAGCCACCTGTCCTCAGATCCAGCATCACTGTATGATACGAGAAGCACACTCTCTAGACATACATCACTTATTCATTCCGCATCTCGGTGAGTCACTACGCTATGAGGGTTAGAAAGGAATTCAGACCTACCCTTACACAACTTACAATACATGTCTTCTTGCCAGGTCCTCTCAAGAAAGGTCCTCACCTTGAGCAGGTTGGGAAGAGTAAACAGGGGTCAGCAGGGAGGTCTTCAGAAAGGGCATAACAGGCAAGAGCCTGGGGAACACTGTGGAGTTCCAGAAAGGAAAAAGTCACAAAGGTCACTGTGGCTAGGCCTTAGCATGGCAGGTAGAGAGACACTGTGGTAAGCTCTCAGAAGAGTGACCTTGGGAGAGGAGCTCAGTTGTCAATAAGTAAATGAGCCATACTCTGCCTACTAGATTTTCAGAGAATAGTGAAATAAATGCTTTATATCTTTTTTTTTTTTTTTTTACATTCTCTCACTTTTTCAGAATAGAGACAGAAATTGAGAGGGAAGGGAGAGACATAGAAGGATAAAGAGAAACACCCGCACCAAGGTCTCACCACGCAGGGGCTTGAGCCTAGGTCCTTGCACATGGTAACATGTGTGCTCTGCTGGGTGCACCACTACCCAGCCCCCTCCCTCACATTTTACATACAACCCACCTCCACTCTTTAATCCTAACACCCTGAGGAGCCAAGAAGTCATACGATTAAGTTTCCTCTCTTAAAACATATAGTGAAATTCACTTAGAATAACACTACTGCTATGATTTAAAAAAAAAAATTGGACAGTTCTAATTTTTTAATATTTTGTGTGTTTATCTTAATGAAAATACAGAGAAAATATGGGGACACACACACACACACGCCAGAGCACTGCTCAGCTTTGGCTTATGGCAGTGTGGGGTTTGAGTCTGGGACTCTGGAGCCTCAAGCTTGGGATTTTTTGTGTATAACTTATGCTATGTTTCCCGTCCCGATATGACTTTAAAGTACAAAGTGATGAAGTTTAACAAATGAACTGCAAAAAGTAAACATACTGCTGGATGAGAGAGGAATGGGAATATCTCTGTTTCTAATTATCAAAGATTGATATGGGTATTAAGAAGAATAATTTATGGATTGAACAACCATAAGAGCAGCGTAAGAATATGTCTGCATGTTAACAAGGCAATCCATGCTTCGATGGATGAAGTAAATGAAAATATGGCATTGTAATAATGCTAATGAATCTATGTCTCAAATATCTACTTATTTACTTTTAATAGGGACAGAAATTGAGGGAGAGAGGGAGATAGACATCTGCAGCACTGTTGCACTAAAGCTTTCCTACTGCAGCTGCGGACTTGGGATTTGAACCCAGATCCTTGCACACCATAATGTGTGCACTCAACCAAGTGCACTGCCCCTCAGACCCTTGTGTCTCAAATTATCAGTCTTCCCCTTAGATTCTCTTGCATATAACTGCAGAAATTAGTTGGTTGCTCCTACATTTGTGCATGATGATATCTCTTCCCAGGAAGCCCCACACAGGTTCCCAGGTCCATGTCAGCCCCAGCTGTGGAGCTGTAAAGTGTTAGGATCTATGACATTGTCTGGTGACTCACCACTGACCTTCATGCACCATAGCTGCTTGGGAGCTGTCCATCCAAAGTCAACTCAGCTAATTCCATGCATAGATGCCAAGCCAGTCTAAGCAACACCTTTCTCCAACTATTTGCACCAATACACCATCCTATACCTTCTTCCTACTTGATTCACATAACTAACCCACAGGAAAACAGTCTTTTTGTCTAGAGAACGAAAGTCACCAGCTCACAGAAGGGATTAGTAGAGTGAAATGAAGTGTGTGTGCGTGTGTGGGTGGGGGGGGGGTTCCATTTGCTGGGATAAGAGGGAGGAAAAGAATCTCTCCATTCTGGAGAGATCTATGAACTTCTCTTGCCAAGGAAAGAGGCTCAGTGAGGAGCCAGGGGCATACCAGGCAGCACAGATACACCTGAGTAGTGGAGACTCTCAGGGGAACACTTCCAAGCGAGGAAGGAAGCATGAGAGGCCTAGGTAAGGAGGATAAAGAAAGCCCTTGAGGTACAGGACCTCACCAATGTGTCCTGGACCCTCCCCTCTCTCTTTACCCCACTAGGGAAAGACAGAAACAGGCTGGGGGTGTGGATCCACCTGCCAATGTCCATGTCCAGTGGAGAAGCAATGACAGAAGCCAGAATTCCCACCGTCTGTATCCCAAAAAGAATTTTGATCCATACTCCCAGTGGGGGAGAAGTGATAGTGGGAAGATGATCAGAGGGCACTGAACTCCAACTCCATCAGGACCTGGAGAGAGAAGAATCTGGACGTAGTAATAGGTGTGTGTGTGACTTGGGAAGGAAGACAAGATGGGATGGCAGGGGAGGGAAGCCGATATATAAATATATACACATACAGATAGCTGTAAGAAAAAAAGAAAGCCTTTGAGGACAGAGTAGGGAAGAAAGTGAGCACTTGAAGAAGGATATTTTCAGAGGATTTGAGAGAAAGAGGGACAGGCAAAGGAGTGTGGGGATGTAATGTATGCTTATGCCTGATATCCTATATGCTATATAGCAACTGGATACAAGACTGCTGGCTGATATTTGAGTTTGCAGAAACACTGCCCAAGACAAAGAATAGTCCTGAATATTATGCAGATGCCAGTCATGCATAAGGTTCCCTTCTTCTTCTAGCGTTTGCCATAAGGTTCCCTGAAAGACTGAAAGTTGAAAATGAAATTGAATACAGAGAGAGAGTGGCCCATAGTAACAATCTAGCTCTGAGAGAGCCAAGGAAGTAGCAATTAGAGTCCCCGGAAAGATGACGTCACAGAGAAAGGAGCCACCAGAAGGTGCATTCTGTAGTAGCAGATGGCACAGGAAAAACTTGAGGGGTCATCTATGGGAATATTAGTTTAGAATAGAGACCCCCTTTACCTTTGTCCAATGACCAGATGATATCTAGGCAGGAACAGAACTCAGTGATTAATAACAGAAGCTACTTTACAACGATCGCACTCTACTGTGTGGGTGAGCTTCTAGAGACGATTTCAGAGTCCAGAGTTTTCTCTAAAACTAAACACACACATACGTGCAAACCCACACAAGGTATTACTGCCTCTGTTCTATCCCACGGCGCCATTTACCAACATGTGTAATGTGCCTATTAGTTTAGGTAGTTATC
Organism: Erinaceus europaeus; assembly: GCF_950295315.1. Lineage (NCBI taxonomy): Eukaryota > Metazoa > Chordata > Mammalia > Eulipotyphla > Erinaceidae > Erinaceus > Erinaceus europaeus. The sequence goes on from NC_080177.1 coordinate 78,736,874, forward strand.
ACTTCAAGATAGCTTTCTTTTTTTAAAAAAAAAATTATTTATGTGAGCGAGAACCTGGGCATCACTCTGGCACATGCAATGCCAGGGATAGAACTCTGAGCTTCATGTACACAGGTCTGGCAAGCTACCCACTTTGCCACCTCCCAGGCCACTACATCAAGATTTCTCTCTTCTCCTCCAGGCTGTCAATGGCTAAGGCATGGGAGCACTTGCCCTGCTATCATTGCTAATGTTACTCTGAACCCTTGCAAGGTCTGGAGGATGCTAGAGGCTTTGTGGGAGGACCAGAGGAGTGACGAGATTGCTCTCAGTTTGGCATTCAGACAATCTGGCCCATTCTGAATCAGGTTTTTTCCTAGAGCACAACTGTATGCTCTTTAAGATCTATGTACTTACTTCCCACGATGCAGAGTTGAGTATCTGGGACAGAGACCACATGGTCCATAAAGTCTTATGTATTTATTATCTGGCTGTGAAATAAAAGCTTTTCAGGGCTGAGTGGTGTTGTACCTGGTTGAGGGCACATGTTACAATGTGCAAGCCCCTGATCCCCACCTGCAGGGGGAAAGCTTTGCAAGTGTTGAAGGAGGGCAGCCGGTGTCTCTCTGTTTCTCTCCCTCTCTATATACCCATTCCTTTCAATTTCCGGCTGTCTCTATCCTATAAATAAATAAAGATAATTTTTGTAAAGCTTTGCTATCTCCCATATGAGATCCTCACTTTCAATAAAATGAGATTTATTCTTTTTTTTTTTTTTTTTTTTTGTGCTCCCTTTACACCTTGTTCTAAATGACCCAGACCTTCTGGATTGAAATGCACAGTTTTCCAAAGGAGATAAATAGATCACATAATAAATTTCTCTACTTTCTAAAAGCCTTCTTACTATTGCTGAGTTCTTTTCTTAGAATTAATCACTGAGTTGTGAGGCTTGTCAGGGTTGTGAGGTATTAATCATTCTCCTACTGGAAAATGCTCTGCTCTTAAGTCATCCTAGGAAGAAGTTTTCAACACTTTCAGTCAACAAAACCAGGGAGATGAAGTCTGTGTCATAACATAGATGAATCACATGACAGAGTAGTTAAGTGGAAAATTTTCCTTCAAATTGTATGCATTTAACACATTTTTGTCAAAATGTGAATATGGAGAAACAAAGGCTAAGAAGGATACTCACACATGAAGACTAGGGTTGCAGTGAATAGTGGAATGACTAGTAATTTTGTCTTTCTTCCAGTTTTAACTAATAATGAAGTTAACAACTGGGGGCCAGACATGGTGCACCTGGTTAAGCACAGGTACTACAGTCTGCAAGGGCCCTAGTTCAAGCCTCAGTCCCCACCTGCAGGGAGAAAGTTTCACAAGTGGTGAAGCAGTGCTGCAGGTTTCTCTCTGTCTCTTTCCCTCTCTATCTCCCTCTCCCCTCTCAATGACTCTATATAGTAATAATAATAATAATAATTAACAACGGTACTAGCATCTATTGAGCACTGAGCCAGAAACTGTACAATTATAGAAATGATCTCATGTATCCTCTAGGTAGTCCTCAGTGTTTGTGGTAGAAAGTTGCCTTGAAGGGGCCAGAAGGTGGTGACCCTGGTTAAGTGCTCACATTCCAGTGCACGAGGACCAAGTTTCAAGCCCCTGGTCCCCACCTACAGGGAGAAAGCTTCATGAGCGATGAAGCAGGGCTGCAGGTATCTTGCTATCTCTGTCCCTCTCTCCTCCCTCTCAATTTCTCTCTGTCTCTATCTATTAATTAATTAAGTAATGAAGACACTTAAAAAGGAAGAGCATTGCCATGAGCACTTACAGCAAACACAAAGCTCCTGCTTCCAGGAAAAAACAGAGGACTAGGAGCTTGTGAGCTTCTGACCACATTCTCCACAATTAATCAACACGTACACTTTGCTTTAAACCTGTTTCTGTTTTCTGCTCAACGTGTCTTGCTGAACTCACACCTAACAGCACTGCCAACCACACCTGGATGAAACTGGCTACCACACATGCCTTCTTAAACTTCAGAACACTCGACTACAATGCTTGCTAGAGCAGCATTTTCATTTTAAAGATTTCTTTATTTACAGATAGAATTAAATAAGTAGAATTAGAGCATGATTCTGCAGACAGTGCCAAGTAGTACTGTTAGGCTATATATGTGCATTAAGACTTGTTGGGTGGTAGAGTTACCCAGTACAAGTGTAGCCACAGGCTAGCAATATCTTGGTAAAGATAGCATTTCTAAGCTTCTCTCTGCCCTAATCCAGCTTTCTAGGCATATTCTTGACTCTGACACCATCTCCCTAGATGATATTTTGAGTCTGCCTGCATGTTAGCTATTGGGCTCAGGCAAAAATTAGTAAAGTCATGGACTCCATGAGACATACCTCAAATAGACTTCCTAGCTTCTTCCCACATGAAGACCCCTAATTTCATCTGCTCTATTCCTATCTTTGGGTCACTATTTATTCAACAAAATTTCCTGCTTATTTTTTACTGCCTTTCTGCCACCAAGCTGCACAGACTACTATGATTCCACCCTGATTTCCCTGGGCAGATGACCTCATCAATGTATCCTGGAACCTCATCTCTCCAGAGCCCTGCCCCACTAAGGAAAGATAAAAACAGGTTGAGGGTATGGATCCATCTGCTAATATCCACGTCCAGAGGAGAAGCAGTTATAGAGGCTAGAGCTCCCATCTTCTGCTCCCCATAAAGAATTTTGGTCCATACTCCCAGAGGGATAAAGAATAGGGAAGTTTCCAGTGGAGGAGATGGGACACAAAACTCTGGGTGGTGAGAATTGCGTGGAACTGTACCCCTATTATCTTATAATCTTGTTCATCATTATTAAACCACTAATAGAAGTGTTTAAAAGATATGATTTCTGGGAGTCAGGCGGCAGCCCAATGGGTTAAGCACACATGGTGCAAAGCGCAAGGATCGGCATGAGAATCCTAGTTCGAGCCCCCAGCTCCTCACCTGCGAGGGGGGGGGGGGAGCGGGCGGTGTCACTTCACAGGCAGTGAAGCAGGTCTGCAGGTGTCTATCTTTCTCTCCCCCTCTCTGTCTTCCCCTCTTCTCTCCATTTCTCTCTGTCCTATCCAACGACGATGACATCAATAACAACAATACTTACAACAACAATAAAAACAAGGGCAACATAAAGGAAATACATACTTTTTTTTTAAAGTATGATTTCTATGTCAACAAATATTCATGTCTGGTATTGCACAAAGTGATGGGGTTCCCCAAATCCTTCAATCTGTCTTGATGTGGGCCAACGAGGTAGGTAGATAGAGTGCGTGCATGGTGTTGAGTGAGACCCAAGTTCAAATCCTGGAACCAAGTGGGAGATGTAATGACAGTGGAGGAAACTTCAGTGTTATGGTAGCTCTCTCTCTCTCTCCATGTTAATCTCTCTCTCTCTCTCTCTCCATGTTAATCTCTCTCTCTCTCTCTCTCCATGTTAATCTCTCTCTCTCTCTCCATGTTAATCTCTCTCTCTCTCCATGTTAATCTCTCTCCATGTTAATCTCTCTCTCTCAATGTTAATCTCTCTCTCTCTCTCCATGTTAATCTCTCTCTCTCTCTCTAGCTATCTATATAAAAACAGTGACCCAGAGTGGTGAAATATATGTATGTATTCTTTAGTATGTTTTTCCACTATTTTGTCAGGCATTATTCAAATACTTAGATTCATATTTATTAATGTGAACGGCTTTTTTAAAAAAAAATCAATCAATGCATTTGAAGAAGTCCAAGGATTTTCTTAGGCAAATAAAGATTGTAAACCAATAATAGTAACCTCTCTCCCCACTCCCTCACCTGAGCCTTTTAGAAGTTTTGAGCGATTTCCTATTTGCTTAATTTTTTTGGTGAGGCATTTGCTCTGGTTACAAAGCAGAGAATCTAAATGTCTGTGCTGCCAACATTCTCATTCAGAGAGAAGCTGGACCTTCTACCTGAGCCTGTAGAATCATCGCCTCATTCTCGGCGCATCTGCACACAGTCCTCTCAGGGGCTCGAAAGGCATTGTGTTGCCTCAGAAACAGCCATTATTCCCATGTAACCAAATCCCACAACTGCCTGCACTGACTTGCTGGAGCTGGGACACATCCACATCTACTTAAATAGCTCTTATTGCCATAGTAGCTAGGCACCTGGACAAGTCTATTATTTCCTTAAGAAGATAGAAAAAATAATACATGGAGACCAAGTACAAAAGAAATTGTTGCGAATGCCTGTCAGCCATCACAATCCTTGGCTAGTGAGCAGGAGAGTCAGAATCAGGTCGAATCATCCCCAATCATCCCCAACAGACGGTGTCAGCCATTGGGCCTCTCCTGCTCTCTCAGACAGAACTAGGTCACTCCTGTGCACACCACCTTGGCCAATTTGAGTCAAGCTCTTGTGGTGTAAAACCAAGGCACACCGACACTCCTGGGGAAATGAACATATCGTGCCTCTTCCTCAAAACCTACCTCCTTCTGTTAAAGGCAACTTGTAGGTGAATGTTGGGACATTTCAAGAAAGGTCATAGAGTTCTACAAATGTTAACTACAATTCATCTGGACTAATGACAGAAAAAAGAGACTGAAATTGAACACAGGTCAAGAGAGAAGACAAATTATGTCTACACTGTGGAGTATATTATTATTATTATTATTGATTTAATAATTATTGACAAGATTGTAGGATAAGAGGGATACAATTCCCACCTCCAGAGTTCCATGCCCTCTCCCCTCCACTGGAAGTTTCCCTACTCTTTATCCCTTTGGGAGGATAGACCAAAGAGCTTTATTGGGTACAGAAGGTGGGAGGGGTAAGTTTCCACTTGTCTTTGGATATGGGAGGAGATTTCCGGGGGCCGGCAGTGGTACACACGCTTAGGCGCACATAGTACTAAGCACAAGAACAGGTGCAATGATCTAGGTTGGAGCTCCAGCTCCCCATCTGCAGGGTGTTGCTATGCAAGCAGTAAAGCAGGTCTGCAGGTGTCTGTCTTTCTCTCTCCCTCTCTATCTCCCCCTCGCTTCTCAATGTCTCTCAGCCCTATCCAAAACATTAAAAAATAAATAAATAAAAAGTGGCTGCCAGGAGCAGCAGATTCATAGTGCAGGCACTGAGCCCTGGCGGTGACCCTGGAGGCAAAAATAAATAAAAAATAAAAGTAAGTTTCCTTCAGTGCTTCAGTTTAAAAGACCAAACCACACCCCTGGGCTTCACCCCTCAGCACCAGCCTAGTGGAATTTGGGTTTTTGGAATTTGGGAATTTGGAATTTGGGTTTGTTTTTTATTATTTTTTTAATTATACATAAAAATATATGAGCTGTGAATTTTCTTTAGAAAAATTAAAATATCTAGGCAGTGGTCTGGGAGGTGGCACAGTGGATAAAGCATTGGACTCTCAAGCATGAGGTCCCTAGTTCAATCCCCGGCAGCACATGTACCAGAGTGATGCCTGGTTCTTTCTCTCCTCTTATCTTTCTCACTAATTAATAAATGAAATCTTTATATATATTTTTCAAAACAAAAATATTTTGGCAAAACTCAAACCTGATAACAATTTCCATTTCTGAATTGTTTTATTCTTTTTAAAAAAAAATTGAAGCTGCACTATCAAGCAAAACAAAGGACAGGAAGTAGCGGATTTCAGTGATTTTCCTTTCCTTTTTGGGTAGTAAATCAGCCATACAATAATCTTTCAGGAGACACATTTATCACTGACAACCCATTCCTACTGCCGCCACTGTATGTTTGTATAATAAAGATAAATTGCTGGAAAGTCAAATTAATTGCTATGTGAGTTACCCTGATACCATTTATCGGGCGCATGGAAGCCACTCAAATGATGGCTGAAAAGCCAACTCCTTTTATTTGTAGGACTACTACAGAAAAGCTTGCTGCCATTCAAGGTTATAAGGAACTTGATAATTTTTCACTATGTCAGGATATTTCAAGAAAATCCTCAGCTTCCACATCTGGTTCAAGAGGTCTCCCCTCCATACCATGCAGTAACGCCATGCTTGTCCTAAGCCACATTCATTCTAGGGGGTTCCGCGGCTCCCAAACCCCAGAAGTGTTGATTCCACTCTTTTTTAAAAAAATTATTTATTTATTTATTTTCCCTTTTGTTGCCCTTGTTTTTTTACTATTGCTGTACTTATTATTGTTGTTGCTATTGATGTTGTCGTTGTTAGGACAAAGGGAAATGGAGAGAGGAGGGGAAGAGAGTGGGGGAGAGAAAGACAGACACCTGCAGACCTGCTTCACCGCCTGTGAAGCGACTCCCCCTGCAGGTGGGGAGTTGGGGGCTCAAACCCGGATACTTATGCTAGTCCTTGCGCTTCGTGCCACATGCCCTTAAGATTCGACTCTTTTTTTGCCTCCAGGGTTACCCCTGAGCTCAGTGCTGGCACTATGAATCCACTGCTCCTAGCGGACAACCCCCCCTTTTTTTAATTGAATAGGACAGAGAGAAATTGAGAGAGGAGGGGGAGACAGAGAAGAAGAGAGACCTGTAGACCTTCTTCACCGCTTGTGAAGTGTCTTCCCTGCAGATGGGGAGCCTGAGGCTGGCACCTGGAACCTTGTGTGGGTCCTTGTGCTTAATAATATGTGCATTTAGCCAGAGGCACTGCTGCCTGGCCCGATTGCACTTTTTTATGCTTCAAAGGCACCCACATTTAATTAACAGTTTGCTCTCATTTAGAGCTCTGAGGGTTAACAAAAGTGAGTGTTTTATCAAATAGCACCTTAGAGTCTGGAAGGATCTAGCCTTCAACACTGCACAACAATACAGGAAACTGGATCAAAACATTAGGTAACAAAGCCTTATTTATCCTGGTGGCATAATAACTACCCAGAAAAGCAAATTATTTTGTCGGCTACTCACCTAGTCATGGATCAGAGATGGGAAATTCTGTTTCCCGTACTTTCATAATCAAACATTTCCGACTACTTTGCATGTGAACTATAATTAAGTGGGACAAATAAAACAGTATTTTTTTTTTCATTAAAGCAACACTGTAGAGATGCTGAAAAGATTTGTTACAATGTCCAGCTCCCCTTTCCTGTCTAGGTGTTTTTTTTTTCTTTTCCCAGAGTTAAAGGATGCACTTGAATACAACTGGAGATAGAGAATTACCAAACAAAAGGTGTTTTTTAAAACAAACTCTGGCTGGGGGCTGGGCGGTAGTGCAGTGGGTTTAGCTCACATAGCGCAAAGTGCGAGGACCGGCATAAGGATCCAGGTTTGAGCCCCCGGCTCCCCACCTGCAGGGGGTTCACTTCACAAGCGGCAAAGCAGGTCTGCAGGTGTCTTTCTCTCCTCCTCTCTGTCCTCCCCTCTTCTCTCAATTTCTCTCTGTCCTATCCAACAACAACAACAGCAATACCAACAATAACAACCACAACAAGGGCAACAAAATGGAGAAAATGGCCTCCAGGAGCAAGGGATTCCTAGTGCAGGCACCAAGCCCCAGTGATAACCCTGGAGGCAAAAACAAACAGAAAAACAAACAATTCTGGTTATCTTGGCCACTCAAGGTAGCATTTTTATGGAGGACCCCCCCCAACACTTCATCTGCACTATTTCAGCCTTCAGGTCCATGATTGTTCAAGAATTTGCTTGGATTTGTATGTTAACTCTCTTTTCAGCCACCAGGTTCCAGATGCTAGCATGATGCCGACCAGACTTCCCTGGACAGAGGACCTCACCAATGTGTCCTGGAGCCCCACTTCCCCAGAGCCCTTCCCCACTAGGGAAAGACAGACAAGCTGGGAGTATGGATCAACCTGTCAATGCCCATGTTCAGCAGGGAAGCAATTACAGAAGCCAGACCTTCCACCTTCTGCACCCCACAATGACCCTGGGTCCATACTCCCAGAGGGATAAAGAATAGGAAAGCTATCAGGGGAGGGGATGGGATACGGAGTTCTGGTGGTGGGAACTGTGTGGAGTTGTACCTCTCTTACCCTATGGTTTAGTTGATGTTTCCTTTTTATAAATAAAAATTTTTTAAAAAAGAATAGGAAAGCTATCAGGGGAGGGGATGGGATATGGAGAGCTGGTGGTGGAAATTGTGTAGAGTTGTACCCCTCTTATCTTATGGTTTTGTTAATGTCTCCTTTTTCAAATAAATAAAAAATTTAAAAAAACATTTTAAACTGATGATGAATGCAAATATGTCTCCAGAGAATAGATGGAGGGGGCTTTTCTCAGTCAGAACCTCTCATGATGTTTAACTGAGCCAATGATGGCCAGAGATCAATATTTTCTAAGGAAATATGACAAGAAAGACTCAAATCACCTGGGGGCCAGGCTGTGGCACAGCTGGCTAAGCACACACATTACACTGTGCAAGGACCCAGGTTCAAGCCCCCGATTCCAACCTGCAGGGGGAAAGCTTCACGAGTGGCGCAGCAGGGCTACAGGTATCTGTCTCTCTCCCTCTTCTTCTTCTTCTAGTGTTTGCCCTTCTTCCATAGCCAGTCAACAGCGTCAGGTTGAAAGCTGTCAGGAGCTGCTTGTTGCTGGCTTTGAAAGTGACTGGGATCCATGTGGATTCAGTCGGCTAGGAAGGATCGTCAGTTTCCCCAATGAATGGGGACTCACGGGATGCACCAATCTCTCCCTCTCTATCTCCTCCTCTCCTTCTCAAATTCTCTTTGTCTCTATCCAATAGTAAATCAAAAATAATGAAAGACTAAGATTACCTACCTTTTGTAAAAATTAGGGTGAGCTTATCAACGACTCTCTGTCTCTCTTCAGTTAAATACTCACTGGACAAGAGTCACTATGTAAAGAAGTCCCTCTGCTAGTCCAAATCAATATTTCTGCTTCTAATGCATTTGCTTGGGGACACATCTGTACTTAGCAGGACACCCCAAAAGGCAGCTCAGATACGAACACTGACATGAGACGCTGTAGCCTCGACAGATCATAGCCGTCTTTGGTGGAACTTGTCTGCTATACAAGTAACAGAAAAGTAATGAAGTTGGTTTGTGGTTCTCCTGTTAGTAAAAGCTCACACTTCCCTCTTAACTCTCTAGTCATTTGCTAATCCAAGTAATTAGAAACAGAGATGACCTGCTGGAGAGTCAACACAGAGAGCACACAGTTCATCAGAACAGAGCCTTTTAAAGCTGCACGGATGCTTAAGCAGCAGAAGCTCATGAGCGATAATATGCATTGGAATCTCCAGGGGGACTTGTTAAAACGCTGACAATACTCCTAGCCCACCTGCATGCTGTCAGGCCCAGGCAAAATTATTAAGGTCATGGGATCCTTGGAATATAGCTAAAATAGACCTACTAGCTTCTTCTAATATGAAGACCCCAAGTCTCATTTGCTATGTTCTTACTTTTAGGTTCCTGGTTATTAAACAATTTGTTCTGCTTTATATGATAAAGATTTTCAGCCAAGTTACAGATGCTACCACGATGCCAATCTGACTTCCCTGGGAAGATGACCTCACCAATGTGTCCTGGAACCCCATCTCCCAAGACCCCTGCCCCACTAGGAAAAGACAGCAACAGGCTGAGGGTATGGATTGACCTGCCAAAGCCCATGTCCAACATGGAAGCAATTACAGAAGCCAGAACTCCCATCTCCTGCACCCCATAAAGATCTTTGGTCCATACTTCCAGAGGGATAAAAATAGAGAAGCTTCCAATGGAGGGGAGAGGATATGGAACTCTGGTGGTGGGAACTGTGTGGAATTGTACTCCTCTTATCCCACAATCTTGTTGATCACTATTAAATCACTAAAAAAAAAGATGTCCCAGGTGACATTTAGTATTTCTGGTATTGAGTATCACTGCTATGCAAAAGGATTCAATTCACAGTCCAAAACACTACCCATTCAAATATGGAGTTGACAGCTGGGTGAGGAAGTGGGGGGTCTAGGTCGTACAGAATCTATGCTGGTCTTTCTTCTTCTAGCATTTGCCCTTCTTCCGTAGCCAGTCAAGAGCATCAGGTTGAGCCTGATGTAAAGTTTCGAGACCTCCTTTGAATCTGGAGAGGTGGCAGTCATTGACTATATGGGTCATAGTTTGTCTGTAGCCGCAGGGGCAGTTCGGGTCGTCTCTGGCTCCCCAGCGATGGAACATAGCGGTGCACCGGCCATGGCCTGTTCGATAGCGATTGAGGAGGGCCCGATCATAACGTGCTAGGTCAAAGCCGGGTTGACGCTTGCAGGGGTCTGTGATGAGGTGTTTGTTCTTGACCTCAGCTGACTGCCAGCTCTGTTTCCAAGAGACTGGAACAGAGAAGTTCAGTGTAGGCGTAGGGGACCAGATTGGGTGACGAGACGTCAAGTGTTGAACAGGGTGGGCAAAGATATCCACATATATTGGCAGGTCCGGTCGAGCGTAGACATGGGAAATGAACTTAGATGATGCCGCATCCCGACGAATATCTGGCGGGGCGATGTTGCTAAGAACTGGCAGCCATGGAACCGGGGTAGAACAGATGGTTCCAGAAATGATCCTCATGGAGGAATATAATTTGGAACCAACCAAGTGGACATGGGGGCTACGGAACCATCCTGGGGCACAGTATTCTGCAGTGGAATAGCATGATGCCAGAGATGATGATCGTAGTGTGGAAGCGCTCGCGCCCCATGAGGAGCTGGCCAGTCTTGCGATGATGTGATTCCTCGCGCCCACCTTTGCTGCAGTTTTTATGAGATGTTTGTGAAATGACAGAGTGCGATCGAGAGTAAGGCCAAGATAGACTGGCTGGGCTTCATGCCGGATTCTCGTATCGCCAAGCTGCACATTAAGCTCACGCGAGGCCGAGGCATGGTGTAGATGGAAAACAGATGATACCGTTTTTGCAGTGCTAGGGATTAGTCGCCATTTTTTACAGTAATCAGATATCAGAGACATGTCTTTCGTGAGTGTTTCCTCGAGGATGTTGAACTTGGATGCCTGAGTTGCACAGCAGATGTCATTGGCGTAGATGAACTTCCTTGAAGAAGTTTCTGGGAGGTCATTGATGTAAATATTAAATAGCGTAGGAGCCAGAACAGAGCCCTGGGGGAGGCCACTTGAGACAAGTCTCCATCTGCTAGACTTGTCACCCAGATGCACCCGGAATCTTCTGTTTTGGAGAAGAAATGATATAGTGTTGGCCACCCATGGAGCCATCTACGCCAAATCGTGTCTTGCGGACGTTTACTACCATACGGCCTCTTCGACCTTCTACGACTCCATTACTATTGGAACTATTCAGCTCGTCAACGTATATAAGCCTCCCAGTGCCTCATGGGATAACGAGGTCCTGCCTAGCCCGAATCACCCAGCCGTTTACGTTGGAGACTTTAATAGTCATCACCAAGACTGGGGATATTCCTCCACTCGTGCTGACGGCTCTATCTTAGCTGACTGGGCTTCAGCGAATGACCTCTCCCTATTATATGATCCCAAACAGCCAGGCTCTTTTCACAGTGCTAGATGGAATAAAGACTCGTCACCCGACCTGTGCTGGATTAGCACAGTCAACGGCCAAGCCTTTCCGGCTACGAGACGAGTTCTCAAGACCTTCCCGCACAGTCATCACCGCCCAGCTATCATCCACATTGGTCTCCAGCTCCCACTGATTCTGTGCTCGGAGAAACTAGATGGAACTTTCGGAAAGCAAACTGGCGTCTGTTCAGTGATCTTACCAACAAATCTATTCCTGCAATTCCAATTAACTCTATCCCCTCTGAAGATTCCTACAGGCGCTTCTGCCAAGCCATCTTCAAAGCAGCTTCCCAAGCCATTCCTCGTGGGAGACGTGCTAACTATACGCCTTGTCTTGATGCTGAATGCGAGCAACTACTAAAGCAGTATGATGAGTCGGGCGACCCAGATGTGGCTGACCATCTCATTGCCTCCCTGGATGCAGCACGCCAAGCCCGCTGGCAACAACTCACGGAAAGTCTGAACTTCACCCACTCAAGTAGGAAGGCCTGGAAGCTTCTTCACAGACTGGGTGCCGGTAGCCAACCCCCTCCCATCTCCCATCCTCCCGTATCTCCAAACTCAGTGGCCAGTCACCTAACTCAAGTTGGACGTGCTAAGATCAACCCAGTCTGGAAAAGAGAAATTTCCCATGAGTGGTCATCCCACTTCCGGTTATTTTGTCCATCTCCAAAACTCTCTCCCTTTACACTAAGACGCTTTGAAGAGGGTTAAACTGGGAACAGCTGCTGGCTATGATAACATCACCCCAGAACTCATTCTTAACCTGGGACCCGTGGCAAAGAAATGGCTCGCTTCATTCCTGTCCCACATCTTGGAATCTGAGTTCAAAGTTTGGCGTCGTGCGAAGATTATAGCGGTTTTGAAACCAAAGAAAGACCCAACACTGGCCGCCAGCTATAGACCAATTTCTCTCCTCTCTGTGTGTTACAAACTCCTTGAGAGGCTGCTTCTGTCACGTATTTCTCCTCTTACAGAGAAATTCCTATCACCCGCCCAGGCTGGTTTCCGCCCAGGAAGATCTACCTGCGAACAAGCCCTGGCCCTCTCAACTTACATTGAAAATGGATTCCAGAAGAATTTAAAGACGGGTGCTGTCTTTGTTGATCTCACAGCAGCCTATGACACGGTCTGGCACCGTGGTCTCCTGGTCAAGATCTCAAGATCTATGCTGGTGAAACCCAGCACAAGCTTCTGACTGAATGTGACCTGATTCCGTTGTCAACAGATACTTTTTTTTTTTTTTTTTTTCTTAAGCAGAGCCCAACTCAGCTCTGCCTTATGCTGGTGCCAGGGACTGAACCTGCAACTTTGGAATCTCAAACATGAGAGCCTGTTTGCATAATCACTATGCTATCCTCTCCACCCTCCCAGATATCTGCTCTTATATGTCATATGGGCTCAAGGAAGACTTGCCTTTCTTATGAGGTTACTGCTAACAGCCAGGCCAGTGTGGCTTCCTGTACCTGTTGTGAATATCTGCAAATTCAACCAACACTGGACAGATTCTATTATAAACTGAGTAGTTCTTGCCAGCACAGAGTACGGCTGGGAAGAAAGTAGCTAAAATCTGAAATATAGCCTGCTGCCCTCGTTAACCATGCTAGCTGGGCTGGAGGTCTCTAGACAGTCCCAAGTTACTTAGAACCAGCACTCACATGCAAACTAAGCACAGACTTCATCCTTAGGAGAGAAGCAAAGGCGATATGCTTGCATAACAGGAAAGAAAAAAGAAAGATCTGT